>NC_086453.1:154938936-155238936 GCF_028390025.1 Pseudophryne corroboree | reverse complement strand
TCGGTGCCGTGGAGAGACCGAATGGCAGTGCCTGAAACTGATAGTGACTGTCTAACAGTGCAAATCTGAGGTAAACCTGGTGCGACGGCCAAATCAGAATGTGGAGATATGCAGCCTTGATATCCAGGGATACCAGAAACTCCCCCTCCTCCAGACCTGAGATCACCGCTCTCAGAGACTCCATTTTGAATTTGAACTCCCTTAGATAAGGGTTTAGTGATTTCAAGTTCAAAATCGATATGACCGAACCATCTGGCTTCGGTACCACAAAAAGGTTTGAATAGTAACCCATGTTGTGCATATGAGGTGGACCTGAACCAATGACCTCTTATTTTTTCCAACTTTTGAATGGCTTCCTGTAGGATAGTCCTGTCTGTCAGTAAAGCTGGCAAGCCTGATTTGAAGATCGGTGAGGTGGGGTTTCTTGAAACTCCAGTCTGTACCCCTGGGACACAATATCCTGTAACCAGGAATACAGGCCGGACGACACCCAGACGTGGCTGAATCATCCGAGTCTTGCCCCCACCAGCCCGTCCTCCAGGCTGTGTGGTCCACCGTCATGCTGAGAATTTTGAGGCACCAGAAGCAGGCTTCTGGTCCTGGGAGCCTGCAGGTGCAGGCTTTTTGGATTTTGCCGACCTCTAAAGAAGGTGGTAGGAGGCTTGGACTTTTTTGTCTTAGCAGTCCGAAAGGATTGAGATGCAGAGGAAGAAAAGGGTTTCTTCGTAGAAAGCGTAGCTGAGGGAAAAAAGGTGACTTACATGCAGCTGCTGTGAAAATCCACGCATCCAACGCTTCCCCAAATAGCGTCTGCAGACCATTGGCATAGACAGTGTCCCCTTCGAGCTGAGACAGACATGGAAGATATCCTTGCGTTCAGCGTACCCAGGTCCTTCAGCAACCCCGCAGAATCCTGTAGGTTATGTAAAAACAGTTCAATGTCACTTCTATCCATTGTATCCAAGTCCTCTAGTAACCTGCCTGACCACTTTACTATAGCTTTAGAAATCCATGCACAGGCAATAGTAGGCCTTAAGGACACCCCTGAAGCAGTGTATATGGATTTGAGCATAGTGTCAATCTTACGATCAGCCGACAGGGACAGGTAAAACCACCTTTTTTTTGACAGTCTGGAGACCGATGCGTCAACTAAGGGCGGGTTTTCCCATCTTTTTCTATTCTCCTCAGGGAAGGGAAAAGCAACCAGAACCCTCTTGGGAATCTGGAATTTTTTCTCCGGGGTTTCCCAGGATTTTTCAAATAAAGCGTTTAATTCTTTAGACGCAGGGAAGGTTAGCGAGACTTTCTTATTGTCTGTGAAGTAAGCCTCCTCAACCTGCTCAGGAGTTGTGTCAGTAATGTGTAACACATCTCTAATGGCCTCAATCATGAGCTGCACCCCCTTAGCCAGGGATGCCACCCCCCTTAGCACATCCCCATCACAGTCTGCCGAGTCGGTATCCGTGTCATCTTGCATAATTTGGGCAAGTGCACGTTTCTGTGGGTATATGCTAGGGGATTTTGAAGGAATAGGAACAGAACCTGACCAAACTGCCATTCTCAGTATGAGCTACCCTAGTAGAGATATGAGAGATCATTGCCTTAATAGAGGTCAGCCATTCTGGCTCAGTAATAGGGATCTGAGACAAGACATTACATTCCTGTGTTCAAGGAATGGATTCCTCTGGAGAAGAAATGTCCTCTGCAGCATAAGACACAGAGTCCCTGGACATGGCTATATGAGAAAACATACACCCACACACACTGGAAAATGTCAGACAGTTTCCTCCCAAGTATCTTCAGAGAAACACAGAGCTTGGAGCCAGCACACACACACAGCACTTACCTAGGTATAATAATACAAATACCTGGCGCTGACTGTGTACCTTAATAGACTACACAGTAAATATACAGCCTCCCCCCCTTTCTACAACTCCCTGGTATCGCACAGGATTGCTGGAGTCATGTGGAGGGACAGCTCTCCCTGTAGCTGGATCTGCAGGGAGGAAAATGGCACTGAACGCTGCTGGGTCCGCTCTGAGGAGAAGCTCCACCCCCTGAAACATGGCGCTGCTTCCCGAATTTTACATCTTTATACTGGCCTGAGGTATGGTGCTGGCAGCGTTACCGAGGTCCCAATCAGCCTGAGTGACCAGTGTAGGGTATAGGCGCTGGCTCAGGTCGCCCCTCATAGCGCCGCACTGTATACTGCTGAGCCTCCGGAGCGCAGTTAGTACTGCGCTCCCACCCTGTTGCCGCCATTCACACCGGCTCATCACTTGCTGGGGGGCCGGTGACTCACTCGCCACCGGAATATTCTGGCTCTATTAGGGGGTGGCAGCATGCTGCTGGAGTGAGTGGTCGCCTGAGGCGGCTAACGATCATCACCCTCAGGAGCTCAGTGTCCTGTCAGCGGAGATAGTGGCCATTAACCTCTCAGGGTTGGACACTACACCCCCCCTAAGTCCCACGAAGCAGGGAGGCTGTTGCCAGCAGCCTCCCTGTGCCTAACTCTAATAAAAAATAAGATTTTACTTACCGATAAATCTATTTCTCGTAGTCCGTAGTGGATGCTGGGGACTCCGTCAGGACCATGGGGAATAGCGGCTCCGCAGGAGACAGGGCACAAAAGTAAGCTTTTAGGATCACATGGTGTGTACTGGCTCCTCCCCCTATGACCCTCCTCCAAGCCTCAGTTAGGTACTGTGCCCGGACGAGCGTACACAATAAGGAAGGATCTTGAATCCCGGGTAAGACTCATACCAGCCACACCAATCACACCGTACAACCTGTGATTTGAACCCAGTTAACAGTATGATAACAACGAAGGAGCCTCTGAAAAGATGGCCCACAACAATAACAACCCGATTTTTGTAACAATAATTATGTACAAGTAAGCAGACAATCCGCACTTGGGATGGGCGCCCAGCATCCACTACGGACTACGAGAAATAGATTTATCGGTAAGTAAAATCTTATTTTCTCTAACGTCCTAGTGGATGCTGGGGACTCCGTCAGGACCATGGGGATTATACCAAAGCTCCCAAACGGGCGGGAGAGTGCGGATGACTCTGCAGCACCGAATGAGAGAAACTCCAGGTCCTCCTCAGCCAGGGTATCAAATTTGTAGAATTTTACAAACGTGTTCCCCCCTGACCACGTAGCTGCTCGGCAAAGTTGTAAAGCCGAGACCCCTCGGGCAGCCGCCCAAGATGAGCCCACCTTCCTTGTGGAATGGGCATTTACAGATTTTGGCTGTGGCAGGCCTACCACAGAATGTGCAAGCTGAATTGTACTACAAATCCAACGAGCAATAGTCTGCTTAGAAGCAGGAGCACCCAGCTTTTTGGGTGCATACAATATAAACAGCAAGTCAGACTTTCTGACTCCAGCCGTCCTGGAATTATATATATATATATATATATATATATATATATATATATATATATATATATATATTTTCAGGGCCCTGACAACGTCTAGCAACTTGGAGTCCTCCAAGTCCCTAGTAGCCGCAGGCACCACAATAGGTTGTTTCAGGTGAAACGCTGACACCACCTTAGGAAGAAACTGGGGACAAGTCCGCAGTTCTGCCCTGTCCGAATGGAAAATTAAATATGGGCTTTTGTAAGACAAAGCCGCCAATTCTGACAATCGCCTGGCCGAGGCCAGGGCCAACAGCATGGTCACTTTCCATGTGAGATATTTCAAATCCACAGATTTGAGCGGTTCAAACCAATATGATTTGAGGAATCCCAACACTACATTGAGATCCCACGGTGCCACTGGAGGCACAAAAGGGGCTGTATATGCAATACTCCCTTGACAAACTTCTGGACTTCAGGAACCGAAGCCAATTCTTTCTGGAAGAAAATCTACAGGGCCGAAACTTGAACCTTAATGGACCCCAATTTGAGGCTCATAGACACTCCTGTTTGCAGGAAGTGCAGAAATCGACCTAGTTGAAATTTCTTCGTGGGGCCTTCCTGGCCTCACCCACGCAACATATTTTCACCACATGTGGTGATAACGTTGTGCGGTCACCTCCTTCCTGGCTTTGACCAGGGTAGGTATGACCTCTTCCGAAATGCCTTTTCCCTTAGGATCCAGCGTTCAACCGCCATGCCGTCAAACGCAGCCGCGGTAAGTCTTGGAACAGACATGGTACTTGCTGAAGCAAGTCCCTTCTTAGCTCCCGAGGCCATTAGTCCTCTGTGAGCATCTCTTGAAGTTCCGGGTACCAAGTCCCTCTTGGCCAATCCGGAGCCACGAGTATAGTTCTTACTCCTCTACGTCTTATAATTCTCAATACCTTGGTTATGAGAAGCAGAGGAGGGAACACATACAGCGACTGTTACACCCACGGTGTTACCAGGACGTCCACAGCTATCGCCTGAAGGTCTCGTGACCTGGCGCAATACCTGTCCCGTTTTTTGTTCGGGCGGGACGCCATCATGTCCACCTTTGGTCTTTCCCAACGGTTCACAATCATGCGGAAAACTTCCCGATGAAGTTCCCACTCTCCCGGGTGGAGGTCGTGCCTGCTGAGGAAGTCTGCTTCCCAGTCGTCCACTCCCGGAATGAACACTGCTGACAGTGCTATCACATGATTTTCCGCCTAGCGAAAAATCCTTGCAGTTTTGCCACTGCCCTCCTGCTTCTTGTGCCGCCCTTTCTGTTTACGTGGGCGACTGCCGTGATGTTATCCCACTGGATCAATACCGGCTGACCTTGAAGCAGAGGTCTTGCTAAGCTTAGAGCATTATAAATTTGCTCTTAGCTCCAGTATATTTATGTGGAGAGAATTCTCCAGACTTGATCACACTCCCTGGAAATTTTTTCCCTGTGTGACTGCTCCCCAGCCTCTCAGGCTGGCCCCCGTGGTCACCAGCATCCAATCCTGAATGCCAAATCTGCGGCCCTCTAGAAGATGAGCACTCTGTAATCACCACAGGAGAGACACCCTTGTCCTTGGATATAGGGTTATCCGCTGATGCATCTGAAGATGCGATCCGGACCATTTGTCCAGCAGATCCCACTGAAGAGTTCTTGCATGAAATCTGCCGAATGGAATCGCTTCGTAATAAGCCACCATTTTTTACCAGGACTCTTGTGCAATGATGCACTGACACTTTTCCTGGTTTTAGGAGGATCCCGATTAGCTCGGATAACTCCCTGGCTTTCTCCTCTGGGAGAAACACCTTTTTCTGGACTGTGTCCAGAATCATCCCTAGGACCAGCAGACGTGTCGTCGGAACAACTGCGGTTTTGGAATATTTAGAATCCACCCGTGCTGTCGTAGAACTACTTGAGATAGTGCTACTCCGACCTCCAACTGTTCTCTGGACCTTGTTCTTATCAGGAGGTCGTCCATTTTCTTTGAAGACGAATCCTCATTTCGGTCATTACCTTGGTAAGGACCCGGGGTGCCTTGGACAATCCAACGGCATCGTCTGAAACTGATAGTGACAGTTCTGTACCACGAACCTGAGGTACCCTTGGTGAGAAAGGCAAATTTTGGGACATGGAGGTAAGCATCCCTGATGTCCCGGGACACCATATAGTCCCCTTCTTCCCGGTTCGCTATCACTGCTCTGAGTGACTGCATCTGGATTTGAACCTTTGTAAGTGTTCAAATATTTCAGATTTAGAATAGGTCTCACCTAGCCTTCTGGCTTCAGTACCACCATATAGTGTGGAATAATACCCCTTTCCTTGTTGTAGGAGGGGTAATTTTATTATCACCTGCTGGGAATACAGCTTGTGAATTGTTTTCAATACTGCCTCCCTGTCGGAGGGAGACATTGGTACAGCAGACTACAGGAACCTGCGAGGGGGAAACGTCTCGACATTCCAATCTGTACCCCTTGGATACTACTTGTAGGATCCAGGGGTCCTGTACGGTCCCAGCGTCATGCTGAGAACTTGGTAGAAGCGGTGGAGGGCTTCTGTTCCTGGGAATGGGCTGCCTGCTGCAGTCTTCTTCCCTTTCCTCTATCCCTGGGCAGATATGACTCTTATAGGGACGAAAGGACTGAGGCTGAAAAGACGGTGTCTTTTTCTGCAGAGATGTGACTTAGGGTAAAAAAAACGGTGGATTTTCCAGCAGTTGCCGTGGCCACCAGGTCCCATGGACCGACCCCAAATAATTCCTCCCCTTTATACGGCAATACATCTTTGTGCCGTTTGGAATCTGCATCACCTGACCACTGTCGTGTCCATAAACATCTTCTTGCAGATATGGACATCGCATTTACTCTTGATGCCAGAGTGCAAATATCCCTCTGCGCATCTCGCATATATAGAAATGCATCCTTTAAATGCTCTTATAGTCAATAAAATACTGTCCCTGTCAAGGGTATCAATATTTTTAGTCAGGGAATCCGACCAAGCCACCTCAGCTCTGCACATCCAGGCTGAGGCGATCGCTGGTCGCAGTATAACACCAGCATGTGTGTGTATACTTTTTAGGATATTTTCCAGCCTCCTATCAGCTGGCTCCTTAAGTACGGCCCTATCTGTAGATGGTACCGCCACTTGTTCTGATAAGCATGTGAGCGCCTTATCCACCCTAAGGGGCGTTTCCCAACGCGCCCTAACTTCTGGCGGGAAAGGGTATACCGCCAATAATTTTCTATCGGGGGAAACCCACGCATCTCACACACTTCATTTAATTTATCTGATTCAGGAAAAACTACAGGTAGTTTTTTCACATCCCACATAATACCCTTTTTTGTGGTACTTGTAGTATCAGAAATATGTAACACCTCCTTCATTGCCCTTAACGTGTGGCCCTAAAGGAAAATACGTTTGTTTCTTCACCGTCGACACTGAAATCAGTGTCCGTGTCTGGGTCTGTGTCGACCGACTGAGGTAAATGGGCGTTTTACAGTCCCTGACGGTGTTTGAGACGCCTGGACAGGTACTAATTTGTTCGCCGGCCGTCTCATGTCGTCAACCGGCTTGCAGCGTGTTGACATTATCACGTAATTCCATAATTAAGCCATCCATTCCGGTGTCGACTCCCTAGAGAGTGACATCACCATTACAGGCAATTTGCTCCGCCTCCTCACCAACATTTTCCTCATACATGTCGACACACACGTACCGACATACAGCACACACATAGGGAATGCTCTGATAGAGGACAGGACCCACTAGCCCTTTGGGGAGACAGAGGGAGAGTTTGCCAGCACACACCAAAACGCTATAATTATACAGGGACAACCTTTATATAAGTGTTCCTCCCTTATAGCATTTTAATATATATTCATATCGCCAAATCAGTGCCCCCCCCCTCTCTGTTTTAACCCTGTTTCTGTAGTGCAGTGCAGGGGAGAGCATGGGAGCCTTCCCACCAGCATTTCTGTGAGGGAAAATGGCGCTGTGTGCTGAGGAGAATAGGCCCCGCCCCCTTTTCGGCGGGCTTCTTCTCCGGAGTCTGTGATATCTGGCAGGGGTTAAATACATCCATATAGCCTCAAGGGCTATATGTGATGTATTTTTCGCCATACAGGTATTATACATTGCTGCCCAGGGCGCCCCCCCCCGCGCCCTGCACCCTCCGTGACCGCTGTGTGAAGTGTGCTGACAACAATGGCGCACAGCTGCAGTGCTGTGCGCTACCTGATGAAGACTGAAAGTCTTCTGCCGCCTGGTTCCGGACCTCTTCAATCTTCAGCATCTGCAAGGGGGGTCGGCGGCGCGGCTCCGGGACGAACCCCAGGGCGAGACCTGTGTTCCGACTCCCTCTGGAGCTAATGGTGTCCAGTAGCCTAAGAAGCCAATCCATCCTGCACGCAGGTGAGTTCACTTCTCTCCCCTAAGTCCCTCGATGCAGTGAGCCTGTTGCCAGCAGGACTCACTGAAAATAAAGAACCTAAAAACTTTTTCTAAGCAACTCTTTAAGAGAGCCACCTAGATTGCACCCTGCTCGGACGGGCACAAAAACCTAACTGAGGCTTGGAGGAGGGTCATAGGGGGAGGAGCCAGTACACACCATGTGATCCTAAAAGCTTACTTTTGTGCCCTGTCTCCTGCGGAGCCGCTATTCCCCATGGTCCTGACGGAGTCCCCAGCATCCACTAGGACGTTAGAGAAACAATAAAACTAGAAAAACTCCTATGGAGCTCCCCTAGCTGTGACCGGCTTCTCCGGCAGCGGCGGATTGGGACACCAGGACCCCGGATCAGATCCTGGGGAGCCGGGTCCCCTGCTCCCTGCATTGGTCGTTCACCTCCCCCACGCATGGCCGCTGCCACAATCTGAGCTTCTGCAGATTAGCAGTAGCTCACTAAAGCCGGAGCCGCGGTAGGGTCCTTCATTCCAGTCCTCGGCTCCAGTCCTTTTAGCTCCGCCTCCTGCACCCCAGCTCCTGCTCTGTCCTTCTCCTCAGCTGCTGCTGAGTGCCACTGCCGGGCTTCGTGAGGAGTTTTGCTGGTGAGTTTACTGGGGAGGGGGGAGAAATTCTCTGGGTGAGCACAACGGCCGTGTGTTTGGGGAGGTGGTGGTGGGGGGGGGGGGGGGGGGGGGGAGTAAGAATCTGCTGGGAGAGTGCTTTGGGGAACGGGGACGGGGGCATTATAGCAGTGAGTTTATTCTTATAGTACCAATGGGTACTCTTATGGTCCCTACACACTGATAGATCCACCACCAAGCTGCCCGACGGCGGATACGGCTGACGGGGCGACCCGGCGGCGGGGGGGCAGTGACGGAGGGAGTGAAGTTTCTTCACTCCCCCGTCACCCAGCTCCATAGCAGTGCAGGCAAATATGGACAAGATCGTCCATATTGGCCTGCATGCACAAGCAACGGGGCACCAGCGATGAACGAGCGCGGGGCCGCGCATCGTTCATCACTGGTGCCTCCACATTGAAAGATATGAACAGTATCTCGTTCATATCTTTCAGTATTATCTGCCAGTGTTTAGGGCCCATTAATGTAGCGCGAGATGAACAACAGAGTATTTTTGTTTTTTCCATCAGGATGAATAAATTATAGTAATATATTGTGTTAATATATTACAATAATTTATCCTGTGTCTTCATTTAAATAAGATGATGGTAAACAAGAAGTAATTAAGTTTCTTGGTTACCTCCTGCTGCAGTACATTAATAGTACCTTATCCTTACTGGTATATAGACATAGACGTACACACGGGGGAAGGGGGGGGGGGGGGGGTGCCTGGTGCGCACAGGCACCCCCTAGTGTCCAGCACCCCCCACACGCCACTCCTTCTACAGACGACACCGAGACCGGTTTCGATGTGGCTGTGACGTCACAAGCAGCCAGTCCGAGAGACCTGAAGTAATGTGTAAAAGGGGGCTCTGCCTGGAATAATGCGTTACTAGGGCTCTACCTGGAGTAATGTTTAAAAGGGGCCTCTTCCTGGCGTGATGTATATAAGGAGCGCTACCAGGTGCAATGTGTATAATGTGCTTTACGTGGTGCAGTGTGTATAATGTGCTCTGCCTGGCGCAAAGTGTAGAACGTGCTCTCTCTGGCGGAATATGTATTACATGCTCTACCTGGCGCAGTGTGTATAGGAGGTTCTACTTGGTGCAACGTGTGTAAGCGGCACCACTGTGTGGTGTAAGGTGAATTGGCACTATTATGTGACCACGCCCCTTCTATGCGAAGCCACGCCCCTAAAATTTTGAAGCGCGCACTTTATATTGCTGTGTGTAATTAGGTCTTCTGAGCAATAATCCTGTGCACTTGACAGACTCCACCCCCTCAACAGACACCCCTTCCACCCCCCATCCCCCCCCATTAGGGCTGCTTCCATAAATTGATCCCAATCCGCCCCTGTCTTCCGGGCACATTTTCTAAACTGAGTCTGGTAGGAGGGGCATAGAGGGGGGAGCCAGCCCACACTGTTAAACTCTTAAAGTGCCAATGGCTCCTAGTGGACCCGTCTATACCCCATGGTACTAATGTGGACCCCAGCATCCTCTAGGACGTAAGAGAAATATGATATTGCTTGACTACATACTGTTGATTTTTAACACCATTAATGTGATGCGATTACCATTTATTTATAAAATGTGATTGTGTCTTACATTTATGAATTTCACGTGAACAAAAACATTAACATATGTAAACAGACATGTGCTTTAGCATAACTCTAAGGCAGCAGCCACTTGCCTGCCAGTATGTCTTTTGGACTGTAGCAGGTAACCAGATCATCATCAAAGGACTAATGTAAACACATGGGTGGTCATTCCAAGTTGTTCGCTCGCTAGCAGTTTTTAACAGCCGTGCAAACGCTATGCCACCTCCCACTGGGAGTGTATTTTAGGTTAGGAAAAGTGCGAACGAAAGGATCGCAGAGCGGCAGCAACGTTTTTTTGTGCAGTTTTAGAGTAGCTCAATACCTACTCAGCGCTTGTGATTACTTCAGACTGTTCAGTTCCTGGTTTGACATCACAAACACGCCCTGCATTCGGCCAGCCATGCCTGCGTTTTTCATGGCACGCTTGCGTTTTTTCAAACACTCCCTGAAAACAGTCAGTTGACACCCAGAAACGCCCACTTCATGTCAATCACTGTGTGGCCAGCAGTGCGACTGAAAAGCTTTGCTAAACCTTGTGTGAAACGACATTGTTCGTTGTAATAGTACTTCGCGCGTGCGCATTGCGCCGCATGCGCAGAAGTGCCGTTTTTTTTGCCTCATCGCTGCACAGCGAACGAATGCAGCTAGTGATCAACTCAGAATGACCACCATGGAGAACATACAGAGGCTGTTGCAGAGTTGGAAGCAGATTGGGCGTACGGAAAACATCCATATACTGCACAGTATTTGCCCATATGCAGAAATTTAAGCAACTTAAGATGCGTCGAGTTATAGTATATGCTTCTGGTTCCCTACTGGTCATTATCATCTGTAAGCTCTTGCACCTGCCCTATGCTAGGCACATACTATACCCATCCAAAAGGTGTATATATGCTTACACTTGTCACTGAATTTTGCCTATGTGAAAATGCCCAGTCACAGCCCAGTTCTGTATCTTTATCTGTAAGTATAGATGCCATCAAAGTATGTATGGCGACAAAGCCCGTAAATGCGTGCAAACATTTTCTAAACATGCACATCCATAAATGGGCATCTGTTCAATTATGCATCAGTCCCACAATTTCCATATAGATAGTGCATAAATAAATGTATTAGAACCAATGGCCTCAGTGTAGTGAGGCTGCAATGCTATGCACCTGATAATCAACATACCTCCATTGCTGAGCTGCAGATCTTGGTCTGATGAGTCATCCGTGTTCCAAACATGAAAATCCAGTCTTAAGTCATCAAGTTGTCTATATGTTGCCATTGCATCCAGTTGAGTGACTCTAGCAAAGATGTCAACAGATGTTTTTAAAGTATTCCAATAACAAAAATTAAAGTTTTTGCGGTGTTCATAAGATTGCAATTGTGCCGATTATTTCAGGCTATTGTGCCCAGAGATCAGAGTGGCCCACCTGCCCTGTCAAAGTTACATCTTTGGTCGATACATACAAACTTGTGCCTTGGGGCTTATACTAGATCTAGTTATGCCCAGATGCGTCACTAGGGTTGGTGTCACCCAGTGTTGTAACTCATGGTGTCACCCCCACACACACACACATGGAACTACTCTCGTATCAGTCCATACAGAAACCCTGAGAGCAGGGGCTAAGTGCTAGGGTGTTCAGTGCCCCCTGTTCAGTGCCCTCCCTCTATACGCAATAAAGGGACAGTGTGTGCCGAAGGCACACACAGCAATAAAGGGGTGTTGTCTAACAAGGTAGGGGCATGACCACCAACAGTACCCCCAATTCAAATTACGCCACACATTAGCACAATCTTATTCACATTACACTGCACGTAGTGTCCATGATTCATAATGCACCTCATGTTACAACACACAGTACTGCCCCTTATACACAATACCCACAGTAGTGTCCCTTATACACATAATACCCACAGTCAGGACTGGCAACAGAAATCTTGGAGCCCCATACACTGATATCTCTGGGGCCCCCCACCCCCTAAACTCTACCCCCTTCTCCGCCTCCCAGGGATTTGTAAGGGGGGATTCCAGATATGTACTATATACACTCTTAGATAGATAGATAGATAGATAGATAGATAGATAAAATTGATTACACCAAATACAGAATGGCAGCACTCATAGTCTGTGTAGTAGCATAAAAAGTGAGTTTATTCCTCCTTCACCTCCTACCTTTTCGGGACAGAACCTGTCATCAAGGATCGGATACAAAAAAAAAAAAAAAAAAAAACACACTTTTTATGATTCTACACAGACTCCGTGCTGCCATTCTGTATTTGGTACATTGGGGGCATATCACAGGAGCAAGATACTCCTTTATGGCTAAGAGAAAGACATACATACATACATACATACATACATACATACATATCTGGAAACCCCCTATCCTCTTACAAATAACGGTTGGGTTGGTGGGCCTGATAATGATTTTCTTTTAATTCATTTGTGGGCAGCCAAGAGTGCACCCTTCACAAAGCATTCTTAAGCGCTGTGTCCCCTTTTATTGTTCCCCTGACCCTCAGGACCCCTAAGGGGACTAGGGGCCTGGTAAGAGTGTCCCCTTTGACCCCCCTGTCACCGCATCTGTCCACAGTACTAGTGTTCCTTAGACTATAACGCCCACAGCGGTAGTGTCACACATATTGCCCGCAGTAGTAGTGCCCCTTACCTATAACGCCAACAGTAGCAGTGTCACACATAATGCCCACAGTAGTAGTGCCCCATATACTAATTACATATATATATATATATATATATATATATAAAAAAGAGAGATCCAGAAAGAATGACACTGAAGGCAATAGTAATGATGAAACATAAGACTTGTATTAATGGGCAACAGCAGTTTCAGGGCATCTGCCCCTTCCTCAGGCCCAAATACAACAAAGAAAACAAACACACATGTAACACTTACCCTCCTAAATACCCCCAGGAACACCAGCCGCTGCGTCCTCACCACGCTTCCTCCCTTCCGGATACGGAGCCGCCAGGTCACTTCCGCTCATCGCGTCACCGTTGCCATGGTGATCCACCACTTGAGTCTTATCTAGGCTCAGCTGCGTGTCATGGGGTCATGTTGCCGCTTCCTCCTCAGTCAGGAACAGAGTGGGGGAACAGACAGTCGAAATGTACAGAAATGGATAGGTATTCTTAACAGATGTGCGTTTGACCTGATGGTCCTCATGATCGGAGAAGCCAATAGAGAGCTGGAGATTACCTGACACAAAATTGCTGCCTTTGAGAAAGAAAACAAAAAGGTGTTTGAATCGGACAGTTCAGAAGATTGGATACACAAAATAGAGTCTCAGTGCGACCACTATAGGCGTGATCTACTTAAGTTAACCGCAATAAAAAAATTACAGTGGATCAGGACTATGATGATAAAGTTTATAGGTGGCTGGTTGGTATGGATACCATGGACAAACCACGGTTTTCTCAAAGACGCAGACCCTGGCAGAGGTCAAAACAAGGCAGTAGGAGTGCCAAGTCAAGCAGTGATAGTGACTTTGCCTTCTCGGAAACAGATGATGCTGCTGGATGTGGCCCTTTAGGACAGGCCACACGAGATGGCCAGGGCCAGACCGACGCACTCCCACCCGTCGGGGTGGCCAGAACAAAAGGCGTCCGAAAAGCTGCGCAAAAGAAGACGAACACTTAATATTCAATTTGTCCAAGAGATCCATAACATCAGATGAGATCCGTGTAGCTTTGTGCCAACCAATGCACATGATCCATTTAACTGGTCCAGAGATCTCCATAAATTTACAAGGAAGCTTCGGCTGAAATAATTTTTTCAGAATACACCTAAGGAGGTTGGAAAAACCTCTATTTTTGATATTTTTCTAAAGAAATCATCTAGATCAAACTTTGACCCGGTCTCCTCTAATTCCTCTATAAAAACCTTTAGTAAACTCATGAATGAGTCAGTCAATAAGTATGTGGCAGCCACTGCAAAGATCAAATTAAATTGGTCTATCAAAGAACGAGAAACTTTGAAAAACCTCCAGACATACCAGGACATTGTGATCAGGCCACCGACAAAGGCGGTGCCTATGTCATCTTGGATCTTGAGTATTATAGAGAAGAGGCCCTGAACCAACTGGCGGAAGAAGGGGTATATCGTAAATTAAGAAAGAATCCTGTCCTAGAATATCCGTAGGAATTATTTACTATCCTGGGAAAAGCAAGGGATCAGGGACAGCTACCGGAGAAAGTGCATAAAGCACTATGTGTCGCACATCCGAACAGTCCATTGTTATATACGATACCCAAACTTCATCATCAGACTATGCTGCCTGGGAGACCAATTATCTCCGTGAGGGACTCGTTATACCAACCAGTGTCACAACTTCTCGATAGTATACTCCAACCCTTGTTACCAGTCCAAAGAACATTCCTGAAGGATACTAATACGTACATTTTGAAATTGCAGGGACTGCAAGTACTACCGCCGGGATGTTGATGTGCTGCCTTGATGTTTGCACTTCTATTCCTCACCAGGAGGGCATGATTGCCATGCAGGGATTTCTGGAGAATAATTTAGCACCATCACACTTTGACCACAGGTTGTTTCTTACACTGTTAGAGCTCACGTTATACAGAAATTATTTTCTGTTTGACGGTGAGTTCTACCTACAGCTGCGAGGGTGTGCCATGGGATCATCGGTAGCATCCTCGTATGCTAATACCTTTATGTTTTCCCAAGAGAACAAGATGTTCTTCATGGATCAAACCGTGGCTGATAATATCATTATGTACACCAGGTACATTGACAATGTTTTCCTGCTGTGGAAAGGGGAGGAGGGAGAGAGGCGTTTGATAGGCTTATGTGAGAAATCAATGCCTCACCTTCTCCCATTAAATTCACATATGCATGTGACGAGAAGGAGGCCACCTTTCTGGATGTTAAGATCACTTTAGTGCAGAGATGGGGAACCTTCGGCCCTCCAGCTGTTGTTGAACTACACATCCCAGCATGCTCTGCAACAGTTTTAGCATTGCCAAATAGCAAAACTGTAGCAAGGCATGCTGGTATGTGTAGTTCAACAACAGCTGGAGGGCCGAAGGTTCCCCATCCCTGCTTTAGTGGATGGCGTAATATCCACAGAAATTTTCTCCAAACCCACAGACAGGAACACATTGTTGATGGCCTCTAGCCACCATCCAGAACCCCATGAAGAGGGGTCTGCCCCTCTCGCAGATGATGGCACGCATCACAAGTGAGAAAGAAAAAATTCCTGGTTTATTGGATAATACTGTATGATTTCTAAATTTGTTGAAAGGGGGTATGATGGGTCACTATTACAGATACAAAAACAGCAGGTTTTGCAGATGTCCAGGGAGCAACTTTTGCACCCAATTAAAAAAGAAACCAGTGATATTCTGCCCTGGCCGAGTGATTTTTCAGCAGCTAGCCCCATTATTCTTAGGGCATCACAGGCCCTGTGGCCGATAGTGGCCTCTGACCCAGACTTACCGTCCTTCAAGAAGAAGATCAGACCTATAGCAGTGTTCAGAAGGGGGCTAACCTTCGAGATAGGGTTGTTAAAACAGACATCTCAGGAATAGGTCGCCCGAATGTTCAAATCAAACCCCCAGATATTACTGCTGCCCGAAGTGTGCTACATGTAGACACATGGTGGCCTGTAAGGAGATTAAACATCCACAGGGAGTTAAAATTCACAATCAGGCAGGTGATTACCTGCAGTACCTTGTATGTAGTGTATGCCATTGTATGTCCATGGGGTCTGCACTACATTGGGCAGACCACACATTAGTTTAGTGAGAGAATGGCTGCTCATCGTTCAGCCATCAAATTAATTTTGGAGAGAAAACCTATTGATCAGCCAGTAGCCCGGCACTTTAAAATGGCTGGACATACTTTGAATTTCCTTAGGTATTTTGGCATTGAACATGTGCCAGTAACATTGAGGGGGAGGGGGGGGCGATAGGGCCAAAGTCTTGTTAGAAAAGGAGACCCGGTGGATCATGAGGTTAGATACCTTCTGGCCCCGGGGTCTCAATGATAAAAATCAATTGGAATGTGTTCAGTTGAGATGCGTTTCCTAGATTCCAAAATGTAGTGAGTACTAGTACGGTACAGGGCATGACAGGCAATCTGTGAGGATAGGATTATTCTGAGCACAGAATATTAGTGTCGTGTAGGAGAATTTGTTGATTCCTTTCTCATGCTTTACATTTAAGTGAGGAGGTTGTATTTTTGTATTTTCGTATGGTCATATGTATGTGTACATTTGTAACTTTGCTCATCTATGCATGTTGATCTACTTCTCTGTATTTGTTTAAGTCTAGTCTGATAGTTTTTATTTGTTATTTATGTGTATAAGGAGGCATCGACTGTCTGTTCCCCCACTCTGTTCCTGACCGAGGAGGAAGAAGCAACAGGACCCCGTGGCACGCAGTTGAGCCTAGGTGACACACAAGCGGCGGATCACCATGGCTATATTGACGCGACGAGCAGAAGTGACCTGGCGGCTCCGTATCCGGAAGGGAGGTCACGTGGTGAGGACGCGGGGGCTGGTGTTCCTGGGGGTATTTAGGAGGGCAAGTGTTACATGTGTGTTTGTTTTGTTTGTTGTATTTGGACCTGAGGAAGGGGCAGATGCCATGAAACGGCTGTTGCCTGTTAATACAAGTCTTATGTTTCATCATTACTATTGCCTCCAGTGCAGTCCTTTCTGGATACACACACACACACACACACACACACACACACACACACACACACACACACAGTATATAGACAGGCAGATGGATCCGGCACTCAAACAGACCCTTGGCTGAGGCTCATGGTGCCCTTCTCAGAGGTGAATAACCCCCGAGCGGAAGGAAGCGGCACTCAGAGTCTTTTAAGCAGTGTAAAGGCAATAAACTTCTGCCGTTACACTGTTTAAAAGACTCTGAGTGCCTTTCTTTAGAATTTTATGACTCCTTACTTATATTTTTAATGCTCATTATTACCTAAGCCCTTTATATATTTTATATCCATCATCCTCCCCTCCTATTTTTTGCCCATCAACACCCTCACCCACCCCTAATATATTTTATGCCCATCACCCCCCCACCAGTTATATACTTTTAGCACATCAGCTCCCCACCATCCTCTTATATAATGTATGCCCATCTACCCCTTATCTATCCTACACTACCACATACTTTTTTAATGTGCCTTTAGTTGGCTGTAGCTTGGGACAGTTCTTCAAGGAATGCAGCAGGTTGCTTCAGGCAGCACAGTGATGGATGTAGCGCCAGCTGGGGACATATAAGCCTTGCCCAAATAAGACTCAAGCCAGGCCCAAAGTCGTTCAGAAGCCCGCCTGCCTGTACACTGCTGCGGCACTGCCGGATCCATACAGTCCCAATGCCTCTGCACCCCAGCCGACTCATGAGCCGGACTCAAACTCATTCAGCAGCCCGCCTGCCTGCACACTGCGGCAGCGTCGCCAGGTCCATACTGCCGCATGCAAGCAGCATTGCTGGGCACCTGCTATCATACTTGAATGTTGATAATGTAGCAGTGTGCTGACCTGGCCTCGGCTGTCCCTGGCTACCTGCATCTCTATGCCCCTAGCTGGCACTACATTCAGCACTGTGCTGCCTGAAGCAACCTGCTGCGTACCTTGAAGAACTGTCCCAAGCTACAGCCAACTAAAAGGTACATTAAAAAGAAAGTTCATTTTATACCACATTACAATGAGCAGGTCCATAGGCATAACCAGTGGCGTCATGAGGTGGGTGCGGGGGGTGCGGTCCGCATCTGGGGGTGACACCAAAAAGAGCTGCACACACACACCATCCCAACCACAGACTTGACAGACATGTCAGCGGTGGCACCCACACCCACTTCTCCCTGGCACCAAGCCTCTGCACCCCAGCCGACTCATGAGCCGGACTCACTTTTCTCCTTTGTCTCTCCCTCTCCTTTTCCTCCACCTCATTCCCCTCTCCCTCTTCTGCTCCTCGCCCCTCTCTTGCTCTCCTCCTCACTTTCTTGTCCTACTATCCTCCCTCCCTCTCACCTTCTTCTCCTCCTCCTCCTCCCTCCCTCTCTCGCTTTCTTCTTCTTCTCCTCCCTCCTCCTCCTCTCTCTCTCTTCTTCTTCTCCTCCGCCTCCTCCTGTCACTAAGTCTTATGTGATTGGGCAGCGGGGTGCGGGTGTGCACCAATTATATTATTTACATTATATTAAAATGCCCCTGCCCGTCCACCAGACCATCCCCTAGTAATGCACAGCTGCTGCCAATAAGCGCAGTTCGACCTGCTCCCCCAATCTGCAGCAGGCGGCTGGAGATCATAAGCAGCAGGTAGTTGGGAGTCTGGTTCTCAGCACCAGACTCCGCCAGCAGCACCAGTGCTGTATTTTAAGTAGGTCATGCGGGGATGAATGTGCCTGGCAATCTACTCGCATGCCTGGGCGCTCCTCTCCATACTCTTCCAGCCCAGGCAGCTGCAAGGTGAATGGGCTGCTGACTGCATCTCCGGCAGAATGAAGATGGTGGCCAAGAGCATGATCCTCCCCATCACTACCAAATACCTGTTGAGGCACTGATGGGTAATGCACTAGTTTCTGGGCCTCTATAGTATGTGTATTTATGTCACTGTGTGTGCACACTTTGCCCTCCCCTGCCCATTGCAATGACAGCAGGTGTGATGGGGTGCTTCAGCTGGATTGGCACCCAGGCACTTAAAAATGGCATATGGCTGCACAGAGGCCACCCTCCCTGGTCCCACTGCCCTCAATGTACACTGCAAATCATGCCTGTCATGTTTATTTATTATTATTATGCAGAGGCATGGTAGACACAGCAAGAGGGAGTCTGCACCGATTTTAGTTGCCCCATGGCCCCCACAACAAAGCTTAATCTGGCCCTGGCAGCAGCCAGCCCGTGTCCGCCACTGCTGCCTGCGCTTCCCACTTCCATGTGATCAAACTAGACCACAACTCCAGGGAGCCGTGGACAGAAAATGATAGGAAGGCTGCGGGCATTGGCGGTGGCGGCAGTGGACTGAGATGCGAATTAGCAGCAGGGGGCCGGGGTGGTTGATGGTGCCAATTTGGTAGGACATTGGTGGGGGCGGCAGCCATTGGCGCGGGCAGCGGCCATTAGCGGCAGTGGAAGTGAGCATCGGCTTGGGGGTTGGTAGCAGGCATCGGCTCGGCGGTGGTAGGGGTAATCGGTGGGACTCAGTGGACATTATGGCTGCAGTGCCTCATCAGTCACTGACCTCACCGCACGCCACTGACATACATACATACATACATACACATACACACACACACACACACACACACACACACACACACATATATATATATATATACTGCTCAAAAAAATAAAGGGAACACTTAAACACAATGTAACTCCAAGTCAATCACACTTCTGTGAAATCAAACTGTCCACTTAGGAAGCAACACTGATTGACAATCAATTTCACATGCTGTTGTGCAAATGGAATAGACAACAGGTGGAAATTATAGGCAATTAGCAAGACACCCCCAATAAAGGAGTTGTTCTACAGGTGGTGACCACAGACCACTTCTCAGCTCCTATGCTTTCTGGCTGATGTTTTGGTCACTTTTGAAAGCTGGCGGTGCTTTCACTCTAGTGGTAGCATGAGACGGAGTCTACAACCCACACAAGTGGCTCAGGTAGTGCAGCTCATCCAGGATGGCACATCAATGCGAGCTGTGGCAAGAAGGTTTGCTGTGTCTGTCAGCGTAGTGTCCAGAGCATGGAGGCGCTACCAGGAGACAGGCCAGTACATCAGGAGACGTGGAGGAGGCCGTAGGAGGGCAACAACCCAGCAGCAGGACCACTACCTCCGCCTTTGTGCAAGGAGGAACAGGAGGAGCACTGCCAGAGCCCTGCAAAATGACCTCCAGCAAGCCACAAATGTACATGTGTCTACTCAAACGACCAGAAACAGACTCCATGAGGGTGGTATGAGGGCCCGACGTCCACAGGTGGGGGTTGTGCTTACAGCCCAACACCGTGCAGGACGTTTGGCATTTGCCAGAGAACACCAAGATTGGCAAATTCGCCACTGACGCCCTGTGCTCTTCACAGATGAAAGCAGGTTCTCACTGAGCACGTGACAGTCTGGAGATGCCAAGGAGAACGTGCTGCTGCCTGCAACATCCTCCAGCATGACCAGTTTGGCAGTGGGTCAGTAACAGTGTGGGGTGGCATTTCTCTGGAGGGCCGCACAGCCCTCCATGTGCTCACCAAAGGTAACCTGCCTGCCATTAGGTACCGAGATGAGATCCTCAGACCCCTTGTGAGACCATATGCTGGTGCGGTTGGCCCTGGGTTCCTCCTAATGCAAGACAATGCTAGACCTCATGTGGCTGGAGTGTGTCAGCAGTTCCTGCAAGACGAAGGCATTGATGCTATGGACTGGCCCGCCCATTCCCCAGACCTGAATCCAATTGAGCACATCTGGGACATCATGTCTCGCTCCATCCACCAACGCCACGTTGCACCACTGACTGTCCAGGAGTTGGCGGATGCTATAGTCCAGGTCTGGGAGGAGATCTCTCAGGAGACCATCCGCCACCTCACCGGGAGCATGCCCAGGTGTTGTAGGGAGGTCGTAAAGGCACGTGGAGGCCATACACACTACTGAGACTCATTTTGACTTGTTTTAAGGACATTACATCAAAGTTGGATCAGCCTAAATCTCTGTGGAGTGTTGGGCACGAAAGCCTGACTGAAGTGGGTCCAATAAGTTGTGGGAGTTAAGAAAGTGTGTAAGGAGAGTGTAGGCAAGTCTCAAGTAGCTTGGAGGGACTGGGTAGATGAGAAATGGGATGGTAGTTAGAGAGTGTGTTTGGGTCAGAGTTGTGTTTTTTTTTAGAATGGGAGTAATCACTGCATGTTTAAACAGAGAGAGAGAGAGAGAGAGAGAGAGATTTTAGTTAAGGTTGGGATAAGCACAGGATACAAAGTTTTACTGACCTGTGAGGATAGGAGAGGTAGTGGAGT
Source organism: Pseudophryne corroboree (assembly GCF_028390025.1). Taxonomy (NCBI): domain Eukaryota; kingdom Metazoa; phylum Chordata; class Amphibia; order Anura; family Myobatrachidae; genus Pseudophryne; species Pseudophryne corroboree. Next base: position 155,217,887 of record NC_086453.1, on the reverse strand, counting down.
AGGAGGATAAAAAGTGTTGATACTTCCTCTTCACTTGTGGGATCAAATGAAGAGAAAGTGCCAGAGGGTTCAGGTAGGGAATTGAGCAGGTCACTGGCTGAGTTAGAGCATACCATTTCATCTCAGATTTTATCAATCTAATCCTTGAAGTAGGAAGCACGGATAGTAGCTATTGGGGGAGGTGAGGGAGGGTAAAGAAGTGATTTAAATGTATTAAAAAGTCGCTTGGGGTTGGTGGCATGATAAGAGAGGAGAGATTGGAAATGTGTTTGTTTGGCAGTGTCCAGGGCCTGACGATAGGAGTGGTAGGTAGTCTTATATGTGAGAAAGTCACTTGGATTTTGAGATTTCCGCCACTGAAGTTCTACTTTACGTGACAGTTTTTTTTTTTTTTTATAATCTGATTTTTATTGAAAGAAAACAAAGTACATTGAAAACATTGTGTTCAAATACAATAGTCTCAGAAAGCTAAACCGGAACTACGCTGTACTGAATGTATAGAAGATGAGTTGAGCTCAGCCAGTTGAGTATCCAGAAAATTCTAAACACTTGTCATTCAATATCTCAGTACATCCCAAATTACACAATAAACATTAAACTTTCAACTTTATAAAGCAAATAAAAAGGAGAAAGGAAGAAGGAAAGAAGAGGCAGGAAAGGAGCGAAGGGGAAAGAGAAAAAGAGAAAAAGGAAGAGTAGGGGAAGCACCCTGGGGAGGGTACCGATAGGAAGGTGTAAACAATGTCAGGAAACCACCTTAGCCACAGTATTACGAGATGTAAAGTTTGTAAGCATCTGTCGTTTTAAAATCAAGCCAGGAAGCCCAGGTAGTCCTAAAAACTGATAATCGGAAAGTGGAGGTAAGGAGTAAGTCTTCCATGACCATATAGATATCTATTCTGCGGAACCAATCCCTCCTAGTAGGTGGGGATGAGGACTTCCACCGTACAGGTATAACTGCACGAGCTGCGTTACAAAGATGTTTCAGCAGAGATTTCTTATAACTGGAGACAGGAATCGAAGAATGACCCAAGAGCCAGAACGCAGAATCTTCTGGAAGCTGAACACCTAAGATCTCGGTTGAGATCTTTATTACCTCGTTCCAAAAGGGTCTCAGGCGTGGGCAATTCCACCATATGTGAATCATCGTACCTATTGATGAGGAGCAGCGCCAACATTTATTTGAGGCAGCAGGGAACATTGTGTGCAGAATAGAGGGGTATCTATACCATCGGGTGAGAATTTTGTACTGGGTTTCTCTAATATGAATACATATGGAGCTAGCGTGCGCTTTGAGGAAGATAGATTCCCATTCCTCCTGTGAGAGTGTTAAACCAAGATCTTTTTCCCACGCGCGGGCGAAAGACGGTTTGGTGTCAGTTTGTGCGTTTTGTAGTATTTTATAAAGAGTAGAAACGGAGTGGGCTAGGGGTTGGGGGGATACACAAAGCTTTTCAAATAGAGTTAGTTCACGGGAAAATGCCAATCGCGCAGGGTTAGTTAATATAAAATGTCTGACTTGCAGAAACTTCCAAAAGTCCGTCTGAGGTATGTCCCAATTTTGCCTGATCTCGGAGAACTGTTTCACCTGAGACGCTGCGATCAGCTGGCCAACCCTGAAGAGCCCCGCCTCAGTCCAATGAAGAAAATGCTTGGGGTTAAGGCCGGAAGGGAACTCATTATTAGCTAAAAAAGAGGTCAGTGGGCAAGAAGGGGAAGAAATGGAGGGCAGACGTCGTAAATTTTTCCAAACGGCTATTGTAGGAGAGATCGTTGGGTGGGGGGGAGAAAGCTTCGCAATATGGGGTAACCATGGGAAAATCTCAGGATGTCGTAGCATGCAAGACCCTTCAAGTTTCACCCACTGTTTGATATCCCCACTCTTGGTCCAGTCGAGCACTCTATTCAGTAACACCGCATGATAATAAGTTTTGATGTTAGGTAGTTGAACACCACCGGAACCAGTAAATCTAGAAAGAGTGGCATATCCAATTCTGGGTCTTTTACGGAACCAGATAAACTGTTGAATCAGGTGTTGGATAGACTGGAACCAAGAATTCGGGATAGAAATCGGTAGGGTTTGGAAGAGGTACAGCAGCTTTGGGAGAGTATTCATTTTAATGACATTAATTCTCCCTAGCCAGGACAGGCGTTTGGAATGCAATCTACTAAAATCATTACGAATTAGGGATAATATTGGCGCGAAGTTTAGGGTGAACAGTTCTGAAAGATTATTTGTTAATCTAACTCCCAGGTAGGTGATGCAGTGAGAGTTCCAAGAGAAGGGGAATGCGTGTTGAAGGCCCCTAACCGCAGCGGGGGATGCAGAGACATTCAGGGCGGAGGATTTAGAGTAATTAATTTTAAAATTAGAAAGTTTGCTAAAGGTGTCAAATTCTCGCATAAGATGAGGGAGCGAAACAGCGGGGTTGGATATGACCGCTAGGAGGTCGTCAGCGAAAAGTGCCAGTTTAAATTCCTCACCATCTACCCGAGGGCCAGAGATATTAATATTTTTCCTAATAGCTCTTGCTAACGCCTCAATACACAGTACAAAAATCAAAGGGGAAAGGGGGCAACCCTGTCTCGTGCCGTTGGTGACACTAAAGGAGTCTGAGAGAGTACCATTAATCCTGACCCTGGCGGTAGGAGTGGTGTATAAAGCCATGATTCTATGGAGCGCGATAGGTCCCAGGCCAATATGCTCCAGCACAGACCTCATAAAGTCCCAGCCGATCCGATCAAATGCTTTTTCAGCATCCGTCGAGAGCAATACTGTGGGTAGTTTTCTCAAGCAAGCCAAATGTATCAAATTCAAAATCTTTGTGGTGTTATCCTTAGCTTCCCTACCGGGGATGAATCCCACTTGATCTCTATGTATTAGGGAGGGGAGAAGGTTATTCAGTCTGACAGCCATGAGTTTAGCGTAGAGTTTTAAATCAACATTCAACAGGGAGATGGGTCTGTAGCTGGAGCACAACGCGGGATCCTTACCTTGTTTAGGAATCACTGCAATATGTGCCTCTAGGGATTGAGGGGAAAAATGTGAGGTAGCAGAAATAGCATTGTAGGCACGAAGCAGTAAGGGAGCCAAACTATCCTTAAATGTCTTGTAATATGCTATAGTAAAACCATCCGGCCCAGGACTTTTACCGGACGGAGTTAACGAGATAACATGGTCTAATTCTTGTAGGGTGAATGGACGCTCCAGCAGCTCTATATCTGTCGTTGAAATAGTGGGGAAATCCGTGGCCAACAAATAATTCCGAATTTGAGGTAACATTGACAAAGGGTTAGGGTAATTTGAGGATGTAGCTAAATTATAAAGGGTGGAGTAATACTGCTTAAAACAAGAGGCAATTTCTGGGGTCTTGGAGTGTAGAAGGTCATTAGCATCTTTCATTGCACTGATAAATGAGGCAGAATGCTGTGCACGTAAAGCACGTGCCAACAGTCTGCCAGGCTTATTACCCCATTGGTAAAATCGGTTTCGACATTTACGCATGGAGTGTAGCGCGGTGTCAGATAGCACTTTATTCAGTCGGGCTCTAACATCAGTTAATTTTGCATAAGTTTCTCCAGACATAGAAGTTTTATGATCAGCTTCTAGGGTATGTATCTGTTGTAAGAGGGCATCGATGAGGGCCTTTTTCTGTTTTTTCACATGCGTACCCAGTTGAATCAGTTTACCCCGGATAACACATTTATGTGCCTCCCACACTACAATTTTGGACACGTCAGGCGTATCGTTCAGGTCAATGTAATCAGACAAGGCCTTTTCGAGTTCCCCCTTACAATAAACATCTTGCAAAAGAGATTCATTCAAACGCCAAGACCATTGACCTAAAGTGGGAGTTTGGAACGAAAGAGACATAGAAATAGGAGCGTGGTCTGACCATGTGATGGGACCTATATCAGCATCTAAGAGAAGGGGAAGATGTCTATGGCTTAAAAATAGGTAGTCTAAACGTGAGTAGACCTGGTGGGGGTGAGAGAAAAAGGAGTAGTCTCGGGCAGTAGGGTGCAGGACTCTCCAGGAGTCGGCCAGCTGAAGCTCGTGGAAGACTTTCCGAACTTGGCAATGCTTGCGCTTCGAAAATCTAGGGGCTGCGTTAGAAGTATCTACTGTGGGATTTAGAGACCAATTACAATCACCTCCCAATACCACTATGCCCTGCAAGAGAGAGTCAAACTGAGAGAGGAGTGATGCAAAGAACTGGGGTTGGGCTTGATTGGGAGCATACAACACAATAAACGTGAAAGTTTGTTGAAAAATCAGACAGTTTAGCAATAGTAGTCTACCTGGTACCAGTCTGTGGGCCACCACGTCCGTCACACTGAGTTTTTTGGAAAATAAGATTGCTACCCCTTTTGTTTTACCTTCCGGGTTGTTGCTAAAGAAAGAGAGAGGGAAGTGGCGGTCTGACAAGGAAGTGGGCCTCAGGCCTGTCTTAAAGTGTGTTTCCTGAATTAGGGCTACATCTACCTTGTCCAACCATAATGATCTAAGTAGTTTGGATCTTTTTTCAGGTACATTAAGTCCTTTAACATTAAACGAGGAGATTTTAATTCGGTTAGGAGCACTCATAGTGTCCAAATAAGGGGGTCAGCAGCATGGTTCCCAGGGAAACTACCATAGAAGGGAGACAGAGATATAGAGAGAGGAAAGAGGAGTTGGAACAAAAGAAAGGAAGAGTAGAGAAATAAACCATTATGAAGCACCCGCCGTGGAGACCGCGTCCCAACTATAGGATCACAGCTCCAAGGAATAGTGTTATACTAAGCGGGTAGGGGGACAAGGGAGTCGTCGTCAGAAGACGCAAACATCGAAATGCAAGTACGAACATCTTAGAAGCATTCACAAAAAAAAAGGAACATATAGCTATCTAGCACCAGAATACTAGGCGTAACATTTAAAGACCATAACCACCACACATGTAAAAGATAACGTTGCAAGCTCAACTAAAGAACCAGGAGGGCCACTTAGAAGGATCTCAGCCCCATTGAGAGGCGGAGTAATACACCAACTGAAAAATCCAGGCGGTAGAGAACGCCCAGTCAGGTATCAACCGCAGTGGAGGACAATGCGACAGCGGTCGGAGCCTTTTTGGCATAGCGGACTGTCTGCCAGGGGGGGCCTCTTTGTTTATGTTGCGGCAGTTGTAGTTGCGGGACTTCCGCCTCCCAGGCTGGGATGGCCAATTCCGGCAGTCCCAATGCAGCACAGAAGGACGGTAAATCGGAAGAATTTTGCAGGAAGAATACTTTCCCAGAATAAGAAACTTGTAGGTTGAAGGGGAATCCCCAGCGATATTTTAATTGTCGCTTGCGTAATTCGTCTGTCAAAGGTTTCAATGTCTTGCGTAATTGAAGTGTGTGCCAGGACAAGTCCTGATAAAGGAAGATCGGCGTTCCATTAAATGCCACTTCATCTAGTTGGCGCACTTTGCGCATAATGTCTTCCTTTTGCGTGAAATAATGTAGGCGGCAAATTACGTCGCGGGGTTTGTCTGAAGGAAGTCCACGAGGCTTAAGAGCACGGTGAGCCCTATCAAAGACAATCTCAGTGTCAGGTTCATTTCCCAGCAGTTCATTGAAGATCTTCGTGAGAGCGTCAATGAGACCTGATTGCGGGACATCTTCCGGGAGGCCCCTTATACGGATATTGTTCCGACGTCCCCTGTTATCCATATCCGTCACCCTATTTTGTAGGGAGCGTATTTCCATGGTTTGGGCTGTGAGGATATCCTGCAGGGATCGAAAAAGTGTATCGGAGGTATCTTGGGTCTCCTCAACAGCTGTCAGCCTGTCCGATAATTGTGATATATCCTTCTTGACAGTCGCCATTTCCTGTCTAATCGTATCCTGAAGATCTTGTTTAGTGGGGAGTGTTTTAAGAAACGAAAATATTTCCTTTAGTTCGTTTCTCTCCCATGATGGAGGAGGAGCAGGGCCGCCTTTGGACAACGATACAGGCGAGGAAGAGGGCGAAGAAGTAGGACTGGCCGCCATTGATTCTTGATCCGTCTCGGTCGTTGCCGGCTGGAGATAAGGTCTAATGGTCGATTGTGATGAAGGGTTTTTTAGTCGAGGTGTGGAATTGGTCTGGGATGATTTCCTGGCTTTGGTTCTGACCATAATGTAGGTATATAGCAATAGAAGCGTAGTTTGGTCTGAACTGTGGAGTGGTAGTGGTGCAGAGCTACATTAAAATGCGTCTATCGAGCAACGACTCCCATCAGCCTGGCATTACTATATCATTGGGGAGCCAGGATCACAGCAATGCGTAGGAATGTAGAGATCACATCTCCAAACAGGACCTGCCTATTTTGCCCATACAGGGAGGCAGGAAAGCTATGTATGGAAGTGGTACTATAAATCCCCTGCAGCTCGAGGACTAGGCACTTTAAGGCACCAAGGCCAGCAGAAACAGAATACAGGGTGAGGAAGTCTCTAAGAGGGGGCTCTGTGTGGACCCCTGCCCTGCAAGCCAGTCTCAATGCTATAATAGAACACAGGGGATGTCAGCCCCATATATTGAAGTCCGGACTCACCACATCCAGCAGTGCCCGGGAGGATCTCTCTGCAGACGGGCTGCAGACTTCAGCAGGGTGTGCGGGCAGCCAGGGGAATCTGTGTCTGCAATTCGCGGGAGGAAGATGATCACTCCCGTGGAGCTCCGCGCCGGCCGCGGCCCGCCGTCGGGAGCGGCCCGGAACTCGAGGCCGCGGCTTCGGCGGGCGGGTAAGGCCTCAACTGGCGGTTTGTATTGAGGGGGGTTCTGGGCTCCGTGGAGGCCTCGGGCAGCGGTGTGAGAGGACTCAGGGGGGTGCGGAGGGTAGTCGCCGGGGGAGGCCGCTGCCTGTGTAGAATTCCGCTCCGGGCGCGGACAGCCTCTGGGGGAAGTCCGGAACTCGAGGGCCCGGCTTCCAGGAGTGGTGAAGGCCTCAATCGGCGGCTCGCAGAGTAATGGTCCCCGGGCTCCGTGAGTGCTGCAGGGAGCGGCAGGGGGGGTCCCAGTGTCTGGGGACGGATGCAGGGTCCCCACCTACGTGACAGTTTTAGTAGGTGTCTTGTCGATTTAGAGTGCCATGGTTGGCATCTAAGCCTACGTGGAGTGTGATGGGTAGCTGGAGCCACTTCATCAAGGGCACTCTCTAGGGTCTGGTGCAGGTGGGATACAGCAGTGTCAGGTGTGGTAAATGTAGAGATTGGTGAGAGCAGTTGTTGCAGAGAAGTGGAAAGTTGGTAAATGTATATTGTTAGTATTTCTGCGGGTTAGAGGAGGCTTGCTTGGTTTTAGTGTGCTAGAATTTAAAGTAATAGAAGAGATTTTGAAGGTGATCAGGTTGTGATCAGAGTGGGATAGGAGTGTTAATGAATTCGGAAACTGAGCAGAGCCTGGTGAACACAAGATCAAGGCAGTGGCCCTCCTGGTGAGTAGAGTCGTCGGACCATTGGGTTAGGCCAAGAGAGGAGGTTAGAGAGGAGTTTGGATGCATGAACAGATTGTGGACTGTCAAGAGCTATATTGAAATCGCCCATAATGATGGTGGAGATGTCAGAGGATAAGAAGTGTGGGAGCCAGGCAGAAAAATCTTCTTGAAATTGTTGTTTAGGTTGCCCATGAGGGCGATAGATAGCTGCAACACGTAGAGAGAAGGGGTTGAAAATCCTGATAGAGTGAACTTCAAATGATGTGAATGCGAGTGATGGAACCTGAGGTAGAACAGTGTATGTGAAAAACTGTGACAGTAAGATTCCAACCCCACCACCTTTACTATTATTAGACCTAGATGTGTGTGAGAAGTGGAAACCACCGTGTGACAGTGCTGCAGGGGAGGCAGTGTCTGATTGTGTGAGCCATGTTTCTGTTATAGCCAGCAGATTAAAGTTGTGAGATATGAAGAGGTGATGGATGTTAATTTGTTACAAACAGAGCGCGCATTCAATAAGGCACATTTTAGTGACTTGGAGGGGGATGGGAGACACGTGATATTTATTAGGTTAGATGGATTTCTATGTTGTTTTGAGACAGCAGAGTGTGAGAGGGAAAGGTGGTTGGGGCCTGGATTTGGTGATATGTCACCAGCTAATAAAAGCAGAGGAGTGTGATAAATATTGGTGGATGTTTGCGAGTGTTTATTCTGGGGGCCAATTGTGGTTGTCAAAGTACTTGCCGAGAGGTAAGTATAAAGCACATGAGTGTTTAAAAGAGGGGAGTGGAGAATAGAAGCTGTAATGTGTACAGAGGGGTGAGTTTTAGGGTGAGTGTAGAATATGTTAAATTTGGTGAGAATTCCATAAATTGAAATAAGAAACAGTAGTTTGATGAACATGCTGAGGTTGTTTGTGTTTTATGGGTTAAGTGGAATTGGAGTAAGTGATTAAAGTAAGTTACCTTTCCTTGATGTTGTTCAATGTTTGTTCAACTGTTTTTTTAACTGTTCAGATAACACACTTCTTAATTCCACACTTAATAAATTCCACGCAAGCTACCCCCAGCAAGCTGACCCCTTAACTGAATCTAAAGAAATACCGTCTCTGATTAGGAACAGGCCTACCTCTGAACATTTGGTCACCTGATTGAAATGCTAATTGATCATAGAACAAATTGCACAGGGTGGGACAACAGACTAAAGCTACTCTAGCTATTCACAATAAATTCAATCACATACATAGGAAATTACAAGAAAAACATCACATACATTCAAATATATGATGTGGTGTGCACGCAGCATGTGTGTCAATCTGAGATATAATATATTACATAGATATATATCAAATTAAGAGGGCGCACAATAATGTAAAATTAAAACAATGCAGTATCTAATTGATATTAGAAACCAACCAGCAACCAAAAATCTAGAAATATGTTAAAATTTATTAAAACATAACAATTGGACAAATAAACCCCTAAAGGACTGATAATTTCTGGGGCTTGTTGTCCTTTAAAAAGAGAATTACTCTCTAGTCCCGATGCGTTTCGTCCTTATAAGGACTTCATCAGGGGAAAATCAATTTGGAGCTGGTATAATAAAGAGGAAAAGGAGAGAGCAACATTTATTTCCAAAATACGGAATATACTAAATTATTACAATTGGCATTTCATTATTTAGACAAAGATAAGGATATACATCAAATAATTAACAACCATAAGTAAATTTACAAAAATGAATTTACAAAGTCTCATTTTACAGAATCATAATCCAATACATATAATCAAATCAATTAGTTTGGTTATGGAAAATTCACTTGTAAACAGTTATCTATTGAGACCACTATGGTCAAAAAGAAAATCTGCTAAACAGATTAATTATTTAATTACTTTGTAAATAATAATTATTCAAACATTGACTGTGAAAATGCATAATCTTAGATCATTGAAGGAAGAGTGTATTCATACCCTAATTTCCTCACAGAAAGCTCTTTTTAGAAGCCACCATCCAATAAGTGATGTATTCTTTTCACAAATAGTGAAGCAAATCCACAATGGAACTTTATAATAAGATTTTACTTACCGATAAATCTATTTCTCGGAGTCCGTAGTGGATGCTGGGGTTCCTGAAAGGACCATGGGGAATAGCGGCTCCGCAGGAGACAGGGCACAAAAAGCAAAGCTTTTCCAGATCAGGTGGTGTGCACTGGCTCCTCCCCCTATGACCCTCCTCCAGACTCCAGTTAGGTACTGTGCCCGGACGAGCGTACACAATAAGGGAGGATTTTGAATCCCGGGTAAGACTCATACCAGCCACACCAATCACACCGTACAACCTGTGATCTAAACCCAGTTAACAGTATGATAACAGCGGAGCCTCTGAAAGATGGCTTCCTTCAACAATAACCCGAATTAGTTAACAATAACTATGTACAATTTATGCAGATAATCCGCACTTGGGATGGGCGCCCAGCATCCACTACGGACTCCGAGAAATAGATTTATCGGTAAGTAAAATCTTATTTTCTCTATCGTCCTAGTGGATGCTGGGGTTCCTGAAAGGACCATGGGGATTATACCAAAGCTCCCAAACGGGCGGGAGAGTGCGGATGACTCTGCAGCACCGAATGAGAGAACTCCAGGTCCTCCTTAGCCAGAGTATCAAATTTGTAAAATTTTACAAACGTGTTCTCCCCTGACCACGTAGCTGCTCGGCAAAGTTGTAATGCCGAGACCCCTCGGGCAGCCGCCCAAGATGAGCCCACCTTCCTTGTGGAGTGGGCCTTTACAGATTTAGGCTGTGGCAGGCCTGCCACAGAATGTGCAAGTTGGATTGTGCTACAGATCCAACGAGCAATCGTCTGCTTAGACGCAGGAGCACCCATCTTGTTGGGTGCATACAATATAAACAACGAGTCAGATTTTCTGACTCCAGCTGTCCTTGCAATATATATTTTTAATGCTCTGACAACGTCCAGTAACTTGGAGTCCTCCAAGTCACTTGTAGCCGCAGGCACTACAATAGGCTGGTTCAGATGAAATGCTGACACCACCTTAGGGAGAAAATGCGGACGAGTCCGCAGTTCTGCCCTGTCCGAATGGAAAATCAGATATGGGCTTTTGTAAGATAAAGCTGCCAATTCTGATACTCTCCTGGCAGAAGCCAGGGCTAGAAGCATGGTCACTTTCCAAGTGAGATATTTCAAATCCACCTTTTTTAGTGGTTCAAACCAATGAGATTTTAGAAAGTCCAAAACCACATTGAGATCCCACGGTGCCACGGGAGGCACCACAGGAGGCTGTATATGCAGCACTCCCTTAACAAAGGTCTGGACTTCAGGGACTGAAGCCAATTCTTTTTGAAAGAAAATCGACAGGGCCGAAATTTGAACCTTAATAGATCCCAATTTGAGACCCATAGACAATCCTGATTGCAGGAAATGTAGGAATCGACCCAGTTGAAATTCCTCCGTCGGAGCACTCCGATCTTCGCACCACGCAACATATTTTCGCCAAATTCGGTGATAATGTTGCACGGTTACTTCCTTCCTTGCTTTAATCAAAGTAGGAATGACTTCTTCCGGCATGCCTTTTTCCTTTAGGATCCGGCGTTCAACCGCCATGCCGTCAAACGCAGCCGCGGTAAGTCTTGAAACAGACAGGGACCCTGCTGAAGCAAGTCCCTCCTTAGAGGTAGAGGCCACGGATCTTCCGTGATCATCTCTTGAAGTTCCGGGTACCAAGTCCTTCTTGGCCAATCCGGAACCACTAGTATCGTTCTTACGCCTCTTTGCCGTATAATTCTCAATACTTTTGGTATGAGAGGCAGAGGAGGAAACACATACACCGACTGGTACACCCAAGGCGTTACCAGCGCGTCCACAGCTATTGCCTGCGGATCTCTTGACCTGGCGCAATACCTGTCCAGTTTTTTGTTGAGGCGAGACGCCATCATGTCCACCATTGGTCTTTCCCAACGGGTTACCAGCATGTGGAAGACTTCTGGATGAAGTCCCCACTCTCCCGGGTGAAGATCGTGTCTGCTGAGGAAGTCTGCTTCCCAGTTGTCCACTCCCGGGATGAACACTGCTGACAGTGCTATCACATGATTCTCTGCCCAGCGAAGAATCCTTGCAGCTTCTGCCATTGCACTCCTGCTTCTTGTGCCGCCCTGTCTGTTCACATGGGCGACTGCCGTGATGTTGTCCGACTGGATCAACACCGGTTTTCCCTGAAGCAGAGGTTCTGCCTGGCTTAGAGCATTGTATATTGCTCTTAGTTCCAGAATGTTTATGTGAAGAGACGTTTCCAGACTCGTCCATACTCCCTGGAAGTTTCTTCCTTGTGTGACTGCTCCCCAGCCTCTCAGGCTGGCGTCCGTGGTCACCAGGATCCAATCCTGTATGCCGAATCTGCGGCCCTCCAATAGATGAGGACTCTGCAACCACCACAGAAGAGACACCCTTGTCCTTGGAGACAGGGTTATCCGTAGGTGCATCTGAAGATGCGACCCTGACCATTTGTCCAACAGATCCCTTTGGAAAATTCTTGCGTGGAATCTGCCGAATGGAATTGCTTCGTAAGAAGCCACCATTTTTCCCAGGACTCTTGTGCATTGATGTACAGACACCTTTCCTGGTTTTAGGAGGTTCCTGACAAGCTCGGATAACTCCTTGGCTTTTTCCTCCGGGAGAAAAACCTTTTTCTGAACCGTGTCCAGAATCATCCCTAGGAACAGCAGCCGAGTTGTCGGCATTAACTGGGATTTTGGAATATTCAGAATCCACCCGTGCTGTTTTAGCACTTCTTGAGACAGTGCTAATCCCATCTCTAGCTGTTCTCTGGACCTTGCCCTTATTAGGAGATCGTCCAAGTATGGGATAATTAATATGCCTTTTCTTCGAAGAAGAATCATCATCTCGGCCATTACCTTTGTAAAGATCCGAGGTGCCGTGGACAAACCGAACGGCAGCGTCTGAAACTGATAGTGACAGTTTTGTACAACGAACCTGAGGTACCCCTGGTGTGAGGGGTAAATTGGAACGTGGAGATACGCATCCTTGATGTCCAAGGATACCATAAAGTCCCCCTCTTCCAGGTTCGCTATCACTGCTCTGAGTGACTCCATCTTGAACTTGAATTTCTTTATGTACAGGTTCAAGGACTTCAGATTTAGAATAGGCCTTACCGAGCCATCCGGCTTCGGTACCACAAAAAGAGTGGAATAATACCCCTTCCCTTGTTGTAGAAGAGGTACCTTGACTATCACCTGCTGAGAGTACAGCTTGTGAATGGCTTCCAAAACCGTCTCCCTTTCGGAGGGGGACGTTGGTAAAGCAGACTTCAGGAAACGGCGAGGTGGATCTGTCTCTAATTCCAACCTGTACCCTTGAGATATTATCTGCAGGATCCAGGGATCTACCTGCGAGTGAGCCCACTGCGCGCTGTAATTTTTGAGACGACCGCCCACCGTCCCCGAGTCCGCTTGAGAAGCCCCAGCGTCATGCTGAGGCTTTTGTAGAAGCCGGGGAGGGCTTCTGTTCCTGGGAAGGAGCTGCGTGTTGCTGTCTCTTCCCTCGACCTCTGCCTCGTGGCAGATATGAATAGCCCTTTGCTCTCTTATTTTTAAAGGAACGAAAGGGCTGCGGTTGAAAAGTCGGTGCCTTTTTATGTTGGGGAGTGACTTGAGGTAGAAAGGTGGATTTCCCGGCTGTAGCCGTGGCCACCAAATCTGATAGACCGACTCCAAATAACTCCTCCCCTTTATACGGCAAAACTTCCATATGCCGTTTTGAATCCGCATCGCCTGTCCACTGTCGCGTCCATAAAGCTCTTCTGGCCGAAATGGACATAGCACTTACCCGTGATGCCAGTGTGCAGATATCCCTCTGTGCATCACGCATATAAAGAAATGCATCCTTTATTTGTTCTAACGACAGTAAAATATTGTCCCTGTCCAGGGTATCAATATTTTCAATCAGGGACTCTGACCAAACTACCCCAGCACTGCACATCCAGGCAGTCGCTACAGCTGGTCGTAGTATAACACCTGCATGTGTGTATATACTTTTTTGGATATTTTCCATCCTCCTATCTGATGGATCTTTAAGTGCGGCCGTCTCAGGAGAGGGTAACGCCACTTGTTTAGATAAGCGTGTTAGCGCCTTGTCCACCCTAGGAGGTGTTTCCCAGCGCTCCCTAACCTCTGGCGGGAAAGGGTATAATGCCAATAATTTCTTTGAAATTATCAGCTTTTTATCAGGGGCAACCCACGCTTCATTACACACGTCATTTAATTCTTCTGATTCAGGAAAAACTATAGGTAGTTTTTTCACACCCCACATAATACCCTGTTTAGTGGTACCTGTAGTATCAGCTAAATGTAACGCCTCCTTCATTGCCAAAATCATATAACGTGTGGCCCTACTGGAAAAATAAGAATTTACTTACCGATAATTCTATTTCTCGGAGTCCGTAGTGGATGCTGGGGTTCCTGAAAGGACCATGGGGAATAGCGGCTCCGCAGGAGACAGGGCACAAAAAAGTAAAGCTTTTACCAGATCAGGTGGTGTGCACTGGCTCCTCCCCCTATGACCCTCCTCCAGACTCCAGTTAGGTACTGTGCCCGGACGAGCGTACACAATAAGGGAGGCAATTTGAATCCCGGGTAAGACTCATACCAGCCACACCAATCACACCGTACAACTTGTGATCTAAACCCAGTTAACAGTATGATAATAGAAAGAGCCTCTTAAAGATGGCTCCTTAACAATATAACCCGAATTTGTTAACAATAACTATGTACAGTATTGCAGATAATCCGCACTTGGGATGGGCGCCCAGCATCCACTACGGACTCCGAGAAATAGAATTATCGGTAAGTAAATTCTTATTTTCTCTATCGTCCTAAGTGGATGCTGGGGTTCCTGAAAGGACCATGGGGATTATACCAAAGCTCCCAAACGGGCGGGAGAGTGCGGATGACTCTGCAGCACCGAATGAGAGAATTCCAAGTCCTCTTTTGCCAGGGTATCAAATTTGTAGAATTTTACAAACGTGTTTTCCCCCGACCACGTAGCTGCTCGGCAGAATTGTAATGCCGAGACCCCTCGGGCAGCCGCCCAAGATGAGCCCACCTTCCTTGTGGAATGGGCCTTAACAGATTTAGGCTGTGGCAGGCCTGCCACAGAATGAGCAAGTTGAATTGTGTTACAAATCCAACGAGCAATCGTCTGCTTAGAAGCAGGGGCACCCAACTTGTTGGGTGCATATAGTATCAACAGCGAGTCAGATTTTCTGACTTCAGCCGTCCTTGAAATGTATATTTTTAAGGCTCTGACAACGTCCAACAACTTGGAGTCCTCCAAGTCGCCAGTGGCCGCAGGCACCACAATAGGTTGGTTCAGGTGAAACGCTGATACCACCTTAGGGAGAAAATGCGGACGAGTCCTCAGTTCTGCCCTATCCGAATGGAAGATTAGATAAGGGCTTTTATAAGATAAAGCCGCCAATTTAGATACTCTCCTGGCGGAAGCCAGGGCCAGTAACATAGTCACTTTCCATGTGAGATATTTAAAATCCACCTTTTTCAATGGTTCAAACCAATGGGATTTGAGGAAATCTAAAACTACATTTAGATCCCACGGTGCCACCGGAGGCACCACAGGAGGCTGTATATGCAGTACTCCTTTAACAAAAGTCTGTACCTCAGGAACTGAGGCCAATTCTTTTTGGAAGAATATTGACAGGGCCGAAATTTGAACCTTAATAGATCTCAATTTGAGACCCATAGACAATCCTGATTGTAGGAAATGTAGGAAACGACCCAGTTGAAATTCCTCCGTCGGAACACTCCGATCCTCGCACCACGCGACATATTTTCGCCAAATGCGGTGATAATGTTTCGCGGTGACTTCCTTCCTTGCCTTAATCAAGGTAGGAAAGACTTCTTCTGGAATGCCTTTCCCTTTTAGGATCTGGCGTTCAACCGCCATGCCGTCAAACGCAGCCGCGGTAAGTCTTGAAAGAGACAGGGACCCTGTTGTAGCAGGTCCCTTCTCAGAAGTAGAGGGCACGGGTCGTCCGTGACCAACTCTTGAAGTTCCGGGTACCAAGTCCTTCTTGGCCAATCCGGAGCCACTAGTATTGTTCTTACTCCTCTTCACCGTATAATCTTCAATACCTTTGGTATGAGAGGCAGAGGAGGAAACACATATACTGATTTGTACACCCAAGGTGTTACCAGTGCGTCCACAGCTATTGCCTGTGGATCTCTTGACCTGGCGCAATACTTGTCCAGTTTCTTGTTGAGGCGAGACGCCATCATGTCTACCATTGGTCTTTCCCAACAGTTTATTAGCATGTGGAAGACTTCTGGATGAAGACCCCACTCTCCCGGGTGAATATCGTGTCTGCTGAGGAAGTCTGCTTCCCAGTTGTCCACGCCCGGGAAGAACACTGCTGACAGTGCTATTACGTGATTCTCCGCCCAGCGAAGAATCTTGGCAGCTTCTGCCATTGCACTCCTGCTTCTTGTGCCGCCCTGTCTGTTTACATGGGCGACCGCCGTGATGTTGTCCGACTGAATCAACACCGGTTTTCCTTGCAGGAGTGGTTCCGCCTGGCTTAGAGCATTTTAGATTGCTCTTAGTACCAGAATGTTTATGTGAAGAGACTTTTCCAGGTTCGTCCATACCCCCTGGAAGTTTCTTCCTTGTGTGACTGCTCCCCAACCTCTCAGGCTGGCGTCCGTGGTCACCAGGATCAAATCCTGTATGCCGAATCTGCGGCCCTCCAATAGATGAGCCTTTTGCAACCACCACAGAAGATATACCCTTGTCCTTGGCGACAGGGTTATTCGCAGGTGCATCTGAGGATGCGACCCTGACCATTTGTCCAACAGATCCCTTTGGAAAATTCTTGCATGGAATCTGCCGAATGGAATTGCTTCGTAAAAAGCCACCATTTTTCCCAGGACTCTTGTGCATTGATGTACAGACACCTTTCCTGGTTTTAGGAGGTTCCTGACAGGTCGGATAACTCCTTGGCTTTTTCCTCGGGAAGAAAAACCTTTTTCTGAACCGTGTCCAGAATCATCCATAGGAACAGCAGACGTATCGTCGGAAAACAGCTGCGATTCTTGGAATATTTAGAATCCAGTCGTGCCGTCGAAGAACTACTTTAGATAGTGCTCTTCCGACCTCCAACTGTTCTCTGGAACTTGCCCTTTTCAGGTCGTGCAAGTAAGGGATAATTTAGATGCCTTTTTTCTTTGAAGAAACATCTTTTCGGCCATTACCTTGGTAAAAAGGCCCGGGGTGCCGTGGATAATTCAAACGGCATCGTCTGAAACTGATATTGACAGTTCTGTACCACGAACCAGAGGTACCCTTGATGAGAAGGACAAAATTTGGACATGGAGGTAATCCTTGATGTCCAGGGACACCATATAGTCCCCTTTTTTCCGGTTCGCTATCAATGCTCTGAGTGACTTTATCTCGATTTGAACCTTTTATGTAAGTGTTCAAAACATTTTAGATTTAGACTATGTGTCACCAAGCCGTCTGGCTTCAGTACCACAATATAGTGTGGAAAAATAATACCCTTTTCCTTGTCGTAGGAGGGGTACTTTGATTATCACCTGCTGGATATACAGCTTGTGAATTGTTTCCAATGCTGCCTCC
Source organism: Pseudophryne corroboree (assembly GCF_028390025.1). NCBI lineage: Eukaryota > Metazoa > Chordata > Amphibia > Anura > Myobatrachidae > Pseudophryne > Pseudophryne corroboree. Next base: position 155,200,766 of record NC_086453.1, on the reverse strand, counting down.
CTGTCGGAGGGAGCCGTTGGTAAAGCAGACTTCAGGAACCTGCGAGGAGAAGATGTCTCGACTCTCCAATCTTTACCCCTGGGATAATACTCGTACGATCTAGGGGTCAACTTGCGAGTGATCCCACTGCGCCCTGAGACTCTTGAGACTACCCCCCCACCTTGAGTCCGCTTGCACGGCCCCAGCGTCATGCTGAGGACTTGGCAGACGCGGTGGAGGGCTTCTTTTCCTGGGAAAGGGCTGCCTGCTGCAGTCTACTTCCCTTACCTCTATGTCTGGGCAGATATGACTGGCCTTTTGCCTGCATGCCCTCATGAGAAAGGAAAGATTGAGGCTGAAAAGACGGTGTCTTTTTTAGCTGAGATGTAACTTGGGGTAAAAAGGTTGGATTTCCCAGCTGTTGCTGTGGTCCCCAGGTCCGATGGACCGACCCCCAAATAACTCCTTCCCTTTATACAGCAATACTTCCATCTGCCGTATGGGATCTGTATCACCTGACCACTGTCGTGTCCCTGACATCTTCTGGGAGATATGGACAACGCACTTATCTTGATGCCAGAGAGCAAATATCCCTCTGTGCATCTCACATACATATATATAGAATGCATCCTATTAAATGCTCTACATGAATAAAATATTTTCAGTCAGGGAATCCGACCAAACCAACCCAGCACTGCATCTCCAGGCTGATGGCGATCGCTGGTCGCAGTATAACCACCGTATGTGTGTATATACTTTTTAGGATATTTTTCCAGCTTCCTATCAGCTGGCTCCTTGAGGGCGGCCGTATCTGGAGACGGTAACGCCACTTGATAAGCGTGTGAGCGCCTTATCACCCTAAGGGGTGTTTCCCAACGTACCCTAATTTCTGGCGGGAAAGGGTATAACGCCAATATTTGCTATCGGGGTAACCCTACGCATCATCACACACTTCATTTTATTTTATCTGATTCAGGAAAAACTACAGGTAGTTTTTTCACTCCCACATAATACCCTTTCTTGTGGTACTTGTAGTATCAGAAACACGTAACACCTCCTTCATTGCCCTTAACGTGTGGCCCTAATGAGAAATACGTTTGTTTATTCACCGTCGACACTGTATTCAGTGTCCGTGTCTGTGTCTGTGTCGACCGACTGAGGTAAATGGGCGTTTTTAAAAACCCCTGACGGTGTTTCTGAGACGCCTGGACCGGTCCTAATAGATTGTCGGCCGTCTCATGTCGTCAACCGACCTTGCAGCGTGTTGACATTCTCACGTAATTCTCTAAATAAGCCATCCATTCCGGTGTCGACTCCCTAGAGAGTGACATCACCATTACAGGCAATTTCTCCGCCTCCTCACCAACATCGTCCTCATACATGTCGACACACACGTACCGACACACAGCACACACACCGGGAATGCTCTGACAGAGGACAGGACCCACTAGCCCTTTGGGGAGACAGAGGGAGAGTCTGCCAGCACACACCAAAAACGCTATAATTATATAGGGACAACCTTATATAAGTGTTTCTCCCTTATAGCATCTTTTATATATATACAATATCGCCAAAATCAGTGCCCCCCCTCTCTGTTTTAACCCTGTTTCTGTAGTGCAGTGCAGGGGAGAGCCTGGGAGCCTTCTCTCCAGCTTTTCTGTGAGAGAAAATGGCGCTGTGTGCTGAGGAGATAGGCCCCGCCCCTTTTTCGGCGGGCTCGTCTCCCGCTATTTTTGAAGTTAGGCAGGGGTTAAATATCTCCATATAGCCTCTGTGGGCTATATGTGAGGTATTTTTTGCCTCTAATAAGGTTTTTATTTGCCTCTCAGAGCGCCCCCCCCAGCGCTCTGCACCCTCAGTGACTGTTGTGTGAAGTGTGCTGAGAGGAAAATGGCGCACAGCTGCAGTGCTGTGCGCTACCTTAAGAAGACTGAGGAGTCTTCAGCCGCCGATTTTGGACCTCTTCTCTCTTCAGCGTCTGCAAGGGGGCCGGCGGCGCGGCTCCGGTGACCATCCAGGCTGTACCTGTGATCGTCCCTCTGGAGCTAGTGTCCAGTAGCCAAGCAGCAAATCCACTCTGCACGCAGGTGAGTTCACTACTTCTCCCCTAAGTCCCTCGTTGCAGTGATCCTGTTGCCAGCAGGACTCACTGTAAAGTAAAAAACCTAAGCTAAACTTTCTCTAAGCAGCTCTTTAGGAGAGCCACCTAGATTGCACCCTTCTCGTTCGGGCACAAAATCTAACTGGAGTCTGGAGGAGGGTCATAGGGGGAGGAGCCAGTGCACACCACCTGATCTGGTAAAAGCTTTACTTTTTTGTGCCCTGTCTCCTGCGGAGCCGCTATTCCCCATGGTCCTTTCAGGAACCCCAGCATCCACTTAGGACGATAGAGAAATACGGTTGATTCGTCACCGTCACCACTGGAGTCAGTGCCTGTGTCTGGGTCTGTGTCGACCGACTGAGGCAAAGGGCGTTTCACAGCCCCTGACGGTGTTTGAGTCGCCTGGACAGGCACTAATTGATTGTCCGGCCGCCTCATGTCGTCAAACGACTGCTTTAGCGTGTTGACACTATCCCGTAGTTCCATAAATAAAGGCATCCATTCTGGTGTCGACTCCCTAGGGGGTGACATCCTCATATTTGGCAATTGCTCCGCCTCCACACCAATATCGTCCTCATACATGTCGACACACACGTACCGACACACAGCAGACACACAGGGAATGCTCCTAACGAAGACAGGACCCACTAGCCCTTTGGGGAGACAGAGGGAGAGTTTGCCAGCACACACCAAAAGCGCTATATATATATCAGGGATAGCCTTATAATAAGTGCTCCCTTATAGCTGCTTTGTTATATCAAAATATCGCCATAAATTTGCCCCCCCCTCTCTGTTTTACCCTGTTTCTGTAGTGCAGTGCAGGGGAGAGACTTGGGAGCCGTCCTGACCAGCGGAGCTGTGAGAGGAAATGGCGCCGTGTGCTGAGGAGATAGGCCCCGCCCCTTTTCTGGCGGGCTCGTCTCCCGCTATTTAGAGAAATCAGGCAGGGGTTAAATATCTCCATATAGCCTCTAGGGGCTATATGTGAGGTATTTTTAGCCTTTATATAGGTTACATTTGCCTCCCAGGGCGCCCCCCCCCAGCGCCCTGCACCCTCAGTGACCGCGTGTGAAGTGTGCTGAGAGGAAAATGGCGCACAGCTGCAGTGCTGTGCGCTACCTTTAGAAGACTGCAGGAGTCTTCAGCCGCCGATTCTGGACCTCTTCTGACTTCAGCATCTGCAAGGGGGCCGGCGGCGCGGCTCCGGTGACCATCCAGGCTGTACCTGTGATCGTCCCTCTGGAGCTTGATGTCCAGTAGCCAAGAAACCAATCCATCCTGCACGCAGGTGAGTTGACTCCTTCTCCCCTCAGTCCCTCGCTGCAGTGATCCTGTTGCCAGCAGGAATCACTGTAAAATAAAAAACCTAGCTAAACTTTTTCTAAGCAGCTCTTTAGGAGAGCCACCTAGATTGCACCCTTCTCGGCCGGGCACAAAAATCTAACTGGAGTCTGGAGGAGGGTCATAGGGGGAGGAGCCAGTGCACACCACCTGATCTGGAAAAGCTTTGCTTTTTGTGCCCTGTCTCCTGCGGAGCCGCTATTCCCCATGGTCCTTTCAGGAACCCCAGCATCCACTAGGACGATAGAGAAAATATAGTACTGCCTATAAATAATTAAATGTCATATCCTGCTTCTTAAAAGTAAAAAATAGGAAATTATATAATTTATTCACTTAATAAAAAGGAAGTATGATCATGAAAGTGACCTTACTTCACCAGGTCTGAGATTTAGTGGTGGACAATATGTGATAATAGGCGATACTAAAAAATAATGATTATGAATTTAAGACTTAAAAGATCATAAATGTATATAATCTTATTAATGACATGATTGAAAATATTACTCATAGTATAATTAGTGAAATTGTGTCTATTTTATACGTCAAAAATGGTGATCCACTAAAAATATATTACATTTTATTATATTTAGTAATTAACCTAATTAATTTGCATTCTAAATCAAAACGTGAAATATAACTAAATCAATTCGTATAAAATAGGTGTCCCCTAATAATTTTAATCATTCTTAATTTTTAATTAGTGCAATATAACTATCAAACATTATAATGACTTACTGAATGTGGCTTTAACAGGATGTGAGTCTGTCTCTTTCCAAATGGATAATGAACTCCAGGAGACAGAATCACTCCATTTATACTCTTAGATTTGATACCTCACTTCTTTAGGAGTATCAACCAATAGGAAAGTAGTATAATTTAATTAAGGTAGAATTGAATTATAATAAGACCACTTTATTTGTGGTACAACGTCTATAGTGCAGAATTATACCTACTAAATAACATTCCAAAAAAAGGCTTTGAAAATGTGTTAAAACGTTTATTTGTACCAGTAAAAATTTATAATTAAGCCATTTCCGCCATGCGTTCCAGCTGGATTCGGTGGAACGCATGGATGGTAGCACCAACAGGGACTAAAATAAGTACCCAAACAGGTGTTAAAGGAAAGCTTGCGATGTGGACAATGCACAATTATACCTGAGGGAGCCGTGAACGACTCTCCTCAATTCAAAAGTTCCCGCTTGTGGTGTGCGTTCCACCTTACTCGTTGGTGGAACGCACCGGAAGAGGGCCGCGATAAGCGTTCCACCAGGTCCATCGGTGGAACGCACTAGATGCAAGCCGCTCATGCGCCCGCCGTTGTCCTGTGCGTTCCACTCCAATTAGATTGTGGAACACATCAGGACTCAGCACGCAGGCGCCAATCCAGCACCTCCGCACTGAGTTCCACACAAGCTGGTGGGGCGCACAGAAGCGGCAAACAGGAATGACAGTATCTAAATACACTAGATCCTCATTTAGAATATGACACAAATATGCTTTTAACAAAAGTTTACTAGGATTATACATTAGAAGATCACCTGTTTACTAATGATAAATAATTCAGTCTAAACAAATAATCATAAGGACATTCATATATACCCATACCTAGTTAAACTGAAAAAAACTAATCAATAAAAATAAACTGGTTAGTGGGGCATGCCCGATATTTGATATCATCATGCCTGAACCCATAATCATTGTCAAAGTCGAAAAATATTGCAGTACATACATTACGTACAAACTACACACAGATGGCCTCCGTGCGCGTACTTACTCTGCCGTACGTGCGCATATTCGCAATCTGTGTATGGTCGCTCCCGCGGACCTGCGTATTAGCGCGTGGTATGAGTATTTACGGTAGAGTTTGTGAACGCATGGAAAAGCCATCAAAACACATCACATATTTAATCCAAATAGTGCACATTTTACACATAGCCTCCCTGCACTACAGCAGCAAGTTACAGCAGTTTAAATGGTTTCAGAACAAAGGGATTCACCTTTACAGGATAGGAGGGGACAGAACAAGGTTATAAGGTGGTGTTTGATATCCAGCTGTAGGGTATTTTAAGGGTAACATTCCGGTGTTGGTTTGAGGAAGATCTGATGTTCCTGCGGATAGTTATGTGCAGGAGCAGAATATAGATATAAACTGTATTTACTGTACATTATGTATGCGGCGGGAATCCAGAGGAGACCACCCACAAGAGCAGTTGGAACAGACATCGCCCACCTATTCAAACCGACCTATGACCTCTCCTGTACTGTAAATGACCATCCATGTGTCCAATGGACAAAGAGATTACAGTATCCATTGTGTTAAGTTTTGGATGAATTGTATAAAGAGAGCCTGCTGCAGGCCTGGTCAGATACAAAACTCACAGTTATCTATTAGATGACCGAGGATCGGACCGGACAGCGCGGCAAATCCAATCACGTATGTACCATTGAATGTAGCCATTATTCTGTTATATTGTATTGTTTGTATTGTAACCCCCCTTTCAGCAATAATACGCTGTGGTGTCGGAACCCAGTGGTTTAATTACAGACTGGTGTCGTGTCTTTCTTTCCCTGCTAAGGTTTAAAGTGTATTAGTATCGCATTGCATTGCTGTATAAGGTTTAAAGTGCATTCATTGGGTGTGTACGCGCTGTGTGTACTTTGTACCGTCAGCGCGGCGTTTGTACGCAAAGTCCGTACGCAGTACGGGACTCTTTACGCTAATAGCGTAAAAAGTACGTCGAGTGTGTATTAAGTATAGCAGCCGCAGCGGCTCCATGTATTGAAGGTGTGTTTAAGGTATAGCTTTCATTCCTGTATATAAATCCGCAATCTCAATTGGAGGCTCCGTCCGGTTTTCCACATACTCACAGCCTAACAGGTCACAGCAGACTTAATCTATCAGCAAAAGGGCGGACAGAAAGTATCCTACGTATCCTTTTCCTGGTCGATGGATGCACTGAAAACCCTATTTATTTGCTGATTAGATGGCGTCTGCTCTGTATGGTTTGTAGAGATGCTGGGAGAACCCATAAAAGTAAACAGGAATAAAGCTATTTAAAAATGTGAATTTTTTTGGCGTCAAAAGCGTACACAGCACCCATACTCTTTGTATACCCTCACATTGTTGCCATAACACTCAGATTGCTAGATTCATTTAGATCTGTGTGAAACCGGTTACATTTGTTGCTATATAGTTAAAACTAAAATAAATGTTTAAGGAAGTAAGCGTAAAGCACAAACACAGTCTGGCCTGGTTGTAAAGGTTTATACAGAAAGAAACTGTGTTGTGTTTAGTGGGCAAAAGTAGTTAGTATTGCTCACATTTATAGAAGTTGTGTGATCTGTTTTATTGCGTACGCACATTGGTACACGTGGTACGGAACGTGAGGACAGCGTACAAATACGTGCACGTGGCGCAAGACTGCACACGTGGCATAGAGGTACGCACAGTTGCGTAATTACGCAAGCTTGCGTAGGGTTGTGTCTGCATAATAAAACCACACAATAGTTTGCTTAGTTTAAAAGTGGGACAGTAGCCATGCTACAATAGCACAAAACTGCCCGGTTTCTAAAGCAGATTAGTATAACAAAAAAAAAAGTTAAATTGCCTCTGGGGTAAAGCTGCCAACCTGAATGAATCCAAATTTTCTGTACAGAAAAACAAAGTATATTTGAGTGAGCGAATGTAAGAGTGAACGTATTGAACTCCGGAAATCGGGTCCCGTGGTACATCAAGTAAGTAGAGGCTTGGTGGCGTGAGGTGGCTGACTCACGTTAATATAGATTGAAATACGCAAATCGTGAGGTGATTTGCAAAGGAGCGTGATAGTGCATAAGTATTGCGAAGTAAAGGTTTTTTTATTACGCTCCGGGCTGAGGTTCGCAGTTTGTACATCGACCCGTGGTTGTACGGCAGATAGGTAACAAGTACCTATACGCTGTGCGATTGGACCGCGCATTTGTGGGTGCAATATATATATAGCGCAACTGGATACCCCTTTACGAGCTTTTGCGTAAAATTGCGGTATCATTAGCGCTGTATAGAGCATACGCAAGTGTGATTTGTGTATAAGGTTATAGGGAGTTTTCGCTGGTCTCTCTCAGGAAAATCTCCAGCGGTGTATATTTACTGGAATAGGTAAGTCACTCCTAAACACTTCCAGTAAATAGAAACCAGATAGGGCCTCGCTGGGTTCGTGGTGTTCACTATTGCAGTGAGTCGTGGTACTCAGTGGAGAAAGAGTGAAAGCACTAGGTGTCTTTCACAGTTTATCTGCGGTGTGCATTGGGGATTGCGTTTATTGACAAAAAGTCCGCAATGGGTTCCAATTGCACAAGCAGTGGGCGTTCATTAGCTAGGGTTCAGGCTAAAGTAGTGTGACCGAAAAGGTCAGTTTTGCGACCGAGAGGGTCAGCAAGGTTTATTCTGTGTCAAAAGTATGGTTCACACACGGAGGCTTTTTGCAATGAATGGTTATGTATGACTAACAAAGATAGGGAACCATTCCCTAGGGTGGGCAGCTTTGAACCAGAGGTATTGCAGAACTTAAGGATAAGGATATGTCTGATAAAATCCAGGAGACAAAGGATTAGACATACAGATTGTTTAAATTTATGGCAGCAAGAGGGGGATGTGCAAAGGGAATTAGCTCGCGCAGCAGGTTCCAAACCTAGCGGGAAAACAATGGCAACCGCACCACCACCACCCTATATTGTGCGGGAGAAAGTGGCTACAGACAATGGTACAGGATAGGAGAGTAATTGATAAATGTACTAACTCTAACCCTTGCCAGTTGTATCCGGTTTTACATTTTCCCCAGGACTCAGAGCAGGAAGATGAGCCCAGCACGATATCGGCACTCTCTCTAGCAGCCACCATACAAGACACTCAGGTGGGCACGGCTCAACCAACAAGAGCAGTAACAAGGCCCCCTAGCGGAGGGATAAGTGAGATCGTGTCCACAGGTAAGTATGGTACCATACATTATGCAGAGACAAAAGCTCCCCACATTGTAGAATCAAACCAGAATGATGTAATTGAATTAAATCCCGTCAGGGTGATTGCAGTCCCCAATGGGAAGACGGACGCTCAGGGAGTCACTCCCATCAGGAACATTGCCATGCACTGTCCCTGGTTCCGAGCAGAATTAAGGTCAATTATGTCAGAATTTCCCGATCCCAGAAAAGATATAGTCGCATGCCAGAGGTTCATTAAAGAGTTAGGTAATGCCAACGAACCCACAAACAAAGATTGGCGAATAGTGCTACGGGTATGTTTACCCTCAAATATTGACCCCGCAAAATTCATAACCAATTGTAAGTTAGACGCAGAAGTACCTCTCACTGATGAATACAATCAGGAGAATTTACGGCAAATCAATCTGCAATTAGGAGTATATTTTCCTACTGTTGTCAAATGGAATAAAATATTTTCCATAAGACAAAAGGAAGGTGAAATGGCATTCGAATATTTCCATCGAGCACTGCAGGAAATGTCTAGATACACTGGGATCGAGGACATAAAAGATAATGCGCATCACAGGGAGGTAGCTGTTACTGTATTAATGGACGGGTTAAAGGAGGCATTAAGAACAAGGGTACAGACCTCTCTACCAAACTGGAGAGGTATCTTGGTGGCTGCATTGTGAGAGTCCACTATCGAGCACGATAGGAACATCAGTAAACACAGGGAGTCTCAGGGGGATAAGCTGATGACAGTAAGTATACAGGCTCTTACAACAAAAACCACATCAGCCAAGACCCCAGACCCCTGATGGTCAGTCACGGTCAATATGCTTCTATTGTAAGAAAGGAGGACATTTTTCAAGGGACTGTAGGAATAAAGGTACACAATGTATACCGACCCCCTAGACCAGGATATGAACCACACTACAATGCACATAATTGGGATCAGGGACCACCTAGGAGAAATTACGAGCCACATGCAGGGGAAACAAGGAGGTACCCACCAAGGAGAGACTGGCAGGCCTCCGAAAATTCTCAGGTACCCCCCTCACATATTGTAGCTGCCAATGCGCTGCAGGAGGGTCTCACCACACAATAGGGGTTGGGCCACACCTGTAGTCTGCAGCCAGTGAAGTTGATTGCTAGCCTTGGTAGCGAACCTGAGGTCACAGTTGATGTAGCTGGTGTACCATTACCTTTTCTTGTAGATACAGGGGCGGCCAGGTCAGTGTTAAATTCGACGGTAGGTATAAAAACCACGGGAAAAACAATTTCGGCAATGGGAGTAACAGGAACTGTGCAACAATACCCTTCGAGTAGACCGGCAGAGATTACGATAGGGCCCTTGCAAACCAAACATTCTTTTCTGTTGGCTGCATCGGCTCCGACTAATCTGCTCGGCATAGATTTATTGTGTAAAATGCGGTGTGTCATACTGTACTCCTGAGGGTGTCTTCTTAGATATACCTGGGAACCACGCTCAAGAAGTACAAGATATATTAGATACCCCTCAAAGGCTAATGTTGCATTCTACTGTTATAGACAAGTGTCCATCAAAGGTAGAGGAAATTATCTCACAAATACCAGGTTCCCTATGGACCAAAGATGGACAAGACACTGGATTGATGGCAAATGTAGCTCCAGTAGTAGTGCAAGTAAAAGATGGGAGGATAGCGCCAAAAATCCCTCAGTATCATCTGAAGCCAGAGGTAGAATTAGGAGTGTACCCCGTCATAGAGCGGTTGTTAATACAGGGCATCCTAGTCAGGACGTCCAGCACTGCCAATAGTTCCATCTTCCCTGTGAAAAAGAGTGGGGGGAGGGGTTACAGGCTAGTGCAGGATCTAAGGGGGATAAACAAGATAGTTGAGAGCCAATTCCCCGTAGTGCCCAATCCAGCAGTCATCCTCATGCAAATCCCCTCTACTGCAAAATTCTTCACGGTCATCGACCTCTGTTATGCCTTCTTTTCTGTCCCTCTGCACCGTGACAGCCAATACCTCTTCGCTTTTACATACAGGGGAGTACAGTACACCTGGACTCGTCTCCCCCAAGGTTTCATTGACAGCCCGAGTATTTTCTCCCAGGCCTTGCATGACTGTTTACAATCCTTTCAACCTGAGAGTGGATCAGTGCTAATACAGTATGTCGATGTAGAAGCGCTTGTAATTTGTTTAAGAAATGCTCATACCTTAAAAAGAAAACTGTTATAATGAATACAGCTCTTTTGGGTAATATGTGGAGGTATTTTGTAGGTTTTTTAATTGCTGGGGGTTCCGTATTAGTGATCCAGGTTTTACTGTCCAGTAATTGATTGACCCTGGCTCTCCCTACCTTTTGTGAGCCGCCGATCGCGGCTCACTAGTGGCGTCCCGGCTCTGGTTCCCTCCTGCAATGAGTTGCGGTATCCATTCGTTTTGAGATCGGCGCTTGGTGAGGACGTCAGATCCCGCTTCTGCTACTCCTGCCTCCATCTCTCTCCAACGCGTTTCGGGCCTTCCGCCCTTTGTCAAGGATTGAGATTAGATCAAAGTACTTGCTATTTATTGATAAAAAACTATATTGTTCTCTAATTAAAAAACAGGAAGTGGTCATATGGGAAGTTACTATTCCAGCGGCAACCACATGCTCCATGTTATCCTATACTATAGGTTATTAATCATTTAATATTTTCAAACAAAAATATAGGTATGGCATTTCAATTGATAAAAATAAATGAAGGTTAAATATAAGTATCAATTATAAGAATTTGGTATTTGTTCTAAAAGTTAATTTAAAAATAGTGTTTGCATGTATTAAAATAAAAACATGATTTTTCAGTACAGGTATCACTTATTATGTCACGAAAAAAGAATTAATATCTATTTCTACATTCAAGCCTTGTGGTTGCATCGTTTGCATTACAAAGATCCATTTGGTTTCCTTTCTTCTTAAGTCCAAACCTATATCTCCTCCTCTCCAGTTGTTCCAGATTTTTTGTATCCCCATGAATTTTAACGTGGAGGGATTTCGTTGGTGATGGTCTTTGTAGTGCTTTGAAACACTATGGGTTTCCAAACCTCTTTGTATATTATATAGGTGCTCGGAAATCCTAATTTTCAATGTCCTTTTGGTTTGACCGATATATTGATATCCGCAGGGGCACTCCAATAGGTAGATCACTCCTTCAGTATCACAAGAAATTCTCTCTTTTACTGTGTATATCTTGTTTGTCATATTTGATTCAAACTCTATAATTGGTTTAGTAGATTTATATCCCATATTTTTGCAGGCTTTACAGTTCAAGCAGTAATAATGCCCTTTATTTTCGGTCCTGTGAGGAAATTCGTCTTGTAGATGACTTGTAACTAGATGTTGCTTTATGTTTTTAGCTTTTTTATATATGATTTGAGGTTTCTCTTTAATGTGGGGTACCAGTTGTTTGTCCAGAAGTAACATAGTAACATAGTATCTGAGGTTGAAAAAAGACAATTGTCCATCGAGTTCAACCTATTTGTGGTCTCCTATGCATGATGATTTGACTAAAGTTTCTGACTGATGCTGCTGTCAGCCGTTACATTTTATCCCTATTTATAGTAACTATTATGCATGACTATGCACCATACCCCTGGATATCCTTATCCATTAGGAATTTATCTAACCCATTCTTAAAGGTGTCGACAGATACCGCCATTACAACTCCCTCGGGCAGGGAATTCCAAACATGTATTGTCCTTACCGTGAAAAAGCCTTTACGCCGTATTGTGCGGAATCTCCTCTCCTCTAACCTGAGCGAGTGTCCACGAGTCCTCTGTGTTGATCTAACCAAAAACAGGTCCCGCGCAAGCTCTGTGTATTGTCCCCTTATATATTTGTAGATGTTGATCATATCCCCTCTTAGTCTCCGCTTTTCCAATGTAAACATGCCTAGACTTTCAAGCCTTTCCTTGTATTCCATCGTCTCCATGCCCTTAATTAGTTTGGTCGCCCTCCTCTGTACCTTTTCAAGCTCCAGGATATCCTTTTTGTAGTACGGTGCCCAGAATTGTACACAGCATTCAAGGTGTGGCCTCACTAGTGATTTATATAACGGGAGTATAATACTTCATCCCTAGCATCAATACCCCGTTTTATGCATGCTAATATCTTATTGGCCTTCTTTGCTGCAGTCCTACTTTGGGTACGACTGCTTAGCTTGCTATCTATGAGGACACCTAAGTCCTTTTCCAGTACAGAATCCCCTAATTTTACCCCATTTAGTAGGTAGGTGTAATTTATGTTCTTGTTACCACAGTGCATTACCTTACACTTGTCTGTGTTGAAGCGCATTCTTCATTTGGCTGCCCATGCTTCTAATTTAACTAAGTCGTTCTGAAGAGACTCGGCATCCTCCTCTGTATTTATAGCCTTACACAATTTGGTATCATCTGCAAAAATTGACACCATGCTCTCTAGACCTTCTGTTAGGTCGTTAATGAAAATATTGAACAATAGCGGTCCTAATACTGAGCCTTGCGGCACACCACTTAGCACTTCAGCCCAAGTTGAAAAAGATCCATTAACCACAACGCGCTGTTCCCTATTATCGAACCAGTTTTTGACCCAAGTGCATATTGTGCTTCCTAGCCCTGATTCTTGTAGCTTGTAGATAAGTCTCATGTGTGGTACAGTATCGAACGCTTTGGCAAAGTCTAAAAAGATTACATCCACGTCTTTACCCTGATCTAGGTTTGCGCTTACTGTTTCATAAAAGCCAAGTAAGTTGGTTTGACAGGATCTGTCCTTCATAAACCCATGTTGATTCCTTTTAATGACCTTATTGGTTTCAAGGAACTTCTGAATACTATCTCTTAGAATACCTTCCAATACTTTCCCCAATATAGATGTAAGACTAACTGGTCTATAATTACCTGGTTCAGCTTTACTTCCCTTTTTGAATATAGGCACTACTTCCGCTATACGCCAGTCTTTGGGAACCATACCTGTTATAACTGAATCCTTAAAGATCAAAGATAGCGGTTTTGCCAGTTCAGAGTGAAGCTCCATTAGAACCCTTGGATGAATACCATTGGGCCCTGGTGATTTATTAATCTTTAAATGTTTTAATCGGTCACAGACTACTTCCTCGCTTAAATAAGTACCTATCAGTGTGATATTCTCATTATTGAGATTGTGCGTTAGTCCCTGAATTGGGTCCTCACGAGTGAATACTGTTGAAAAAAACTCATTTAGTGTGTCCGCTATGTCATTATAATTTTTGCTTAAGACTCCCAACTTGTCTTTTAAAGGGCCTATACTCTCCTTCTTTAATCTCTTGCTATTAATGTATTTAAATAATTTTTTGGGATTCGCTTTGCCAGAATTGGCCAGTGTTTTTGTAAAATATTTTCCAGTTGGTAATGCTGACTGTTAAATAGAGTAATGAATGCTGTACTGTATTTGTTATCTCTAGGTTTATGTTTATATTGTAGCATGGTCTTTCTGTCCATGGTTGTCACTTTTTCTATTTCTCGGTTTAGTTCTCCTTTATCATATCCTTTTCTCCACGAATTGATCCCTCATATTAGTACTTTGCTGAAGAAATGTATCTTCCTGTGTACAATTTCTTTTAAGGAGTCGGAATTGACCTCCCGGAATGTTTCGAAGCCATTTCTTATGATGATTACTCGTCCTATCCAGCATGGTGTTTCCGCTGACCTCTTTAACATGGTTCTTTGTTACAATTTTGTTTTCGTGGATGTGGATTTCCAGATCTAAGTACGTTACCATCTGTTTACTGTATGTAAAAGTAAATTCCAGGCCATATGTGTTATTGGTGGTCATTCCGAGTTGTTCGCTCGGTAAATTTTTTGGCATCGCAGCGATTTTCCACTTAGTGCGCATGCGCAATGTCCGCAGTGCGACTGCGCCAAGTAAATTTGCTATGCAGTTAGGAATTTTACTCACGGCTTTTTCATCGTTCTGGTGATCGTAATGTGATTGACAGGAAGTGGGTGTTTCTGGGCGGAAACAGGACGTTTTATGGGTGTGTGTGAAAAAACGCTACCGTTTCTGGGAAAAACGCGGGAGTGGCTAGAGAAACGGAGGAGTGTCTGGGCGAACGCTGGGTGTGTTTGTGACGTCAAACCAGGAACGACAAGCACTGAACTGATCGCAGATGCTGAGTAAGTCTCGAGCTACTCAGAAACTGCACAGAGATGTCTTTTCGCAATATTGCGAATCTTTCGTTCGCAATTTTAAGAAGCTAAGATTCACTCCCAGTAGGCGGCGGCTTAGCGTGTGTAAAGCTGCTAAAAGCAGCTTGCGAGCGAACAACTCGGAATGAGGGCCATTATTCATATATACCAGAAATTCTTGAAGTATTTGTTCAGGACCATTCCAAATAATTAGCAGATCGTCAATATATCTTTTCCATATGACTATGTATTGTCCATATGTATTTGCATTCCAAATTTTTTCCTCCTCCCACCTAGCCACAAATAAATTAGCGTAGCTAGGTGCGAAGGAGGAACCCATAGCAGTTCCTTTAGTTTGATTATAGAATACACCCTGATCCCAAAAATAATTTTTGTTCAGTATATACTCCATGCAACCAATGAAAAAGTTGATTTGTGCGTTTGGTAGTTGTGTTCCATTAGAGAGAAAAAATCTACTTGCATCGCATCCGATGTCGTGGGCTATGCACGTATATAACGAGCGGACGTCACAAGTGCATAGGATGTAATCATCCTGCCACTCAACTTCATCTAATATTTGTAGCACATGTATAGTGTCCTTTAAATAACTCTTTTGTGCTTGGACAACATCTTTCAGGAAGAAATCCACATATTTGGATAAATTTGATGACACTGATCCTATTCCTGAAACAATCGGGCGTCCTGGTGGAATGGTTGGGTTTTTATGTAGCTTAGGGAGTTGGTAAAATGTCGGAATCTTTGGATATTTAATATATAGAAAATCTTTCTCTGTTAGAATCCCAACATTCATTCCTTCTTCCAGGAGTTCTTCCAGTTCTCTCTGGTATCTTGCTGTTGGATCTTCTTGGAGGACTTTGTAGGTGCTTTTATCTGACAAAAGGTTATTGACCTCTTGTTGGTATTGTTCTCTATTTAGTATGACCACCCCTCCTCCTTTGTCCGCCGGTTTCAGGACTATTGATTTGTCCCCTTTGAGTTCTTTTAGAGCTTGGCTTTCTTCCTTTGTGAGATTGTATTTCTTTTTTGTCTTTGCTGTTATATCATTAATGTCCTTCTCTACCAATTTTTGGAACGTTTCTATGTGTGGACCTTTTATGTGAGAGGGAAAGAATGTGGATGGGGGTTTAAATTGACTGTGTTGATATATATCTGTTGTTTCAGTTGAGGATACTGACTATTTTGTTAGAGAAAAATTTTCTAATGCATAGTTTGCGTACAAACTTATGGACATCTACGAATATGTCAAATTTATCAGCATTGGAATGAGGTGAGAACTTCAACCCTTTTCGTAATAGGGAAATTTGATCAGTTGAGAGTTCTTTATTACTCAAGTTGTATATTCCATCTTCTTTTTTCCTTTTGTTCTCTTCTTGTCTTACTTCTTTTTTTCTGATCTTTTTCC
This sequence comes from Pseudophryne corroboree, assembly GCF_028390025.1. Lineage (NCBI taxonomy): Eukaryota > Metazoa > Chordata > Amphibia > Anura > Myobatrachidae > Pseudophryne > Pseudophryne corroboree. The sequence goes on along the minus strand of NC_086453.1, from coordinate 155,184,802 downwards.
CTCCCCTGACCCCCCTTCTCCTGGTGATAGGGCCATCCGCTTTGTTCGTTGTTTCCATGCCATTGATTTCCAATCTGGGGGATGCGAGTCCTCCATAAGTTCCCCTAAAAAATTATTCAGATCCTCTTCTTCATCCTCTTCTACAAGTGACCTTTTTCCATATTTGATATTAGGGGTACTGTCTTTTCTTGTTGTCTCAATATTTTTCATCAGTGCCTGATATTCATTCCTTTCTTCTTTTTTAGCGTCTTCTCTCCCTTGATTGAAAGATTCTCTCTCTGTAGGGAATCTTTTCTTCTACTCATAATGAAAATTCCTTGGATTGTACGGAAGATAGTTGTTTCTTTGATAGGATGTTTTAGGTTGTTCATGTATGAGTGTTCTTCTATATTTTCCATTTTGTTGGTTCTTATTTTGCTGTGGTCTGTAAGGTGTTTTTTCTTTCCTTGTTTCCTTTTGAATATTATACTCTGTTTGTCTTGGTCTTTGGTTTATTGAATGTGGGGGATTCCCATTCTTTCTTCGTTCATTCTCTGGGAAATGGTTCCTCTCCTGATGATCTCTGTAAAATTTTCTTTGTTTTTGTAGTATAATGTCGTCCTCCAACTTTTCCATTTTGGAATTAGTCATCTTCATCAGGTTGATATAATCTGGCATGTTTCCAAGGGGCTCAAATTTCTTTTCTGTTGTGTGAATTTTTTCACTCAGAATTTGCAGTGTTTTCTTTCTATCTTCTATTATGAGTGCTATGAGGCTACTAGAACATCTGTCTACAATCTGATTCCATTTTGTAAAAAAACCCGGATCCACTGGATCAAAAGTAGGAATTTTCTGCATCCTCAGACCTCTTGGAATCATGCCCATTTCCAGGTATTTTGTCAAGGTTGTAACTTCCCACCAATTTTTTATTTCCGGATTATAATCCTTCTCTAACTTTAAAAATTGTGCACAGAAGCCTTCTTCTTGTGCATTACTTTCTGGAGGTGGTTTATCTATTATGAAAATATCGCTAAGTTTTTCCCTACTGGGGTGGGTGATATAACTATGCATAGCAGCAGTGTTAACAAAAAACAACAAACAATTAAAATATATATTTTTCACTGCGCTTGTGTGATTTTTAGCAGATTGGCAGCTCACAAAAGGTAGGGAGAGCCAGGGTCAGTCAATTACTGGACAGTAAAACCTGGATCACTAATACGGAACCCCCAGCAATTAAAAAACCTACAAAATACCTCCACATATTACCCAAAAGAGCTGTATTCATTATAACTAACAGTTTTCTTCTTTAGGTATGAGCATTGCTTAAACAAATTACAAGCGCTTCTATATTTTAGAGTCAGTATTGTTTATCCTTACAGAAGCTGCTAAAAATCACACAAGCGCAGTGAAAAATATATATTTTAACAGTATGTCGATGACTTATTGTTGTGTTCTGACTCACTCGAATCGTCCTTGAAAGACACGAAACCGCTTTGGTTTCATCTTTCCCAAACGGGACACAAGGTTTCAAAGGATAAGTTGCAGTTGTGCCAGACCAGGGTAAAATATTTGGGACATTGCTTGACTCAAGGACTTCGACACCTCACCGCTGATAGAATACAGGCGATTCGCGACATGACTGCCACAAACGCAGCAACAGATCCGCACTTTCCTTGGAAAGTGTGGGTACTGTCGAAACTGGATTCCACGGTTCTCTATACTGGCTTTACCTTTGCAAGAAATGGTCTCTTAGAACAAACCAGAACGGATCTCGCACACAGATGAGTCCGAACTGGCCTTTGAGAGACTCAAACAGTGCCTATCACAGGCACCTGCATTAGGTATGCCAGATTATGAGAAGCCCTTTGAATTATACGGTACAGAAAGTGCAGGGTGCGCGGCCGGAGTGTTAACCCAGAGACATGGTGATGCCAGCAGGCCGGTAGCTTACTACAGTGCACAGTTGGACACCGTAGCGCGGTCTCTCCCCACATGCTTGCGAAGTGTTGCAGCGATAGCTTTGCTAGTAAGTAAAAGCAAGGACGTAGTGTTAGGACACAACCTGACCATCCATACACCTCATGCAGTATCAGCCTTACTGAACTCCGCCCAAACCAGACATGTCTCATCTGCTCGGTTTACAAAGTGGGAATTATCACTGATGGCCCATGTAAACATCACCATTAAGAGATGCAGCTCACTAAATCCTGCAACTTACTTGACAAGTGTGCCTGGACAGGTACAAAGGGTGGAGGATGAGAATGATGGTGAAGGAGGATTTAGTGCAGACACTGATACGCATGATTGTATGGAATACCTGAATCAGACTTTCACTGCGAGACCTGACATCAGTGACAACCCACTGGAAGGAGTAGACTTTACCTTCTACACGGACGATAGTTGCCATAGACAGACGGATTCGGGAGACCTGTGCACTGGATATGCAGTTGTAGACGACAGAGGTATCATAGAAGCTGAACCCCTGGGCCCACCGCACTCAGCACAAGTTGCTGAGTTGGTCGCCCTAACCAGAGCGTGTGAATTGGCCAAGGGTAAGTCAGCAAATATATACACAGATTCTAGGTATGCCTTTGGAGTGGTGCATGATTTCGGGGCCCTATGGCACCTCAGAAATTTCATGACGGCAGCTGGCACACCTGTAGCGCATGCGTCCCACATAAAAAGACTTCTAACAGCGATACAGGAACCAGAGTGGCTGTTATCAAGTGCAAAGCACATACTTACAACCAAGACCCAATTTCACTTGGTAACAGCCTGGCAGACGAAGCTGCTAAATCAGCAGCCAGCACCCCCATACAAACGAACATCACATCACTGATGACATTTAACACGATCAACACACAACAATCAATTGAAATGCAAGATTTGTGTTCTTTACAGGAAAAGGCAGTCTGGAGGTCAAAGGGGTATGGCCAGGAGTCCTCAGGACTTTGGACAGATGGACACGGTAAGCCGGTGGCCCCCAGAGCATATCTTCCAAGCTTAGCTGAGGTGGGACACGGTCTGACTCATCTGGGTAAAGATGGTATGTGTAAGCTGGTGAGAGCCAACTGGTGTGCGCCAGGATTCTCTTCTCATGCAGGTAAGAGCAATGACATGTTTTACTTGCTTGAGGAAGAATATTGGAAAGACAATACCAACAGAGCCATCCCATATCCCTCCAACAAACGGACCTTTTCAGGTACTACAAATCGATTTCATACAGTTACCACCCTGTAGGAATTTAAAATATGTGTTAGTTTGTATCTATGTATTTTCCAGCTGGGTAGAAGCGTTCCCTGCTGCCACAAATACTGCTACGTTCACTGCAAAGAAAATTGTGCAGGAATGTGTGTGTAGATATGGTATCCCTAGAATAATTGAAAGTGATAGGGGTACCCATTTTACAGGTGAAGTCTTTCAGGTCATGTGCAAGCTGATGGGAATTAATAGCAAGCTGCATACTCCGTACCTGAAGGCGAGTGCAAAGGCGAGTGCAAAGGTGGAGAGAGTGAATAGCACTATTAAGAACAAGCTGAGCAAATTAATGGCTGAAAGTGGATTGTCGTGGCCAGAAGCTTTGCCACTAGTATTGTACAGCATCAGAACCACTCCCAGGTCTCCCCTTAACCTATCACCCTTTGAAATCCTTTTTGGTCGACAACCTCATGTAATGATAGACCCCCAGGATGATTTGAAATGTAATAATGAAGTGACTGTGAAATATTTGGTTGGGATGAGCCAGCAGCTGAGAAATCAACAAAGAAATTTAAAGCTGGTGATTCCTGACCTACCGAACAGTAATTGTCATGACATTGAACCTGGGGATTATGTGATGATTCGAAATTTCTTACGCTCCGGTTGCCTCATAGACAGGTGGGAAGGACCATATCAAGTCTGGTTAACCAGCACAACAGCATTGAAGGTCGCCAAAAGAGACTTGGATACACTCGTCCCACTGCAAGAACGTCGCTGACCCGGAGAGAACTCGTGACAAAGAGCAGAGTGTAGAGAATCTCGTATCACTGGAGTGTCTGTTCCGGGAAAGTTGAAAGGCAGGACTGTTGAAGGGCATCTGAGCACAGAGAGTAACAAGATATAGAACGGTTGTCGTACCACTTTTTTTTTTAACCTCCCCCTGCATTTTTCCTCTCTTTTCTCCTTCTTATTTTCCTCCTTTCCCCTAACTAAATGGATCGATCACAAGAGACTGCGTTTCGGGTTCTGTTAGTAATTCTGGTTTTGAGAAGGACAGTTTGTTTTGGTGAGGGTCCCAGAGAGGTCGAGCAGGGATCTGGAATGGGTTCTGATGACAAGTATGGATTTGTCGGATCTCAGGATCAGCGCATCACTTTAGTAAAAGCTGGCATCAGTAAGCGCTCTGGTAGTCGGGGAGCTCGGAGGCACTGTGAGGGGTTATTGTTTGATGAATATTGTATTTGTAGGAATTGTGAGAATATAGTTGAGGATGGGTGCATCCAGAGATGTCAGTCCAACCTTAATATCAACATGGACCATCATCTGTTGAGTGATTACCACTCACTAGTGGGTAAGGTCTTAAACCAGACCGAATGTTGGGTGTGCTCACAGGTACCTCAAGGTCAGAGCAAGTCAGGATTAGTACCGTACCCTTTAGCAATAGATGAGGTACTCGAATTACGGTGTGGGAGACCGGTGGTCAATAAATTAAATATCTCTAGGCCCCTAGTTTGAAGCTCCACCAGTATCATGTAAACAGGTCCTTATTGTGTTTTAATATTTCAAATTACCGAAAACCGGGAAATTGGAAAGCGACGTGGAATAACCAGACAATGACCTTTTCACACAGAGCTGATAGGATACCCATAGACTCTGAACTTGTACGCCAAATAGCCAACAGTGGGAGGTATTTTCGGCATAGGTATACTCGTGGAAGCAAGACCAAGTGGGTTTGAAAAGTATCGCCAGGGTATTGTGCTCATATCATCCAGCCAGATACTTGTACTGAGCAGATGGGAGAACTATTTATTTATTTATTTTTATTTATTAACAGTTTCTTATATAGCGCAGCATATTCCGTTGCGCTTTACAATTAGAACAACAGTAATAGAACAAAACTGGGTAAAAACAGACAGACATAGAGGTAGGAAGGCCCTGCTCGCAAGCTTACAATCTATAGGGAAATAGGCATAGATACACAAGGATAGATGCTACCTATTGCATAATGGTCCACCAGATTGCTAGGTTCTTAATGGGTTGTATGATGATACCCCACAAAGTTATCCAAGTGTCAGGAGGGTGTGAGACTAAAGAAAGACAAGATATGTGATGTTATGAATACTCTACAGAGGATGTAATTAGATAGGGAAGCACTGAAGGTTATGTGGGTGGGTCTGGAATTTGATAGGCTTGTCTGAAGAGGTGAGTTATCAGGGAACATTTAAAGGTTTGGAGACTAGAGGCGAGTCTTACTGTGCGTGGGAGGGCATTCCACAGAGTGGGTGAAGCCCGGATAAAGTCCTGTAATTTTGAGTGTGAACAAGTAATGCGTGTGGATGAGAGACGTAGATCTTGTGCAGAGCGGAGAGGTCGGGTAGGGAGATATTTTGAGATGAGTGAAGAGATGTATGTTGGTGCAGTAAGGTTAATAGCCTTGTATGTGAGTAAAAGTATTTTATATTTAATACGGTAGAATACCGGTAACCAATGGAGGGACTGACAGAGCGGATCTACAGACAATGAACGTCTGGCAAGGAAGATTAGCCTCGCATTCAAAATGGATTGTAGTGGTGAGAGCCTATGTTTGGGAAGACCGGTCAGGAGACTATTACAATAATCAATGCGGGAGATAGTGAGAGCATGGATTAGAGTTTTTGCTGTGTCTTGTGTAAGATAAGGGCGTATTTTGGATATGTTTCTTAGATGTATGTAACATGATCTTGAGACAGATTGAATGTGGGTAACAAAGGACAGTTCAGAGTCAAGAATGACACCTAGGCAGCGAGCTTGTGGGGTAGGGGTGATTGCAGAGTTCTCAACAGTGATAGAGATATCAGGTTGGAAACTACTATTGGCCGGTGGAAATATAATTAATTCTGTTTTGGAAATATTAAGTTTGAGGTGGCGAGATGTCATCCAAGATGAAATGGCAGAAAGGCATTCAGTGATACGGCCCAATACAGATGGTGACAAATCAGGGGAGGATAGGTAGATTTGAGTATCATCCGCATACAGATGGTACTGAAATCCGAAAGAGTTGATTAGTTTGCCAAGAGATGTGGTATAGATAGAGAAAAGCAGAGGACCTAGGACTGAGCCTTGCGGTACTCCAACTGAGAGAGGTAGCGAAGTAGAGGTGGAATCAGAGAAACGAACACTGAAGGAGCGATTAGATAGGTAGGATGAGAACCAAGAAAGGGCTGTGTCCTGAATACCTAGGGATTGTAGTGTTTGTATGAGAAGAGAGTGGTCAACAGTGTCAAAAGCAGCAGAGAGATCAAGGAGAATAAGGAGAGAGAAATGTCCTTTAGATTTAGCAGTGACCAAATCATTCACTACCTTAGTCAGTGCTGTCTCTGTGGAGTGTTGGGCACGAAATCCTGACTGAAGTGGGTCCAGTAGGCTGTGTGAGTTAAGAAAGTGTGTGAGGCGAGTGTAGGCAAGTCTCTCCAGTAGCTTGGAGGGGCATGGGAGCTGAGAGATGGGACGGTAGTTAGAGAGAGAGTTCGGGTTAGAGTTTTGTTTTTTCAGAATGGGAGTAATCACTGCATGCTTGTATAGAGAAGGAAAGATACCAGTAGACAGGGAGAGATTACAGATTTTCGTTAAGGTTGGGATGAGCACAGTAGACAGAGCTTTACTAATTTGTGAGGGTATAGAGTCAAGGGGAGAGGTATTAGAGTAGGCAGATGAAAAGAGTGCAGATACTTCATCTTCATTTGTAGGATCAAAGGAAGAGAAGGTGTTAGAGGGTTCAGGCAGGGAATTGAGCAGGTCACTTGCTGTGGAAGAGCATACCATTTCATTTCGGATCTTGTCAATCTTGTCCTTGAAATAGGAAGCAAGATCTTGTGCACTGACAGTGGCTGGTGGGTTAGGAGAGGGAGGGACAAGAAGTGATTTAAATGTATTAAAAAGTCGCTTGGGGTTAGAGGCTTGAGCAGAGATGAGAGATTGAAAATATGTTTGTTTGGCAGTGTCCAGAGCAGTACGATAAGAGTGGTAGGTGGTCTTATATGTGAGAAAGTCACTTGAACTACGAGATTTACGCCACTGGCGTTCAACTTTTCTTGAGAGTTTTTGTAAGTGTCTAGTGTATTTAGAGTGCCACGGTTGACATCTAAGTCTACGTGGAGTGTGATGGGTAGCTGGAGCCACTTCATCAAGTGCTGTTACTAGAGTTTGGTTAAGGTGTGACACAGCAGTCTCTGGAGAGGTGAATGTAGAAATTGGTGAAAGCAGTGGTTGCAGAGAGGTAGATAGTTGTTGAAAATTAATAGCGTTAATATTTCTGCGGGTAAGAGGTGTCCTTGTAGACTTTAGGGACATGGAGTTTGAAGTAATGGAGGAGAGCATGCATGTGATAAGGTTGTGATCTGAGAGAGGGAAAGGAGTGTTAGTGAGTTCAGAAACAGAGCATAGTCTGGTGAATACAAGATCAAGGCAGTGGCCCTCCTGATGAGTAGGGGAGTCAGTCCATTGGGAGAGGCCAAGAGAGGAGGTTAGAGAAAGTAGTTTAGAGGCATGGGGAGATTGTGGACTGTCAATAGAGAGATTGAAATCACCCATAATGATGGTGGAGATGTCAAAGGATAGAAAGTGAGGGAGCCATGCAGAAAAATCTTCCAGAAACTTTTTGGGTTGCCCAGGTGGGCGATAGATAGCTGCAACACGCAGAGAGAAAGGGGTGAAAATCCTAATAGAGTGTACTTCAAAGGATGTAAATGTGAGTGAGGGAACAGGTGGTAAAACAATGTGCGTGTAACATTTGGATAGTAATATTCCTACACCCCCTCCTTTGATGTTACCAGGCCTGGGGGTGTGTGTGTGTGAAGTGGAGGCCACCATGTGACAGTGCTGCAGGGGAGGCAGTGTCTGATTGTGTGAGCCAGGTTTCTGTTATAGCCAGCATATTGAATTTGTTTGCTATGAAAAGGTCATGAATAGCTGTTAATTTGTTGCAAACAGAGCATGCATTCCATAAAGCACATTTTAGTGACTTGGAGGTAGATGGGAGACAAGTGATGTTGATAAGGTTTGTTGATTTTATATTCTGTTGTGAATCAGCTGAATGTGAGCGTGGTATGTGGATGGGACCTGGATTTGGGGATATGTCACCAGCTAGTAGAAGCAGAAGAAGAGAGAGATAGGTATAGTTAGGGGAGGTGTGTGATAGTTTCTTATGGTGACAGGTAGAGGATGTGACAGTTAGTGTACATAGATAGGTTAAAAGCTCATGAGTGTTAATAAGAGGGGAGTGGATTAATGAGGCTGCAATGTGTACAGAGCAATAAATAACAGGAATAGTGAAGGACGATGTCATTTTATAGAGGATACCATGAAGTGCTATGAGGAAAAAAAGTCTGTGGAGCATGGTGTTTATAAAGAGAAAAGTATAGATAGGAAAATGATTATGGAAATTGTTAATCAAATGGTAGATTTACTTGCTTTCCAATGTTTTTCAATGTTTGTTCAACTGTTGGTTTAACTGTTCTTTTTAAAATTTCCTAACTTTGTAATTTCCAAACTTCGTATATTTCTAAACTCTGACAACTGCCCCCGCAGACAACTGCCCCATAACGGACAACTGCCCCATAACTGCCCCAGAACTAGGGATTGGTTTCTTTACTTGGAAAATTTGTAATATGGTGATGTTATATTTTGTGCCCTATGTTCTCCCAGATGATGCCTATTTCATATGTGGGAGGAAGGCGTACAAGTGGCTTGCCCCGAACTCAGAGAGATTGTGTTATATTGGGAGAGTACTGCCAGAGGTCATGACCATAACCCATGATAAGATGAAAGACGTTCACCGCAGTGCTCAGGCTCCTTATAATCATACTCACTATGAACACATCAAGAGACACCTCATAGATAGGACAGAGCACGCAGCCTCTGATTTGATCCACGAATCCACCGGCATTCAATTCCTTCTCGCATTTGACATCACCCGTACTGCCAGAGGAACTATAAATTATAGGTATATCCATGCGCTAGCGAACTTGATAGATAATATCATTGAGCTGTATGAGGACACCTTCAGGTACACGGAAAGGGAGTTACAAGCAGGAACTGATTCAGCACAGGATGGTCCTTAATTATATCACAGCCGTGACAGGTGGGTACTGTGTTACTCTGGCAACTCAATATGGTGTGAAGTGCTGTACGTATATTACAAACAGTACTGACGACCCCACGGAGATCATCGATCAAAAGATGGACGATATCTTGCAGTTGAAGTGGGAGTTCAGGAGGAAGCACAACCTTACCTTAGCGACTGTGAGTAATGAACTGACCAGCTGGGTCTCATGGTTAAACCCACAAAATTGGTTCTCAGGTTTATGAGAGTGGGCTCAAAATGTTATTATGAGTGTAGGGAAGTTTCTCCTTTGTATCCTGGGAGTCGTCATAATTATTGGTTCGATATTTAGGTGTGTTCGAATTCTGACGCGGCGCAAGCACAGCACAAAGTTGATGAGTCTAAGGAGCGAGGGCGCTGTTATAGCAGCAGATTTAATTTATGACCCATCCATAGAGTCAGTGTTATGATAAGGATTGCAAATGAATTTCATGGCCTGTTTCTTTCACCCGTTTTTCTTTTGTTTCCCCCTCTGCCCAGATACATCCATCCGGAAAAGACATCAGCTCTACCCAAAATGTTTATGTGAATGTATTTTAGATATGTGTCTTATCTTCATCTCTGCAACCTCCAGTTAACAGCACACAGTGGACAGGTGATATCCACATATACTAGCACTCACATATGTTCCCCCTCCATGTATCAACTAAATGTGCACCCCATTTGTTGGAACAAGAAGCCGAAAAGAGCTCGGTAGTGTTTGTTGGCCCATTTACAGACCCTTAGTACGGGATGAGAAGGATTTAATGTATACTTCGCAGTACCTCGAAGCTTATTTAGAACATTTACGGCACGATGATACATGCCCCTCAGACATGGATTCATACAGACATGCTTTTTACTATCCCACTAGGTCATACATTTCCCACCTACAACTCTCCCCGATCATAAAAGCTTCTGTAGATATTGTATAGATATTTTTCTGTTTAGTGATTAGATAGTGGCAGTTATTGGTGACTGCCAAAGGGTGGACTGTCAAAGTCGAAAAATATTGCAGTACATACATTACGTACAAACTACACACAGATGGCCTCCGTGTGCGTACTTGCTCTGCCGTACGTGCGCATATTCGCAATCTGCGTATGGTCGCTCCCGCGAACCTGCGTATTAGCGCGTGGTATGAGTATTTACGGTAGAGTTTGTGAACGCATGGAAAAGCCATCAAAACACATCACATATTTAATCCAAATAGTGCACATTTTACACATAGCCTCCCTGCACTACAGCAGCAAGTTACAGCAGTTTAAATGGTTTCAGAACAAAGGGATTCACCTTTACAGGATAGGAGGGGACAGAACAAGGTTATAAGGTGGTGTTTGGTATCCAGCTGTAGGGTATTTTAAGGGTAACATTCTGGTGTTGGTTTGAGGAAGATCGCATGTTCCTGCGGATAGTTATGTGCAGGAGCAGAATATAGATAAACTGTATTTACTGTACATTATGTATGCGGCGGGAATCCAGAGGAGACCACCCACAAGAGCAGTTGGAACAGACATCGCCCACCTATTCAAACCGACCTATGGCCTCTCCTGTACTGTAAATGACTATCCCTGTGTCCAATGGACAAAGAGATTATAGTATCCATTGTGTTAAGATTTGGATGAATTGTATAAAGAGAGCCTGCTGCAGGCCAGGTCAGACACAAGACTCTCAGTTATCTATTAGATGACCGAGGACCGGACCGGGTAGAGCGGCAAATCCAATCACGTATGTACCATTGAATGTAGCCATTATTCTATTGTATTGTAACCCCCTTTCAGCAATAATACGCTGTGGTGTCGGAACCCAGTGGTTTAATTACAGACTGGTGTCGTGTCTTTCTTTCCCTGCTAAGGTTTAAAGTGTATTAGTATCGCATTGCATTGCTGTATAAGGTTTAAAGTGTATTCATTGGGTGTGTACGCGCTGTGTGTACTTTGTACCATCAGCGCGGTGTTTGTACGCAAAGTACGTACGCAGTACGGGCACTCTTTACGCTAATAGCGTAAAAAGTACGTAGAGTGTGTATTAAGTATAGCGGCCGCAGCGGCTCCATGGTAAAGTGTATTTAAGGTGTGTTTAAGGTATAGCTTTCATTCCTGTATATATAAATCAGTACTCTCATCATATAAACTAAGTTTCAAAAAGTAGGCATAAAAAAAAAAGAGAGTGTAACACATTATTCCTTCAATGTCTTTACATTACCATTAGAACATAAATTAAGCACAGATTAATAATTGAGTACACATAGGTATAGAACCCTTATTACCGCAAAAAGGCCACAATTTTGGATATAAATGTTGTTCTCTCCTTTTCCTCTTTATTATACCAGCTCCAAATCGATTTCCCCTGATGAAGTTCTTATAAGGATGAAACGCGACGGAACTAGAGAGTAATTCTCATCTTAAAGGACAACAAGCCCCAGAAATGATCAGTTCTTTAGGGGTTTATTTGTCCAATTGTTATGTTTTAATAAATTAATATATTTCTATATTTTTGGTTGCTGGTTGGTTTCTAATATCAATTGGATACTGCATTGTTTTAATTTTACATTATTGTGCACCCTTTGAATTTGTTTTCTATGTGTTTCTTGAACCCTGTGCTAGCAAAAGGGTTATTCTAGAGGTGCAGCCCCCATTTAGCGCAGGATAAGGGTATATTGATCAATATTATATAATAGATATATATTTTATACACACACACAGTGGTCGAAGTGGGGTGGTATACGGCGGTATGGTATACCGCCACTTCTTCCACTGACCCGGAAATGAAAGTGCAGCAGGAGGCGAGGGAAGTGGCCATCCTGCTGCACATGGTGCTCCCATCCCTACTCGGCGGCCGCCGGCTGTGTAGAGCGCTGTACTAGCTCACCACCGCCAGCCGCCGCTATGTAGGTAGGGTGGGACCCACTAGTTCCATTTACTTGGTGATAAAATGTCATGTTATGGTCAACCAAAGTGGAAAATAATGGGGAATGGCTCTGAGTGCAGAACTCCATCATACATCATCTGCTTGTGACAGCAATGTTATGTCAGTGTCTATGCTTTGTTCTGTGATATTGTTTCCGTGTGTTCTACCTAGCGATGGCATGGCTCGATTGAAATCGTTATCCTGAGTTTTGTAATTTGAAGTGATAAGCTCAGAAATTTATAGGACTACTGCCTCTCTCCCTGTCGTTACTGTCCCTGTCACTCTCTCTCTCCCTGTCGTCACTCTCTCTCTCTCCCTACTGTCACAATTTCAGCTCATTCAGTGTGCTATAATGTGAATTTCGGCTCATTCAGTGTGCTATAATACGAATTTCGGCTCGTGCCGTGTGCTATAAGGTGAAAGGGGCATCAGTACTAGATAGTATAAGGGGTTCTACTACACTGGACACACCCCCTTTTGGACTTTTGCATACCCCGACTTCAAAATTTCCACTTTGACCAATATATCTATATATTATATTATATATTGTAGTGAGAGTGGTTGTCTTTCACCTGAATTACCCACATTCCTGTGGGATCAGCTCCCTCCAAGGGAGGCAAAAGTATAACCTATGCAGTCTGGAGGTTTGGAATTCCAGGTTTTCCAATTGTTATAACACTAAGGGGACTTTCACGTAAATATATAGGCATCCCAAGTACATATAAGTATCATATCCAAAATTGTATACAGGGACAGCAGCTCTAAATGGGGATGGAATCTGTGAAAAGGATGGAGTCTTTCTCCTGGAAAGATTAACACGTTAGGCCTTCCTCTCCCCTACTTGCCCCAACACTAAATAAGTCTATCTTCAATTTTAAAATTGACCTCCTGCCCCCAATTAGCATTATTATTTATTACCCCATCAACTACACATTACACTAATATCCCCACACTATACAGTAACCTTAATAGCCCTCACCACTTCACACCAATAGCACTTACACATTACATCATAGTTGCCTACCCTTCCGTATCCTAGGGGAGACTCCTGTTTCAGCCATAAATCTCCTGCGATCCTGCTTTGTAGGTCAATTCTCCCGGACTCTTCAGACTCTGCCAGGGGTAACACGAAGGAGGTTTTTTTTTGCAAGAACAGTGATTTGGTTTAGCTGCTTAGGAGTCACTGCTGACGACTCTCATTATCCCCCCTTGTGGGATTCCCTGACACTGATAGGAGAGAGAGACCACAGCACATGATAAGACACTGGGTCTTCAGTTCTTATCTTTGCTGATGTGCAGTAAGCTGACCTATAGCCTCTGCTGTTAGGGTAAGAATCTTTCTCTAGTTAAACACATTTGTTTAATTAGAATATCTGGTGTCTGTAATGATTTGGTTAATGCTATAATGGTATGGAAAACAGCACATACAATAAATATCATGATCCTGACTGTATTTCCCATATTCTGGGGCTTACCTCAGCATATCCTGTAATTTGCATCTGTTCAGCTCGGCATGAATGCAAATCTGTGTTTGCTTCCCTTGATTAGCCACCTGAGTAGGAATTCCTCTAAGTAATCAGCTGTGTGCAGCATTTTGATTCTTCACTGTGTTCAGCAATCTGGAGTTTAGGCCTAAAAGTCAGCAGCCTCTGTTCATTTATAGAAGTTCAGGCTTCAGTGTTTTTCAGCCTGCTAGGCCTCACTCCACATCAGAGCCTAACCTGAAGTACTGACAAAACAGGGTCTGATCACCTGATCTGGAGCTAGCCAGTCCTGTGCCAACCTGAGACTCTCTGAATCACCTGACTCTGTTCACCAATCCCCAAGGAAAAGGAAGTATAAGTAAAGAGATTTGTGCTACAGAAGCTGCCAGTTCCTTAAATCACACAGCTCAGTGTGAGCTTAGTAGCTGAGCTCTTTAAGAGGTAACACCATTACCTTAGTTCCTGTAAAACTCTGCTCTTTTGCTATCCAGTTTGGATTACAGTTGTGTTACCAATTATATCCAGTATCAGTCTCATCTTAAAAGACACAGCCGAAGTATTCTTCAGCCTCAACTTATAGTCACAGCCACAGTCTTCAGTTCTTCTTCAACCTCGTCTTAAAGACACAGACACAGTATTCTTCAGTCAACACAGCCGCAGTATTCTTCAACCTCGTCTTAAAGTCACAGCCAGTTATTGTTCTACATACAGTTGTTTCCAGTTATATCTGGTAAAAGCCTGGATTACATTTGCGTTACAGTTATATCGGTACCCAGCCCGGTTCACAGTGCGGTTCTCAGTCTTACCAGTAACCAACCCGGTTCTCAGTCTCACCGGTAACAAGCCCGGTTCCAGTCTAACCAGTAACCAGTCCAGTTCAACGTCTTCTCCTCCCAGATCTGCGTAACTCCAGAGAACCTATTTCATAGTAACCTTGGGTACACAGACACCTTCTCCTGTGATAGTATATCCATTTCGTTCTTACCAATACATTCACCATCCTGCTATCAACACCAAGTCCCTGGTGATCCAGTGGTCAGAATATAGCTCTCTCTACCGAGGCCCGGGTTCGACTCCCTGTCAGGGGATTGCTCCTCACTACTACCCCTGATTCCCACAGACCAGCCAAATATACGCACACGGTCCTCCAGTAACCGGCACAGACTTCACAAAACTACAGTGATTACAAAATATAGGTAGTGCCTACAAGATACAGTCAAATGTTCACCATAAAATAACATCTAATACACCAAAATTATCATTTACTTATATGCTTAGGGATGAATTCACACAAGGTCAAATTGCATATGGAATTTATTGCATAGGCATCACATTTATCATGTATATCGTGCTGAGTGAGAAGAAAATAAATATCACAGCGAATAAATATTGCAAACGAGAAACCCCATATTGCAGACAGCAATGTTAGTATCAATACTTGCCACTTACCAAAATATATTGGCCCTCATTCCGAGTTGTTCGCTCGCTAGCTGCTTTTAGCAGCATTGCACACGCTAAGCCGCCGCCCTCTGGGAGTGTATCTTAGCTTAGCAGAATTGCGAACGAAAGATTAGCAGAATTGCGAAGAGAAAATTCTTAGCAGTTTGAGTAGCTCCAGACTTACTCAGCCATTGCGATCAGTTCAGTCAGGGGGTAATTCCAAGTTGATCGCAGAAGGATTTTTGATAGCAATTGGGCAAAACCATGTGCACTGCAGGGGAGGCAGATATAACATGTGTAGAAAGAGTAAGATTTGGGTGGGTTATTTTGTTTCTGTGCAGGGTAAATACTGGCTGCTTTATTTTTACACTGCAAATTAGATTGCAGATTGAACACACCCCACCCAAATCTAACTCTCTCTGCACAGGTTATATCTGCCTCCCCTGCAGTGCACATGGTTTTGCCCAATTGCTAACAAAAATAAGAATTTACTTACCGATAATTCTATTTCTCATAGTCCGTAGTGGATGCTGGGGACTCCGAAAGGACCATGGGGAATAGCGGCTCCGCAGGAGACTGGGCACAAAGTAAAAGCTTTAGGACTAGCTGGTGTGCACTGGCTCCTCCCCCTATGACCCTCCTCCAAGCCTCAGTTAGGATACTGTGCCCGGACGAGCGTACACAATAAGGAAGGATTTTGAATCCCGGGTAAGACTCATACCAGCCACACCAATCACACCGTACAACTTGTGATCTGAACCCAGTTAACAGCATGATAACAGAAGGAGCCTCTGAAAAGATGGCTCACAACAATAACCCGATTTTTGTAACAATAACTATGTACAAGTAATGCAGACAATCCGCACTTGGGATGGGCGCCCAGCATCCACTACGGACTATGAGAAATAGAATTATCGGTAAGTAAATTCTTATTTTCTCTAACGTCCTAGTGGATGCTGGGGACTCCGAAAGGACCATGGGGATTATACCAAAGCTCCCAAACGGGCGGGAGAGTGCGGATGACTCTGCAGCACCGAATGAGAGAACTCCAGGTCCTCCTCAGCCAGGGTATCAAATTTGTAGAATTTAGCAAACGTGTTTGCCCCTGACCAAGTAGCTGCTCGGCAAAGTTGTAAAGCCGAGACCCCTCGGGCAGCCGCCCAAGATGAGCCCACTTTCCGTGTGGAATGGGCTTTTACAGATTTTGGCTGTGGCAGGCCTGCCACAGAATGTGCAAGCTGAATTGTACTACAAATCCAACGAGCAATCGTCTGCTTAGAAGCAGGAGCACCCAGCTTGTTGGGTGCATACAGGATAAACAGCGAATCAGATTTTCTGACTCCAGCCGTCCTGGAAACATATTTTCAGGGCCCTGACTACGTCCAGCAACTTGGAATCCTCCAAGTCCCTAGTAGCCGCAGGCACCACAATAGGCTGGTTTAAGTGAAATGCTGAAACCACCTTAGGAAGAAATTAAGGACGAGTCCTCAATTCTGCCCTGTCCGTATGAAAAATTAGGTAAGGGCTTTTATAGGATAAAGCCGCCAATTCTGAGACACGCCTGGCTGAAGCCAGGGCTAACAGCATTACCACTTTCCATGTGAGATATTTTAAGTCCACAGTGGTGAGTGGTTCAAACCAATGTGATTTTAGGAATCCCAAAACTACATTGAGATCCCAAGGTGCCACTGGAGGCACAAAAGGAGGCTGTATATGCAGTACTCCCTTGACAAACGTCTGAACTTCAGGAACAGAAGCCAGTTCTTTTTGGAAGAATATTGACAGGGCCGAAATTTGAACCTTAATGGACCCTAATTTGAGGCCCATAGACAGTCCTGTTTGCAGGAAATGCAGGAAACGACCCAGTTGAAATTCCTCTGTAGGGGCCTTCCTGGCCTCGCACCACGCAACATATTTACGCCAAATACGGTGATAATGTTGTATGGTTACATCCTTCCTGGCTTTGATCAGGGTAGGGATGACTTCATCCGGAATGCCTTTTTCCTTCAGGATCCGGCGTTCAACCGCCATGCCGTCAAACGCAGCCGCGGTAAGTCGTGGAACAGACATGGTCCCTGCTGGAGCAGGTCCTTTCTTAGAGGTAGAGGCCACGGGTCTTCCGTGAGCATCTCTTGAATTTCCGGGTACCAAGTCCTTCTTGGCCAATCCGGAGCCACGAGTATAGTCTTTACTCCTCTCCTTCTTATGATTCTCAGTACTTTTGGTATGAGAGGAAGAGGAGGGAACACATACACTGACTGGTACACCCACGGTGTTACCAGAGCGTCCACAGCTATTGCCTGAGGGTCCCTTGACCTGGCGCAATATCTGTCCAGTTTTTTGTTGAGGCGGGACGCCATCATGTCCACCTTTGGTTTTTCCCAACGGTTCACAATCATGTGGAAGACTTCTGGGTGAAGTCCCCACTCCCCCGGGTGAAGATCGTGTCTGCTGAGGAAGTCTGCTTCCCAGTTGTCCACTCCCGGAATGAACACTGCTGACAGTGCTATCACATGATTTTCCGCCCAGCGAAGAATCCTTGCCACTTCCATCATTGCCCTCCTGCTTCTTGTGCCGTCCTGTCTGTTTACGTGGGCGACTGCCGTGATGTTGTCCGACTGGATCAACACCGGCTGACCCTGAAGCAGAGGTCTTGCCTGACTTAGGGCATTGTAAATGGCCCTTAGTTCCAGGATATTTATGTGAAGTGACGTTTCAATGCTTGACCACAAGCCCTGGAAATTTCTTCCCTGTGTGACTGCTCCCCAGCCTCTCAGGCTGGCATCCGTGGTCACCAGGACCCAATCCTGAATGCCGAATCTGCGGCCCTCTAGGAGATGAGCACTCTGTAACCACCACAGGAGAGACACCCTTGTCCTTGGAGACAGGGTTATCCGCTGATGCATTTGAAGATGTGATCCGGACCATTTGTCCAGCAGATCCCACTGAAAAGTTCTTGCGTGGAATCTGCCGAATGGAATCGCTTCGTAAGAAGCCACCATCTTTCCCAGGACCCTTGTGCATTGATGTACTGACACTTGGCCTGGTCTTAGGAGGTTCCTGACTAGGTCGGATAACTCCTTGGCTTTCTCCTCCGGGAGAAACACCTTTTTCTGTACTGTGTCCAGAATCATCTCTAGGAACAACAGACGTGTCGTCGGAATCAGCTGCGATTTTGGAATATTTAGAATCCATCCATGCTGTCGTAGTACTACTTGAGATAGTGCTACTCCGACCTCTAACTGTTCTCTGGACCTTGCCCTTATCAGGAGATCGTCCAAGTAAGGGATAATTAAGACGCCTTTTCTTCGAAGAAGAATCATCATTTCGGCCATTACCTTGGTAAAGACCCGGGGTGCCGTGGACAATCCAAACGGCAGCGTCTGAAACTGATAGTGACAGTTCTGTACCACAAACCTGAGGTACCCTTGGTGAGAAGGGCAAATTGGGACATGGAGGTAAGCATCCTTGATGTCCAGAGACACCATATAGTCCCCTTCTTCCAGGTTCGCTATCACTGCTCTGAGTGACTCCATCTTGAACTTGAACCTTTTTATGTAAGTGTTCAAGGATTTCAGATTTAAAATGGGTCTCACCGAGCCGTCCGGCTTCGGTACCACAAACAGCGTGGAATAATACCCCTTTCCCTGTTGTAGGAGGGGTACCTTGATTATCACTTGCTGGGAATACAGCTTGTGAATGGCTTCCAATACCGCCTCCCTGTCGGGGGGAGACGTTGGTAAAGCAGACTTCAGGAACCGGCGAGGGGGAGACGTCTCGAATTCCAATTTGTACCCCTGAGATACTACCTGCAGGATCCAGGGGTCCACTTGCGAGTGAGCCCACTGTGCGCTGAAATTCTTGAGACGGGCCCCCACCGTGCCTGAGTCCGCTTGTAAGGCCCCAGCGTCATGCTGAGGACTTGGCAGAAGCGGGGGAGGGCTTCTGTTAGTGGGAAGAGGCTGTTTGCTGCAGTCTTTTTCCCCTTCCTCTGCCCCGGGGCAGATATGAGTGGCCTTTTGCCCGCTTGCCCTTATGGGGACAAAAGGACTGAGCCTGAAAAGACGGTATCTTTTTCTGCTGCGAGGTGACTTGGGGTAAAAAGGTGGATTTTCCAGCCGTTGCCGTGGCCACCAGGTCCGATAGACCGACCCCAAATAACTCCTCCCCTTTATACGGCAATACTTCCATATGCCGTTTGGAATCTGCATCCCCTGACCACTGTCGCGTCCATAATCCTCTTCTGGCAGAAATGGACATCGCACTTACTCTTGATGCCAGAGTGCAAATATCCCTCTGTGCATCTCGCATATATAGAAATGCATCCTTTAAATGCTCTATAGTCAATAATATATTGTCCCTGTCCAGGGTATCAATATTTTCAGTCAGGGAATCCGACCAAGCCACCCCAGCACTGCACATCCAGGCTGAGGCGATTGCTGGTCGCAGTATAATACCAGTATGTGTGTATATACTTTTAAGGATATTTTCCAGCTTCCTATCAGCTGGTTCCTTGAGGGCGGCCGTATCAGGGGACGGTAACGCCACTTGTTTTGATAAGCGTGTGAGCGCCTTATCTACGCTAGGGGGTGTTTCCCAACGCGCCCTAACCTCTGGCGGGAAAGGGTATAATGCCAATAATTTTTTAGAAATTAGCAGTTTTTTATCGGGGGAAACCCACGCTTCATCACACACCTCATTTAATTCATCTGATTCAGGAAAAACTACGGGTAGTTTTTTCACACCCCACATAATACCCTTTTTTGTGGTACTTGTAGTATCAGAAATGTTCAAAACCTCCTTCATTGCCGTGATCATGTAACGTGTGGCCCTACTGGAAAATACGTTTGTTTCCTCACCGTCGACACTGGAGTCAGTGTCCGTGTCAGTGTCTGTATCGACCTGAGGTAACGGGCGTTTTATAGCCCCTGACGGTGTTTGAGACGCCTGTACAGGTATTAACTGATTTGCCGGCTGTCTCATGTCGTCAACAGTCTTTTGTAAAGTGCCGACACTATCACGTAATTCTTTCCATAAGACCATCCAGTCAGGTGTCGACTCCCTAGGGGGTGACATCACTAACACAGGCAATTGCTCCGCCTCCACACCATTTTCCTCCTCATACATGTCGACACAGCGTACCGAAACACAGCACACACACACAGGGAATGCTCTGATAGAGGACAGGACCCCACTAGCCCTTTGGGGAGACAGAGGGAGAGTTTGCCAGCACACACCAGAGCGCTATATATATATATATATATAGGGATAACCTTATATAAGTGTTTTTCCCTAATATAGCTGCTGTATATATTAATATGCCAATTTAGTGCCCCCCCTCTCTTGTTTTACCCTGTTTCTGTAGTGCAGGACTGCAGGGGAGAGTCAGGGAGCCTTCCTCCAACGGAGCTGTGAGGAAAAAATGGCGCTTGTGTGCTGAGGAGATAGGCTCCGCCCCTTTTTCGGCGGCCTTTCTCCCGCTTTTTTGTGGAAAACTGGCAGGGGTTAAATACATCCATATAGCCCAGGAGCTATATGTGATGTATTTTTAGCCATTTAAGGTATTTTCATTGCGTCCCAGGGCGCCCCCCCCCCCAGCGCCCTGCACCCTCAGTGACCGGAGTGTGAAGTGTGCTGAGAGCAATGGCGCACAGCTGCGGTGCTGTGCGCTACCTTATTGAAGACAGGACGTCTTCTGCCGCCGTTTTTCCGGACCTCTTCACTCTTCTGGCTCTGTAAGGGGGCCGGCGGCGCGGCTCCGGGACCCATCCATGGCTGGGCCTGTGATCGTCCCTCTGGAGCTAATGTCCAGTAGCCTAAGAAGCCCAATCCACTCTGCACGCAGGTGAGTTCGCCAGCAGGTCTCACTGAAAATAAAAAAACCTATTTAAACTTTTACTCTAAGCAGCTCAGGAGAGCCACCTAGATTGCACCCTTCTCGTTCGGGCACAAAATCTTAACTGAGGCTTGGAGGAGGGTCATAGGGGGAGGAGCCAGTGCACACCAGCTAGTCCTAAAGCTTTTACTTTGTGCCCAGTCTCCTGCGGAGCCGCTATTCCCCATGGTCCTTTCGGAGTCCCCAGCATCCACTAGGACGTTAGAGAAAATCCTGCTGCGATCAACTTGGAATTACCCGCAGTTTCGTTCCTGGTTTGACGTCACAAACACACCCAGCGTTCGCCCAGACACTCCCCCGTTTCTACAGACACTCCCGCGTTTTTTCCAGAAACGCCAGCGTTTTTTCGCACATGCCCAGAAAACGGCCAGTTTCCGCCCAGAAACACCCACCTCCTGTCAATCACAGTACGATCACCAGAACGATGAAAATTCCTCGTTATGCCGTGAGTAAAATACCTAACTTTTGTGTAAAATAACTAAGCGCATGCGCTCTGCGAACCTTGCGCATGTGCAGTAAGAGACTAATCGCAATATAGCAAAAATCGGCAACGAGCAAACAACTCGGAATGACCCCCCTTGTTACTAATGTTTTATAGAAATATATTGCAACAACAAGCATTAAAACATAAGCACGCCCATTTGTGGAACTACACATGCTCCTTTTGCAGAGCAGGACATGCATCCTCAGCGGCGCGGCATAATCTCCCTGATCCTAGTCTTCAAAAATAGGCAAGTATAGACTACACCTGTGCAGCAACTAAGTGGTCTGGAAAACGTCAACAGCTATATCTTATCAACCAGTAGCCACCATCCCAACTGGATGAAAAGCATCCCTACAGGTCAATTCACTAGATTAAGGAGGAACTGCACACAGCTGGAGTACTACAGAGAACAAGAACAGGATCTGACACAAATTCATGGACAAAAAGTATGACAAACAGATTGTGGATAAAGGCATACAAGAAATTGGAAGACACTGATAGACAACAGCTACTCAAATACAAAGAGAAAAACACCACACAACAGGGTAACGACTTATACTTTGTAACACAGTACAACACCGCAGCCGGAAAAATAAAACAAAGCATACAGAAGCACTGGGCAATACTGATGCAGGATGAAACATTAGCTAAGATCCTACCCTCAACCCAAAATAGTATATAGAAAAGCTCCGGACTTGAGATCAAAATTGGTACACAACCACATACCACCACCCAAAACTCAGCAGACTAAAATAGATGGTATCACAAAGAGACAGGGCTTTCATCATTGCGGCACATGTATAGGGTGCAGGACTACCAATGCAAGATCAACCAAAAGCATAACAGAATTCTCATCCACAAATACAGGACAGACATTCAAAGTCAGAGAAGAAATATCATGCCACACAAAGGGAGTCATTTATCTCATCACATGCCCGTGCGGACTCCAATATGTGGGACGCACAATTAGGACATTAAAAGTCCGAATATCGGAACATATACAAAACATCAAAAAAGGTTATGATAAACATAGTGTCTCAACACTTTAGAGACAAACACACACAGGATCAGACACAATTGCAATTTATGGCCATACAACAGGTGACGAACAACTGGCGGGGAGGTGACTTCATAAAAAGAATTAACAGGGAAGAACTCAGATGGATTTTTACCCTCAAAACCCTCACACCGAAGGGGCTCAACATAGAGTACAACATTTCTTCAGTATTATAGTGGACACTCACCATCTAATAAATAATCACCGTACGGATTAGGATCATTTAACACGGTATGATGAACCCATACCTCGGGTTATGGGACTACAAATGTAGGGGTATGACAAGACGTCTAGGGACTTAGATTAATTCATAAGTAAACACATGGTCAGTACCATTATATTAGTCCTACACTGAGGCAATCCACTCATCCTTAGAAAGATATAAACATTTAGGGTCAGTGTAACATCATTTAAATCAGGAATGTAACCGCCTCCTGAGCTCTTACTACTAATATACATTAAAGTACTCACACACACTCTGATCATTAATACATTCCTCATTCTTATTTTTATATTTATTTAATATAATTTTTTTTTAGTATTTTTTTTATATATTTTTTTTTAATTTTAATTTTATTTATATTTTTTTTATATATTTATTTTTATTATTATATTTGTTTATTTTTATATTTGTTTATTTTTATTTTTTTATATTTTTTTATTTTCATTTATTTTTATTTTATTTTTTTATTTTATTATTTTTATATTTATTTATTTTCAATCACATATCAATCATATCTACTATTTATTTTTCATTCATTAATAATTTTTCACTCATCGTTACTATCTTTTCCTTTCACATCTCTTTCATCCTGTCATGCAATTGCATACATCGATATCCCACGTTACAGACAATTACCTAATATCATCACATACTATCCAAACCAATCATGTTATCCCCCCCCCACCATGTTTATCCCCTCCACCTACGTAATTATCATAACTTTTTCAATCTATACAATATATGCACCGACAGTTCTATCATACATTATCCCCCATCTTTTTTCACACAAGTATTACCCATTATTAGTAATCAATCAGTGTTAACAGACATCCCAAATTAGGGACAAAGAATACGTCTCTTCCTATCAACATTGGAGAAAGCCGATTAAATAATACTGGCCATTAACATAAAGGGGCGTGCACATACATTGGGAACCAATCAGTGCCATGTAACAAGCATATAATGATCCAAGGACTCAAGACTTGTAATCCTAGAAAAAGGCAGATTGCTGAAACGCGTTTGAGGACTTGTCTCACTACACACTGCATTCTACCGACACCTCTCCCCGGCTGGAGAGAGGTATCCCCGAGCAACAGGGGCTAATTGAACACTCCCGCTCACGTGACACATCACGTGAGCGGCAAAGCAGGAAGTGACAGACGGGACCCGGCGGAGGAAGGAGGAAAGCGGCGGTCGCTGACAGACCACGGGGACCAAGACGAGACGGCCTGGACATCAAAGGACACCGGAGGACTCGGGAACGGAAGCTGAGCCGGCACAGGCGCGCGGAACGCACCCCCGGCGGTAAGTGTTAGAACCAAGCCCGTACCCCCGATTCCTCATTTGGTGCACACAGGGAGGTCTGACAGGCGGGACGCCGCAAACTGTCACACACCCCACCACGACGGATACTAACCTAGTTTCAGAGCCACATAGGTGATACCATACCTATGGTAAAGGTGCACCCTTGGGCATACCTGACATTCATCCCGCAAGGGACCGCTGAACATTAGGACTCCCAAGGACGTAACACTGACATAGACATTGTGCCAGATTTACGGAGAGGCACATAAATTTTACCCACCACTCTTATTATTAATTCTAGAAGTTTTGAGCAGAAGTGTACCATTCAGGAGGGTACACTGAAAATAAGATTTTACTCACCGTAAATCTATTTCTCGTAGTCCGTAGTGGATGCTGGGGACTCCGTAAGGACCATGGGGATTAGTGGCTCCGCAGGAGACTGGGCACAACTAAAGAAAGCTTTAGGACTACCTGGTGTGCACTGGCTCCTCCCACTAAGACCCTCCTCCAGACCTCAGTTAGGATACTGTGCCCGGAAGAGCTGACACAATAAGGAAGGATTTTGAATCCCGGGTAAGACTCATACCAGCCACACCAATCACACCGTATAGCTCGTGATACTATACCCAGTTAACAGTATGATAACAACTGAGCCTCTCAACAGATGGCTCAACAATAACCCTTTAGTTAGGCAGTAACTATATACAAGTATTGCAGACAATCCGCACTTGGGATGGGCGCCCAGCATCCACTACGGACTACGAGAAATAGATTTACCGGTGAGTAAAATCTTATTTTCTCTAACGTCCTAAGTGGATGCTGGGGACTTCCTAAGGACCATGGGGATTATACCAAAGCTCCCAAACGGGCGGGAGAGTGCGGATGACTCTGCAGCACCGAATGAGCAAACTCTAGGTCCTCCTCAGCCAGGGTATCAAACTTGTAGACTCTTGCAAGAGTGTTTTAACCCGACCAAGTAACAGCTCGGCAAATTTGTAAAGCCGAGACCCCTCGGGCAGCCGCCCAAGAAGAGCCCACTTTCCTTGTGGAATGGGCTTTCACAGATTTAGGGTGCGGCAGTCCAGCCGCAGAATGTGCAAGTTGAATCGTGCTACAGATCCAGCGAGCAATAGTCTGCTTAGAAGCAGGAGCACCCAGCTTGTTGGGTGCATACAGGATAAATAGCGAGCCAGTTTTCCTGACTCCAGCCGTTCTGGAAACATATACTTTTCAGGGCCCTGACTACGTCCAGAAACTTGGAATCCTCCAAGTCCCAAGTAGCCGCAGGCACCACAATAGGTTGGTTCACATGAAAAACTGCTACCACCTTAGGAAGGAATTGGGAACGAGTCCTCAATTCCGCCCTATCCATACAAAATACAGATAAGGGCTTTTGCATGACAAAGCCGCCAATTCTGATACACGCCTGGCCGACGCCAAGGTCCACAGCATGACCACTTTCCACGTGAGGTATTGTAGCTCCACGGATGTAAGTGGCTCAACTCTATGCGACTTCAGGAAATCCAACACTACGTTGAGATCCCACGGTGCCACTGGAGGCACAAACGGGGGCTGACTACGCAGCACTCCCTTAACAAAAGTCTGAACTTCAGTCAGTGAAGCCAGTTCTATTTTGGAAGAAAATCGATAGAGCCGAAATCTGGACCTTAATGGAACCCAATTTTAGGCCCATAGTCACCTCTGACTTGTAGGAAGTGCAGAAATCGACCTAGCTGAAATTCCTCCTTTGGGGCCTTACTGGCCTCACAGCACGCAACATATTTCCGCCATATGCGGTGATAATGGTTTGCGTTCACTTCTTTCCTAGCTTTAAATAGCGTAGGGATAACTTCCTCCGGAATGCCCTTTTCCTTCAGGATCCGGTGTTCAACCGCCATGCCGTCAAACGCAGCCGCGGTACGTCTTGGAACAGACAGGCCCCCTGCTGCAGCAGGTTCTGTCTGAGCGGCAGAGGCCATGGGTCCTCTGAGATCATTTCTTGGAGTTCTGGGTACCAAGCTCTTCTTGGCCACCCGGAACAATGAGTATAGTTCTTACTCCTCTCCTTCTTATTATTCTCATTACCCTGGGTATGAGAGGCAGAGAAGGGAACACATACACCGACTGGTACACCCACGGTGTTACCAGAGCGTCCACAGCTATCGCCTGAGGGTCCCTTGACCTGGCGCAATATCTTTGTAGCTTTTTGTTGAGGCGGGACGCCATCCTGTCCACCCGTGGCCTTTCCCAACGGTGTACAATCATTTGGAAGACTTCTGGATGAAGTCCCCACTCTCCCGGGTGGAAGTCGTGTCTGCTGAGAAAGTCTGCTTCTCAGTTGTCCACTCCGGGAATGAACACTGCTGACAGTGCTAACACATGATTTTCCGCCCATCGGAGAATCCTTGTGGCTTCTGCCATCGCCATCCTGCTTCTTGTGCCGCCCTGTCGGTTTACATGAGCGGCCGCCGTGATGTTGTCTGACTGGATCAGCACCGGCCGGTGTTGAAGCAGGGATCTAGCCTGACTTAGGGCATTGTAAATGGCCCATAGTTCCAGAACATTTATGTGTAGGGAAGTCTCCTGACTTTTCCATAGGCCTTGGAAGTTTCTTCCCTGTGTGACTGCCCCCCAGCCTTGAAGGCTGGCATCCGTGGTCACCAGGACCCAGTCCTGTATGCCGAATCTGCGGCCCCCTAGAAGATGAGCACTCTGCAGTCACCACCACAGCGACACCCTGGCCCTTGGAGACAGGGTTATCCGCCGATGCATCTGAGGATGCAACCCGGACCACTTGTCCAACAGATCCCACTGGAAGATCCTTGCATGGGACCTGGCGAATGGAAATTCTTCGTAAGAAGCTACCATCTTTCCCAAGGCTTGCGTGCATTGATGCACCGACACCTGTATTTGTATTAGGAGGTCTCCGTCTAGAGACGCCAACTCCTTGGACTTCTCCTCCGGGAGAAACCCTTTTTATCCTGTTCTGTGTCCAGAACCATACCCAGGAACAGTAGACGCGTCGTAGGAACCAGCTGCGACTTTGGAATATTCAGAATCCAGCCGTGCTGTTGTAGCACTTCCCGAGATAGTGCTACTCCGACGAACAACTGCTCCCTGGACCTCACCTTTCTAAGGAGATCGTCCAAGTACGGGATAAGTACTTCGCCATTACCTTGGTAAATACCCTCGGTGCCGGGGACAGACCAACGGCAACGTCTGGAATTGGTAATGACAATCCTGTACCACAATTTTGAGGTACACCTGGTGAAGAGGGTAAATAGGGACATGCAGGTAAGCATCCTTGATGTCCAGTGATACCCTGAAATTTTCCAGGCTTGCAATAATCGCCCTGAGCGATTCCATTTTGAACTTGAACCTTCGTATATAAGTGTTCAAGGATTTCAATTTTAGAATGGGTCTCACCGAACCGTCTGGTTTCGGTACCACAACAATTTGGAATAGTAACCCCGGCCTTGTTGAAGGAGGGGTACCTTGATTTCACCTGCTGGAAGTACAGCTTGTGAATTGCCGCCAGTACTACCTTTCTCTGAGGGCAGCAGGCAAGGCTGATGTGAGGCAACGGCGAGGGGGAGTCGCCTGGAACTACTACTACTTGCAGAACCTAGGGATCCACCTGTGGGCAAGCCCACTGGTCCCTGCAGTTCCCGAGACGCGCCCCCACCGCACCTGTCTCCACCTGTGGAGCCCCAGCATCATGCGGTGGACTCAGAGGAAGCGAGGGAAGATATTTAATCCTGGGAACTGGCTGACTGGTGCAGCTTTTTCCTTCTTCCCTTGTCTCTGTGCAGAAAGGAAGCGCCTTTGACCCGCTTGCTTTTCTGAAGCCGAAAGGACTGTACCTGAAAATACGGTGCTTTCTTAGGCTTTTGTTAGGAAACCTGAGGTAAAAAAAATTTCTTCCCAGCTGTTGCTGTGGATACGAGGTCCCAGAGACCATCCCCAAACAATTTCTAATACCCTCCTGGCAGAACGGACATTGCATTAATTCTGGATGCCAGCCGGCAAATATCCCTCCGTGCATCCTTTATATATAAGACAACGTCTTAAATATGCTCAATGTTAGCAAAATATTATCCCTGTCTTAGCGTATTAATATTATCTGACAGGGTATCAGACCACGCTGCAGCAGCACTATTTATGCGGAGGCAATTGCAGGTTTCAGTATATAACCTGAGTGTGTAAATACAGACTTCAGGATCGCCTCCTGCTTTTTATCAGCAGGTTCCTTCAAGGTGGCCGTATCCTAAGACGGCAGTGCCACCTTTTGACAAATGTGTTAGCGCCTTATCCACCCTAAGGGATATCTCCCAACGTGACCTATCCTCTGGCGGGAAAGGGTACGCCATCAGTAACTTTTTAGAAATTACCAGTTTCTTATCGGGGGAAACCACGCTTCTTTACACACTTCATTCATTCATCTGATGGGGGAACAAAACACTGGCTGCTTTTTCTCCCCAAAAATAAAACCCCTTTTATGTGGTACTTGGGTTCATGTCAGAAAATGCGTAACACATTTTTCATTGCCGAGATCATGTAACGGATGTTCCTAGTGGATTGTGTATATGTCTCAACCTCGTCGACACTAGAGTCAGACTCCGTGTCGACATCTGTGTCTGCCATCTGAGGTAACAGGCGTTTTTTGAGCCCCTGATGGCCTTTGAGACGCCTGGGCAGGTGCGGGCTGAGAAGCCGGCTGTCCCACAGCTGTTACGTCATCCAGCCTTTTATGTAAGGAGTTGACACTGTCGGTTAATACCTTCCACCTATCCATCCACTCTGGTGTCGGCCCCACAGGGGGAGACATCCCATTTATCGGCCTCTGCTCCGCCTCCACGTAACCTTCCTCATCCAACATGTCGACACAGCCGTACCGACACACCGCGCACACACAGGGAATGCTCTGACTGAGGACAGGACCCCACAAAGTCCTTTGGGGAGACCGAGAGAGAGTATGCCAGCACACACCAGAGCGCTATATAATGCAGGGATTAACACTATAACTGAGTGATTTTTCCCCAAATAGCTACTTGTATATATATATATATATATTGCGCCTAAATTTAGTGCCCCCCCTCTCTTTTTAACCCTTTGAGCCTGAAAACTACAGGGGAGAGCCTGGGGAGCTGTCTTCCAGCTGCACTGTGAAGAGAAAATGGCACCAGTGTGCTGAGGGAGAAGCCCCGCCCCTTTTTCGGCGGACTTTCTCCCGCTTTTTCTGGAATACTGGCAGGGGTAATTTTACATCTATATAGCCTCTAGGACTATATATGATGTAGATTTGCCAGCCAAGGTGTCATATATTGCCCTCAGGGCGCCACCCCCCAGCGCCCTGCACCCATCAGTGACCGGAGTGTGAGGTGTACATGAGGAGCAATGGCGCACAGCTGCAGTGCTGTGCGCTACCTTGGTGAAGACCGAAGTCTTCTGCCGCCGATTTTCCGGACTCTTCATGCTTCTGGCTCTGTAAGGGGGACGGCGGCGCGGCTCCGGGAACGAACACCAAGGTCGGGTCCTGCGGTCGATCCCTCTGGAGCTAATGGTGTCCAGTAGCCTAAGAAGCCCAAACTACCACCTGTTAGGTAGGTTCGCTTCTTCTCCCCTTAGTCCCTCGCTGCAGTGAGTCTGTTGCCAGCAGATCTCACTGTAAAATAAAAAACCTAAATATACTTTCTTTCTAGGAGCTCAGGAGAGCCCCTAGTGTGCATCCAGCTCAGCCGGGCACAAGAATCTAACTGAGGTCTGGAGGAGGGTCTTAGTGGGAGGAGCCAGTGCACACCAGGTAGTCCTAAAGCTTTCTTTAGTTGTGCCCAGTCTCCTGCGGAGCCGCTAATCCCCATGGTCCTTACGGAGTCCCCAGCATCCACTTAGGACGTTAGAGAAAAGGGTGGTATGCATGACACACCTGACAGTGGGAACATACCACCCTAATAAACATCATTATATTACGACAGATGGTCATTTGTGAACACTATCATACATCAAATTGTCACATCACTTTCTTCCCATTTTCTTTCATCCCTTCTTTCTCCATCTTCACCCTTTCTCTCACATTCCTTCTCTCCCACAAGTGCGCTGACCTCACCATTGCTTAACATTAGTACGGAGGTAGGACACCTCTAGGCCTAGCAGCACTAACCCCCCATCCCAGTGAGCGCAGTCTCTCTCCAATTACCTGGAAAACTTGAACTGTTAGTACAGTAGTTTAGGAGTTAGGAAGACCAGGTTGGTTACCCCTAATGCTAATAAAATATATATATTATATATACACATATACATACATACATACATACATACATACATACATATACACACACACACATCAAAAAAGAGATGATTAATCAAAGCTTCACCACAACAATCCTACAGGATTCTGCAGTGTTTTACACTTCGTTCTTCTGTGCAGAGTTATTTTTATTTTTTTTACATTTCATTTACAGTCAAGTTCCCCAATAATCCTCCCTTAGCAAAAACACCCCTCCTTAAATGTACTAGCGCACCATATTAAAAAGGAGATTAATGGTATACTTACCATAGTTAATTCTCTTTCTGCAAGGTACACTGGATTCCACAGGGAATAACATCGGGGTGTAGAGTTGGATCTTGATACGAGGCACCAACAGGCTAAAGCTTTGACTGTTCCCAGGATGCATTGCACCGCCTCCTCTATAACCCTGCCTCCAGGCACTGGAGCTCAGTTTCGTTAACTAATCCAGTGCACTAGCAGGCAAAAGAGATAGTAGATGTTAGTCACATAGAACCACATTCTCACAACAGGAAAATGGACTAGCGGCTAATGCTATACAAACCAAAAGAAGCCAAGTGCGTCAGGGTGGGCGCCCTGTGGAATCCAGTGTACCTCACAGAAAGAGATTTAACTATGGTAAGTCTACCATAAATCTATTTTTCTGCAGCAGGGTACACTGGTATTCCACAGGGAATAACATCGGGGATGTCCTAAAGCAATTTCTCATGGGAGGGGATGCACTGTAGTGGGCACAAGAACTCAGCGTCCAAAGGAAGCATCCTGGGAGGTGGAAGTATCGAAGGCATAGAACCTGATGAACGTGTTCACAGAGGACCACGTAGCCGCCTTGTATGATTGTTCAGCAGACGCGCCTCAGCGGGCCGCTCAAGAAGATCCACCAAACAGAGTAGAATGGGCTTTGATAGCAGCAGGAGCTGGGAGACCAGCCTGTGCATAAGCTTGTGCAATCACCATTCTAATCCATCTGGCCAAGGTTTGCTTATTCGCAGGCCAGCCACGTTTGTGAAAACCAAAAAGTACAAAAAAGAATATCTGACCTCCTGAGGGAGGCAGTCCTCTACGTAAATACGGATAGCCCGAACCACATCCAAAGACCGCTCTTTGGAGGACAAATCAGAAGAGATAAAGGCCGGAACCACAATCTACTGGTTAAGATGAAAAGATGATGCCCTGGTTATCTACCTAAGGTAGTGAGTACGATGAACTGCCCGGTCAAGGCGAAAAATCAGAAAGGGCGGACGACAGGACAAGGCGCCTAAGTCCGACACCCTCCTAGCAGAGGCAATAGGCAGTAAAAATAAGATTTTACACTTACCGGTAAATCTATTTCTCGTAGTCAGTAGAGGATGCTGGGACTCCGTAAGGACCATGGGGAATAGACGGGCTCCGCAGGAGACATGGGCACTTTAAGAAAGACTTTAGACTCTGGGTGTGCACTGGCTCCTCCCTCCATGCCCCTCCTCCAGACCTCAGTTAGAGAAACTGTGCCCAGAGGAGATGGACAGTACGAGGAAAGGATTTTTGTTAATCCAAGGGCAAGATTCATACCAGCCACACCAATCACACCGTATAACTTGTGATAAACTACCCAGTTAACAGTATGAACAAACAACATAGTCTCGGTCCAAACCGATGAACTATAATATAACCCTTATGTAAGCAATAACTATATACAAGTCTTGCAGAAGAAGTCCGCACTTGGGACGGGTGCCCAGCATCCTCTACGGACTACGAGAAATAGATTTACCGGTATGTGTAAAATCTTATTTTCTCTAACATCCTAGAGGATGCTGGGACTCCGTAAGGACCATGGGGATTATACCAAAGCTCCCAAACGGGCGGGAGAGTGCGGATGACTCTGCAGCACGGATTGAGCAAACAGGAGGTCCTCCTCAGCTAGGGTATCAAACTTATAGAACCTTGCAAAGGTGTTTGATCCCGACACAGTAGCTGCTCGGCACAACTGTAATGCCGAGACCCCTCGGGCAGCCGCCCAAGAAGAGCCCACCTTCCTAGTGGAATGGGCCTTAACCGATTTTGGCAATGGCAATCCTGCCGAAGAATGTGCTTGCTGAATCGTGTTACAGATCCAGCGAGCAATAGTCTGCTTTGAAGCAGGTGCGCCAACCTTATTGGCTGCATACAGGATAAACAGCGCCTCTGTCTTCCTGACCCTAGCTGTTCTGGCCACATAAATCTTCAAAGCCCTGACCACATCAAGTGACTCGGAATACTCCAAGTCTCGCGTAGCCACAGGCACGACAATAGGTTGGTTCATATGAAAAGAGGAGATCACTTTAGGCAGGAATTGAGGACGAGTTCTCAATTCTGCCCTATCCACGTGAAAAACCAGATAGGGACTTTTATATGACAAAACCGCTAATTCCGAAACACACCTTGCAGAAGCTAAGGCCAAAAACATGATCACCTTCCAAGTGAGATATTTCAACTCCACTGCTTTTAGTGGTTCAAACCAAGGTGACTTGAGGAAACTTAATACCACGTTAAGATCCCAAGGCGCCACCAGAGGTATAAAAAGGAGGCTGAATATGCAACACTCCCTTCACAAATGTCTGTACTTCAGGAAGAGAAGCCAATCCCTTTTGAAAGATAATGGACAAGGCCGAAATTTGAACCTTTATGGATCCTAATTTTAAGCCCAAATTCACTCCTGTTTGAAGGAAGTGAAGTAGACGGCCCAAATGGAACTCCTCCATAGGAGCAGTCCTGGCATCACACCAAGAAACATATTTTCGCCATATACGGTGATAATGTTTCGATGTCACGTCCTTCCTAGCCTTAATCAGGGTAGGAATGACCTCCTCCGGAATACCTTTTTCCGCTAGGATCTGGCGTTCAACCGCCATGCCGTCAAACGCAGCAAGTCTGGGAACAGACAGGGCCCCTGTTGCAGCAGGTCCTGCCTTAGAGGAAGAGGCCACGGATCTTCTGTGAGCAACTCTTGCAGATCCGGATACCAAGTCCTTCGTGGCCAATCTGGAACAATGAGGATTGTTCTCACTCTTCTTTGCCTTATTATTCTCAACACCTTGGGTATGAGAGGCAAAGGAGGGAACACATAGACCGATCTGAACACCCATGGTGTCACCAGAGCGTCTACAGCTACCGCCTGAGGGTCTCTTGACCTGGCGCAATATCGCTTTAGCTTTTTGTTGAGACGGGACGCCATCATGTCTATCTGAGGCAGTCCCCACCGACCCGCGATCTGTGCGAAGACTTCGTGATGAAGTCCCCACTCTCCCGGATGCAGGTCGTGTCTGCTGAGGAAGTCCGCTTCCAACTTATCCACCCCCAGGATGAACACTGCCGACAGTGCGCTTACATGATTCTCCGCCCAGCGAAGAATCCTGGTTGCTTCTGCCACGGCCACTCTGCTCCTTGTGCCGCCTTGGCGGTTTACATGAGCCACTGCTGTGACATTGTCTGACTGAATCAGATCCGGTTTGTCCCGAAGTAATGCCTCCGTTTGACGTAGGCCGTTGTATATGGCCCTCAACTCCAGGAAGTTGATGTGGAGACAAGTCTCTAGAGTGGACCAGAGACCTTGGAAATTTCTTCCCAGTGCGACTGCTCCCCAACCTCGGAGGCTTGCGTCCATGGTCACCAGGATCCAGTCCTGAATGCCGAACCTGCGGCCTTCCAGGAGGTGAGCACTGTGCAGCCACCACAGGAGAGATATCCTGGCCGGGAGACAGGGTGATCCTTTGATGCATTTGTAAATGAGACCCGGACCATTTGTCCAGTAGGTCCCATTGAAAAGTCCTCGCATGGAACCTGCCGAAGGGGATGGCCTCGTACGATGCCACCATCTTCCCCAGGACACGTGTGCAGTGAAGCACTGAAACCTTTTTTGGCTTTAATAGGTTCCTGACCAGAGCTATGAGCTCCTGAGCCTTTTCCATCGGAAGAAAACCCTTTTTCTGTTCTGTGTCCAGAATCAGGCCCAAAAAGGTCAGACGCGTTGTAGGAACCAGCTGGGACTTCTGAATATTGAGAATCCAGCCGTGCTGTTGCAACGTCCTCACAGACAGTGACACGCTGTCCAGTAACTTCTCTCGAGATCTCACCTTTATGAGGAGATCGTCCAAGTATGGGATAATTGCGACACCCTGCTTGCGCAGGAGCACCATCATATCCGCCATTACCTTGGTGAAAATTCTCGGGGCCGTGGAAAGCCCAAACGGCAACGTCTGAAATTGGTAATGACAGTCCTGTACCGCAAATCTCAGGAACGCCTGGTAAGGAAGAAAAATCGGAACATGAAGGTAAGCATCCTTTATGTCCAGGGAAACCATCCAATCCCCCCCCCCCCCCTCCAGGCTGGCGATGACCGCTCTGAGCGATTCCATCTTGAACTTGAACTTTTTCAAGTACAGGTTCAGGGATTTCAGATTCAAAATGGGTCTGACCGAACCGTCCGGTTTCGGAACCACAAACAGGGTTGAGTATCACCTGTTGCAGATACAATTTTTGAATTGCAGTTAACACTAACTCCCTTTCTGACGGAGAAGCTGGCAGAGCCGATTTGAAAAACCGGCGAGGCATCTCTTCGAATTCCAGCCTTTATCCCTGAGAAACAATCTCTATTGCCCAGGGATCCACCTGTGAGTGAACCCAGACGTGGCTGAAAAATCGAAGACGTGCCCCCACTTGAGCTGACCCCCCCAGGGAAGCCCCAGCGTCATGCGGTGGATTTTGCAGATGTAGGGGAGGACTTCTGCTTCTGGGAACTAGCTGTGTGCAGCTTTTTTCCCTTGCCTTTACCTCTGGCAAGAAAGGACGATCCCCGTACCTCTTTGCTTTTATTTGAACGAAAGGACTACATTTGATAATGAGGTGCCTTCTTAGTATGTTGTGGGGGAACACAAGGTAAAAAATTAGATTTACCAGCCGTAGCAGTAGAGATAAGGTCCGAGAGGCTTTCTCCAAACAACTCCTCCCCCTTGTAAGGCAACGACTCCATATGCCACTTTGAGTCGGCATCCCCCGTCCACTGTCGGGTCCACAAGAGTCGCCTAGCAGAAATAGACATAGCATTTATTCTGGAGCTTAGTAAACAAATGTCTCTTTTTGGCATCCCTCATATATAACGCAGCATCCTATAGCCGGCCTAACAATAGTACCAGAATGTGTGTAAATGTACTTCATGGTAACTTCCTGCTTACGATCCGCAGGATCCTTGAGGGTAGCAGTATCCTGGGAAGGCAGTGCCACCTTCTTGGATAAGCGTGTCAACGCCTTGTCTACTTTAGGCGAAGATTCCCATCGTATCCTGTCCTTTTGTGGGAAGGGATACGCCATAAGAATCCTTTTGGGAACCTGTAGTCTCCTGTCTGGAGATTCCCAAGCCTTTTCGCACAATTCGCTTAGCTCAAATGAGGACGGAAAGGTGATCTCAGACTTTTCTCTTTATACATGTGTACCCTCGTATCAGGGACAGGGGGTTCCTCAGTAATATGCAAAACCTCTTTAATAGCAATGATCATGTAACGAATACCTTTAGCCACTTTTGGCTGTAATTTTGCATCCTCATAGTCGACACTGGAATCTGAATCCATGTCGGTATCTGTGTCAGTGATCTGGGATAATGTGCGTTTCTGAGACCCAGAAGGTCCCGGTGCCACTGGGACAGGCATGGTCTGACTACCTGACTGATCCCTAGCCTCAGTCTTGTCTAATCTCTTATGCAATAAATTTACATTAGCATTCATGACATTCCACATATCCATCCAGTCCGGTGTCGGCGTTGCCGACGGCTACCTGACATTCATGCACTCCCCCCTCCTCCTTAGGCGAGCCTTCGTCAAACATGTCGACACACGCGTACCGACACACTCCACACACACAGGGAAACTCTTTTCTGAAGACTGGTTCCCCTTTAGGCCCTTGGAGAGACAGGGAGAGAGTATGCCAGCACACACCCCAGCGCTATATGACCCCGGAGAAAAACACAATGTTTACCCAGTAGCGCTGCTGTAATGTATAATCGCCAATTATGTGCCCCCCCCCCCCTCTACTTTAAAACCCTCTATCACCGCGTGTCAAGCAGGGGAGAGTCCGGGGAGCTTCCTCTCAGCGGTGCTGTGGAGAGAAAATGGCATTGGTGAGTACTGAGGGAGAAGCCCCGCCCCCTCGGCGGCGGGCTTCTGTGCCGCTCAAACTTTGTAAAACATGGCGGGGGCTCTTTTATTTACATGTACAGTGCCAACCTGTACATGTATATAGGTCATTTTGCCATAGGAGAGGTATTCATTGCTGCCCAGGGCGCCCCCCCTGCGCCCTGCAGCCTTACAGTGACCGGAGTGTGTGAGGTGTATGGGAGCAATGGCACACAGCTGCAGTGCTGTGCGTTACCTCAGTAAAGTAAAGGCTTCTGCCGCCTCAGAGTCTTCTTTCTTCTTTTCTTCTGGCTCTGTGAGGAGAACGGCGGCGCGGCTCTGGGATGAACGCCCAGGACGAACCTGTGTTCCACTCCCTCTGGAGCTAATGGTGTCCAGTAGCCAAGAAGCAGAGCCTATCATTTAAGTAGGTCTGCTCCTCTCTCCTCAGTTCCTCGAAGCAGGGAGTCTGTTGCCAGCAGTGCTCCCTGAAAATAAGAAAAAAAACCTAACAAATATGCTTTCTTAGCAGGAAACTCAGGAGAGCTCCCTGCAGTGCACCCATCTCTTCTGGGCACAGTCTAAAACTAAAACTGAGGACTGGAGGAGGGGCATAGAGGGAGGAGCCAGTGCACACCCAGAGTCTAAAGTCTTTCTTAAAGTGCCCATGTCTCCTGCGGAGCCCGTCTATTCCCCATGGTCCTTACGGAGTCCCAGCATCCTCTAGGACGTTAGAGAAAACACGACCTTAAGTGTAAGACATTTAAGATCCACAGACTCAAGAGGTTAAAATGGAAACTCTTGTAGGGCATTTAAATTGATAAATGGGCCCCCATGATATCAATGCAGCGAGCAGCCAGTTTGCATTGTGTCCCTGCAGCACCAGAGAGCTGACTGTGCACCCAGTGTGCAAATATGGACAGCCAGGGCCTGAGATTGGTGGCTACTCCACACCTGTCTTGCGGCAAACCTGTCCTACACTGCTGCAAGGTCTGGTTAACACAGATCTATCCAGCGTTTGCCTCTGCTTAGTCGGATTGTGGTGCGACTAGGACACACCAAGAGGCTGTGTTGATTAATTGCAGCACTTACAATCTGTGTCCGACTGAGTCTCTGAATCTGAAGTGCTGCAATGCAGTGTTCGAAGCATTTTTCCATGCCAAGTTCGTTGTGCCTCATATACAGACACAGTCACACACAGATATACAGGCGTCACATATCAAATTAATCAGCACAGTCAGAGTCCCTGAACATGGTGACACATCATACTTGCCTACTCTCCCGGAATGGCCGGGAGGCTCCCGAAAATTGGGGCGACCCTCCCAGCCCCCCGGAAGAGCAGGCAAGTCTCCCGATTTCAGGGGTCCCCCCTGCCCGGCCGCCCACTTAGCGAGTAATGTGAGCTGTCCGGGCAGGCGATGACGTGATTCTTGTTGAATCGTGTCATCATAGCCACGCCCCCTGCTGTATAATGCCAGTAATAGCTGCATTACACAGCATGGGCGTGGCTTACATGACCCGATCCCACAGCCACGCCCCTGTTCCGCCTCTGGCCCACCTTCCTCTGCACGCACATCAATGCCTGCCTCCCTGCTGAGCCGACCTGGCTGCTCTCTCCTGGAAAGTCGGCAAGTATGTGACACATTTGTGCCAAGCATTTTCTGCTGTGTGGCGTATTGTGGATAATCGTATGAGGACATATCTGTAATATATAATCCCACACTGACTTGTTTATAATGGATAAGTGGATTCTCCAACAGTTGACCTATGTGTCGTTCCTCCCACCAATATACTTCTAACACTGGGGCAGATGTATTAAGCCTGGAGAAGCCATAAAGGCGGTCTATCCATTATTCGTACCTTTTCTATTGCTGTTTGTAATTTATTGTACACTACAATCTAAATACTAATATAATGCCTTGAATATGTCTAGCTATGCGTGTCATGGGTGTAGTATGTTATACCGGCGGCCGGGATCCCAACTGCCGGCATGCCGGGTGAGTGCAAATGAGCCCCTTGCGGGCATGGTGGCGCGCTACGTGAGCCATGCTATTTATTCTCCCTCCAGTGTGGTCGGTGACCCCCAAGAGGGAGAATAGTTGTCGGTATACCGGTTGTTGGGATTCCGGCGCCGGGATCCCAACAGCCTGCATACTGAATACCACCCGTGTTCCATATTGTAAAGCGCAACGGAATTTGCTGCGATATATAAGAAACTTAATAAAATAAATTGTATGTTCTCTCTATGTCTTACATTTGTGCAGCTATGTAAGAACACTTGTGCTCGTGTTTGAACTTAAATTCTCCAGTACCTGCTTTATTTCCCTATCCCTCCCCCCCTATTTATAATCAATAAAATATCATATGGTATAAAACAGAACTATGACATCTATATCATACATGCTTACCATGTATATTTTTTCCAGTGTTTCTCTCAATGCACCTAATACATCTAATAAGAATACCTATTTGTCTGTCTGACAGGACCGCGAACAGGGGTGTTACATACAGTAGAAACATAGCATTTGACCGCAGATAAGAACCACTTGGCCTATCTAGTCTGCTTAGGTGTTCAACCAGTGCCAATGTCCAGGGCACATCTGCAAATATGTGTTAAAAAAAGAATTCTTGTGTGCTTTACATCGCAGCCAAGCGCCTGTGGTTCCCTCCGAGTGATGTTTCACTGCATCTGTGT
Organism: Pseudophryne corroboree; assembly: GCF_028390025.1. Classification (NCBI taxonomy): domain Eukaryota; kingdom Metazoa; phylum Chordata; class Amphibia; order Anura; family Myobatrachidae; genus Pseudophryne; species Pseudophryne corroboree. The sequence goes on along the minus strand of NC_086453.1, from coordinate 155,145,605 downwards.
GATATGAATAAGATGTAAAATGTGAAGAATGGTGTGTTACAATTCTCAAATCGGCTTAGTCGAACCATTCATACTGTAAATTCTGTGTAGGAGTACAGGGTAGCCTGCATGTGTTCATTTCCGAAACGCTCCCTAATATAGTGTTTTTCACTTTTTCGCTTGGCTCCACAGAGCAAAGAATGTTTACATTAATACAGTAAGTAATAACGATGTATTTTTGCATTATACATAATTTTGATTATCCAGGAAACCCCTCCCCTCTGTTACCTTAGGATAATTGGAGTTCTGATCTCTCTATAAATACTAAGTATTCATACATAAGAAAACTCTAGGAGAGTGTCCTGTAACCTGACACCAGGTATTCCATCAGGGGGGGGCAGAGATAGTACACCTGTAAGAGGCCCTCACAGTGACAGGAGGGGGGCGTGAACACCTTTCTGATACAAAAAGCTGATCACTGATATACTACTTACCACAAGCAAGCGCTTGAGGCTGCACCTTTCCCTTCTCTCAGGGTAATAAGGCAGTGACAGACTATTACTATACACTTTTTTTTTCTCTCAAACAACTTTATTTGTTGCAGTGCACGATGTTACAGTGTTAGTGTGAAGCAATATTTCTCACATTCGGAGACCGTATTCGTACACATATAGAGGGGCTGTAATTGTATGTTTTTATGCTTAATAATGAAAGATACATAGGGGCATAATCAAATGGGCAAATAGAAATTTATGTCTAATTGGCGCAAGAATATCAATAAATCTTACATAAAACAGGTGTCCTGATAGGACTATGAGATACAGTTCTAATATGGAGATTTCAGTGTTCCAAACGTCCTGTAATTCATATGTCCTTTGGTTCTGTGAATCAATTTCCTTAGCTCAAACAAAGAAAAAAGATCATGATGCAAATCCACTTTAGGGGGACAAAGGATTTATTTAACACAGGAAACTCACAATTTTGACAAATAAAACAAGCATGTAGCCACTGTAAGTGGAGAAAACAGGGTGCTGCCGTTACTGGTGGTCAGAGTTACCCTCCTCGGATGGTCTCAAGGCTGCACTGCAGGTTCCGGATACCATAAAAGTGCAAGAGGTAGCTTAGACGTCCCAGGTCAGGTCACCCTCCGTTCCAATTCACCAACTGCTCAACGCGTTTCGGACAGCTGCGGCCCTTCGTCAGGAGCTCCTGGAAATTGATTCACAGAACCAAAGGACATATGAATTACGGGACGTTTGGAACAAGGAAATCTCCATATTAGAACTGTATCTCACATAGTCCTATCAGGACACCTGTTTTATGTAAGATTTATTGATATTCTTGCGCCGATTAGACATAAATTTCTATTTGCCCATTTATTGTGGAATTGTTTGTGAAGGTTCCTTTTGTCTTATTGGCTGCATTATATCTTTGGCAGCGCATTTATTCACTCCCCCCCTCTTTTTGCACTTGTTTATAATCAACTGGGAGAAAAAAAAAAAATCACACTGCAAGGTTTTTTCCGACAGGTGTTATCACTTCATCAGCAATCCGCTTAGCAGGCAGCAAGGACAGGGCACATAGACTACCTTTCACTCTGCACCGGCGCACACTGCACCATACCTCCCAACATGACCCTCTCCAGAAGGGACAAAGTGCTCTGCTTCTGGACTTTTCTCTTACTTTATGATTGCAAGCACCTGTGTTGAACAGGTTAATGGATAAGAAAGGTGTTTCAGCACAGGTGATGGCAATCATAAATTAAGAGGGAAGTCCAGGAATAGAGCATTCTGTCCCTCCTGGAGAGGGTCATGTTGGGAGGTAAGCTGCACTACACTACCGCTCACCCTGTACCCTATCCCCGCACACGGGGCCTAATTCAGATCGTAGCAGCAAATTTGTTAGCAAATGGGCAAAACAATGGGGGTAATTCCAAGTTGATCGCAGCAGGAAATTTTTTAGCAGTTGGGAAGAACCATGTGCACTGCAGGGGGGGGGGGGGCAGATATAACATTTGCAGAGAGTTAGATTTGGGTGGGTTATTTTGTTTCTGTGTAGGGTAAATACTGGCTGCTTTATTTTTACACTGCAATTTAGATTGCAGATTGAACTCACCACACCCAAATCTATCTCTCTCTGCACATGTTATATCTGCCCCTCCTGCAGTGCACATGGTTTTGCCCAACTGCTAAAAAATTTCCTGCTGCGATCAACTTGGAATTACCCCCAATGTGCACTGCAGGGAGGCCAGATATAACATGTGAAGAGAGAGTTAGATTTGGGTGGGTTATATTGTTTCTGTGCAGGGTAAATACAGGCTGCTTTATTTTTACACTACAGTTTAGATTTTAGTTTGAACATACCCCACCCAAATCTAACTCTCTCTGCACATGTTATATCTGCCCCCTCCCTGCAGTACACATGGGGGGGGGGGGGTCATTCCGAGTTGATCACTAGCTGCCGTTCGCAGCGCAGCGATCAGGCTAAAAAAAAAAATCAGCATTATTGCACATGAGTATGCATCGCAATGCGCAGGCGTGTCGTACAGGTACAATGAGCATCGTGGGTTTGCACAGAGTAACAAACATTCCTGTCGCACGGTCGAACGCAGGAAGATTGACATGAAGTAGGCGTTCCTGGGTGGCAGGGAGTGTTTGGAAAAACACAGGCGTGGCTGGGCGGATGTATGATGTCAAAAGCCGTCCCCCCGCCATTAGAATCATCGCACACGAAGAGTAACTACAGGGCTGGTCTTGTTTTGCACAAAAAGATTTTGCAGGCGCTCTGCTGCACAAGCGTTCACACTTCTGCAAAGCGAAAATACACTCCCCATTGGGCGGCAGCAATGCATTTGCACGGCTGCTAAAAACTGCTAGTGAGCGATCAACTCGGAATGACCACCATGGTTTTGCCCATTTACTAACAAATTTGCTGCTGCGATCAGGTCTGAATTAGGCCCTCACTGCATACACTACACTACTACCCCAAACCCTGCACTAGCTACCCGCACACACTCCACTACCCCTACTAATCCACCCATTCCTCACACACAGCATCTACAGCCTGCCGGCAGCTGCATAGTTAACAAATAAAGAATATATTTATATAAATATATTTTTTTCATTATTTAAACAAACAACAAAATAATATAATTTATACATTTATATAATAAAGAAAAATCTAACCCAAACTCTACATGATAACCGCCAGAAGTTTCCCATGGAAGACAAGATACCATAACAGACATGTCAGTTTGGGACTAGAAAATTCAGGACTGTATTACATAGGAGTAAGTACATTTTTGCAATGTATTAATATAAAAGCTTCAAATATTTTCTGTGTACAGAAGTGATGAGTAGGATGGTGCTCAGAACTAAAACCGTCCCCACATGAAGTATTAAATATGCAGTCATGTTTTATGATATCACAGCTATCACATCAATTATATGAATGATCAAAAGCTATGGAAGAGAGCCCCTCAAATGTCTCAATATTGTCCACTATTTTCAATTAATTGTTCTACTGAACAAATTGACGAATCTATTTTTTCCCCCCAATAGAACACTAAGGGGACATTATTATCATCATCATCAAATATTATCTGCATGTCGTCTGTTATCAGGGGGTAACCGCAAATATTAAGTATCACGACCACACCATAAATGAAGGCGAGACCGCAGCAGATATCTCTGCTATCCAGAGGCAAACGCAGGATTTGGTAAGGGGGGGGGGGGGTTTCCATATACATACACACAGACAGGTGTGGGGGGGGGGGGGGGGGGGGTGTGTGTGTATACACTCACATACAGATATACACACACACCTTAGTATGTCAGTCCCGGGCCCCGCAATTTCTGATGGCAGCCTTGTACATGTATATTTAAAAATAACTCCATACAGCAATATAATGTTGCCACCCAGGTGCCCTCCACACCATAAATAATAATATTTGGAAACACTGGAGGCAATCACAGGACATGTTAATATATAGAACATGCGATGTGCAACACTCTTTTATTTATATAATTCCTGAGGAAAGTTCTACACATAAAAGAACTGGAGTAAAAGAGTGGTGCAATTAGCATTTTTTATATATTAACAAGTCCCATGAATGCCACCAGACTGTAATATATATACAGTATAACTATAAACCTGTAGTATATATACAGATCTTACTTTTGCTGTGCTGCAGGCAGAATCAGCAAAGGTGCTGATGATAACGGGGCCGGGCACACTGTGGTATTAACATACCTCCCAACATGACCCTCTCCAGGAGGGACACAATGCCCTGCTTCTGGACTTTTCACTTAATTTATGATTGCCGGCACCTGTGTTTATCAGGTAGGTAAATGGATGAGAAAGGTGTTTCAGCACAGGTGATGGCAATCATACAGTAAGAGGGAAGTCCAGGAGCAGAGCACTCTGTCCCTCCTGGAGAGGGTCATGTTGGGAGGTACGGTATTAAGCCCTGCCCACTCACAATGCCGCAATTCGCGGGTCTGTAGGGGCGTATTAGAAAAAGAAACTAGGCCTGCCAAGGGGGGGGAATGGGGAAGGGGGGCATCTGGGTACTCAGAAACCCTCCCTGCGTGCACTAGTGCTATCTACTGTGATTGCTTAATTTCCTACAGCAGCCACAGCCCCCATAGATTTATGTGGAGGATGCAATGCTATCAGATTTGCCAAGCTTCATAATGCAAAGCCTATGTGTTGCTCCAGGAGCGGGGGAGTGACACAGGTGTATAGTGTTATATGAACAGGGAAAGGTGTGGGGTGTGTAGTGTTATTAGGCTTACCATACTATCCTTTTAAACCGTGACACTCATGAATTACACAGGTTCTGTGGCTAATTAAAACCAGGGGTAATGCAGACTTGAAGTCAGCCAGCTACAGAATCTGTAGTGAGCTAGTTAGTTAATTGATAAGAAAGGTGTTTCACCACAGGTGATGGCAATCATTCATTACCAGGAAAGTCCAGGAACAGAGCATTTTCTCCCTCATGGACAGGGCCGGCTCTACCATTAGGCAGCTTTAGGCGGCTGCCTAGGGGCGCCGGCCCTTGTAGGGCGCTACTGAATTCATCTAGCAAAAAACTGAAGGATGTCTCTGTATGCCGCATCCTCCTTTTACACTGCGCTGACTGCTGCTGTGGGTTTAATCAGGTGCTGCCACCACTATCAGGCTGTGCCACATAGTGTCTCAGCGCTTCCTCCATGCCGACATGTGTAACATCTAGTTATGTGAAGCCACACAGGAGGTGAATGTAACTAGGGGCGACCCCGCATCCGCTCCTCATAACCCTGATGCACCTCCTCTAGGCATCGGGATCCCGCCTTTCCAGCAGCAAGCAGCACCTGTCTACAAGTCTATACCTGCAGCATCACTGTAATGCTGCATCCCATACCCAACTCACGTAAATATTCCCACCAGACCCCATGTACAGTATATATAAAAAAGTGACATTGGCCTTGGTAACCTACATGATTCCTAACATGCTGGCTAGCATGTATACATAAAGAATAGACAGCACTCAAGGACTTTTAAAGTGAAAGTATATTGTGAGCAAAGTCACAACATTTTATGACTTTGTTTATAAAATACATTATCACTTTAAAAGTCCTTGAGTGTTGTCCCTTTTCTCTGTATATGTAATGATGCAATTCATCCCAGCCCACCTAGTGTCCACTTGCATCTCCGCTCTGGGAGGTGTGTGTGTGAGGGGGGTTGTAGGTTACGTGGAGCTAAGCTGAAGCTTTGCCTAGGGTGCAGAGGGATCTTGCACTGGCCCTGCTCCAGGAGAGGGTCATGTTGGGAGGTAATAGTATGTTATGTGTACAGGGGATGGGGCAGCTGTATAGTGTCATGTGTGCAGGGGAAGTGGCAGGTGTATGGTGTTATATGTAAGGGGGCTGGTGTATAGTGCGGGGGTGGGGGACAGGTGTATAGTGTCATGTGTACAGTGGATAGGCCATGTGTATAGTGTTATGTGTATAGGTGATGGGGCAGCTGTACAGTATTGTGTACAAATGTGTCAGGTGTTTAGTGTTATATGTAACGGGGGGGGGGGGGGGGGTCAGGTGTTAGTGTTATAGTGTTATGTATACAGGGGATGAGGCATCTCTATGGCTCATTCCCTGCGTGTATAGCATTATGTGTATAGTGGATTGTGCAGATGTATAGTGGTATGTGTACCAAGGATGGGACAGGTGTAAAGTGTTATGTGTACAGGGGATGGTGCAGGTGTGTAGTGTAATTTGTACAGGGGGTGGTGCAGGTGTATACTGTTATGTGTACAGGGGATAGGCTGTGTGCATGGCTCATCCCCTGAGTGTATAGTGTTATGTGTACATGGAATAGGGAAGGTGTATAGTGCTATGTGTACAGGGGATGGGACAGGTGTATAGTATTATGTGTACTGGAGATGGGGCATGTGTATAGTCATATGTATGGTGGGGCAGGTAGTGTTATACAGTATGTATGGGAGGTCAGGTGTATAGTGTTATGTGTACAGGGAATGGGGCAGGTGTATAGTGTTATGTGTACAGGTGTGGGCAGGGCCGGATTAAAGCTAGTGGGGGCCCCGGGCAGCCAAAGAAAACCCCCATACATACATACTCACACACACACACACAATGACACACACATACTCGCCCATATACGGAGCAGCAGCTTTACAGCAGCGCACGCCGGCGGCACAGTCAGTGTCTCGTGGGGTAGTGAAGTGAAATCCCGTGAGACACTGACTGAGTCGCCGGCGTGCGTTACTGAGTCACACATTAGGGGGCCCCACAGACTGCGTTTTAAATCGAAGCAGTCTCTGTCAGCAGCCGCCGAGGAGCTCCGTGTACACTCTGTACACGGAGCTCCTCGGCGGCTGCTGAGGGAGACTGCTCCGATTTATAAAGCAGTTTGTGGGGGCCCCCAATGTGTGGTGGCCCCGGGACAGCCGCCCTTGTCGCCCATAGGATATTCCAGCTCTGGGTGTGGGAGTTGTGTAGTGTTATGTGTACTAGAGAAGATGACAATCGGCTAGATGCATCATCGCTTGGAGAGTGATAAAATTGAGAGAGAAATAGTCCCAGCCAACCAGCTCCTAACTTATTTTTTAAACACAGCCTGTAACATGGCATACAAATTAGAGATGAGCGCCTGAAATTTTTCGGGTTTTGTGTTTTGGTTTTGGGTTCGGTTCCGCGGCCGTGTTTTGGGTTCGACCGCGTTTTGGCAAAACCTCACCGAATTTTTTTTGTCGGATTCGGGTGTGTTTTGGATTCGGGTGTTTTTTTTAAAAAACACTAAAAAACAGCTTAAATCATAGAATTTGGGGGTCATTTTGATCCCATATTATTATTAACCTCAAAAACCATAATTTCCACTCATTTTCAGTCTATTCTGAATACCTCACACCTCACAATATTATTTTTAGTCCTAAAATTTGCACCAAGGTCACTGGATGACTAAGCTAAGCGACACTAGTGGCCGACACAAACACCTGGCCCATCTAGGAGTGGCACTGCAGTGTCACGCAGGATGTCCCTTCCAAAAAAACCTCCCCAATCAGCACATGACGCAAAGAAAAAAAGAGGCGCAATGAGGTAGCTGACTGTGTGAGTAAGATAAGCGACCCTAGTGGCCGACACAAACACCGGGCCCATTTAGGAGTGGCACTGCAGTGTCACGCAGGATGTCCCTTCCAAAAAACCCTCCCCAATCAGCACATGACGCAAAGAAAAAAAGAGGCGCAATGAGGTAGCTGACTGTGTGAGTAAGATTAGCGACCCTAGTGGCCGACACAAACACCGGGCCCATTTAGGAGTGGCACTGCAGTGTCACGCAGGATGTCCCTTCCAAAAAACCCTCCCCAATCAGCACATGACGCAAAGAAAAAAAGAGGCGCAATGAGGTAGCTGACTGTGTGAGTAAGATTAGCGACCCTAGTGGCCGACACAAACACCGGGCCCATTTAGGAGTGGCACTGCAGTGTCACGCAGGATGTCCCTTCCAAAAAACCCTCCCCAATCAGCACATGACGCAAAGAAAAAAAGAGGCGCAATGAGGTAGCTGACTGTGTGAGTAAGATTAGCGACCCTAGTGGCCGACACAAACACCGGGCCCATTTAGGAGTGGCACTGCAGTGTCACGCAGGATGTCCCTTCCAAAAAACCCTCCCCAATCAGCACATGACGCAAAGAAAAAAAGAGGCGCAATGAGGTAGCTGACTGTGTGAGTAAGATTAGCGACCCTAGTGGCCGACACAAACACCGGGCCCATTTAGGAGTGGCACTGCAGTGTCACGCAGGATGTCCCTTCCAAAAAACCCTCCCCAATCAGCACATGACGCAAAGAAAAAAAGAGGCGCAATGAGGTAGCTGACTGTGTGAGTAAGATTAGCGACCCTAGTGGCCGACACAAACACCGGGCCCATTTAGGAGTGGCACTGCAGTGTCACGCAGGATGTCCCTTCCAAAAAACCCTCCCCAATCAGCACATGACGCAAAGAAAAAAAGAGGCGCAATGAGGTAGCTGACTGTGTGAGTAAGATTAGCGACCCTAGTGGCCGACACAAACACCGGGCCCATTTAGGAGTGGCACTGCAGTGTCACGCAGGATGTCCCTTCCAAAAAACCCTCCCCAAACAGCACATGACGCAAAGAAAAATAAAAGAAAAAAGAGGTGCAAGATGGAATTGTCCTTGGGCCCTCCCACCCACCCTTATGTTGTATAAACAAAACAGGACATGCACACTTTAACCAACCCATCATTTCAGTGACAGGGTCTGCCACACGACTGTGACTGATATGACGGGTTGGTTTGGACCCCCCCCAAAAAAGAAGCAATTAATCTCTCCTTGCACAAACTGGCTCTACAGAGGCAAGATGTCCACCTCATCATCACCCTCCGATATATCACCGTGTACATCCCCCTCCTCACAGATTATCAATTCGTCCCCACTGGAATCCACCATCTCAGCTCCCTGTGTACTTTGTGGAGGCAATTGCTGCTGGTCAATGTCTCCGCTGAGGAATTGATTATAATTCATTTTAATGAACATCATCTTCTCCACATTTTCTGGATGTAACCTCGTACGCCGATTGCTGACAAGGTGAGCGGCGGCACTAAACACTCTTTCGGAGTACACACTTGTGGGAGGGCAACTTAGGTAGAATAAAGCCAGTTTGTGCAATGGCCTCCAAATTGCCTCTTTTTCCTGCCAGTATAAGTATGGACTGTGTGACGTGCCTACTTGGATGCGGTCACTCATATAATCCTCCACCATTCTTTCAATGGTGAGAGAATCATATGCAGTGACAGTAGACGACATGTCCGTAATCGTTGTCAGGTCCTTCAGTCCGGACCAGATGTCAGCATCAGCAGTCGCTCCAGACTGCCCTGCATCACCGCCAGCGGGTGGGCTCGGAATTCTGAGCCTTTTCCTCGCACCCCCAGTTGCGGGAGAATGTGAAGGAGGAGATGTTGACAGGTCGCGTTCCGCTTGACTTGACAATTTTCTCACCAGCAGGTCTTTCAACCCCAGCAGACTTGTGTCTGCCGGAAAGAGAGATCCAAGGTAGGCTTTAAATCTAGGATCGAGCACGGTGGCCAAAATGTAGTGCTCTGATTTCAACAGATTGACCACCCGTGAATCCTTGTTAAGCGAATTAAGGGCTCCATCCACAAGTCCCACATGCCTAGCGGAATCGCTCCGTGTTAGCTCCTCCTTCAATGTCTCCAGCTTCTTCTGCAAAAGCCTGATGAGGGGAATGACCTGACTCAGGCTGGCAGTGTCTGAACTGACTTCACGTGTGGCAAGTTCAAAGGGCATCAGAACCTTGCACAACGTTGAAATCATTCTCCACTGCGCTTGAGACAGGTGCATTCCACCTCCTATATCGTGCTCAATTGTATAGGCTTGAATGGCCTTTTGCTGCTCCTCCAACCTCTGAAGCATATAGAGGGTTGAATTCCACCTCGTTACCACTTCTTGCTTCAGATGATGGCAGGGCAGGTTCAGTAGTTTTTGGTGGTGCTCCAGTCTTCTGTACGTGGTGCCTGTACGCCGAAAGTGTCCCGCAATTTTTCTGGCCACCGACAGCATCTCTTGCACGCCCCTGTCGTTTTTTAAATAATTCTGCACCACCAAATTCAAGGTATGTGCAAAACATGGGACGTGCTGGAATTTGCCCATATTTAATGCACACACAATATTGCTGGCGTTGTCCGATGCCACAAATCCACAGGAGAGTCCAATTGGGGTAAGCCATTCCGCGATGATCTTCCTCAGTTGCCGTAAGAGGTTTTCAGCTGTGTGCGTATTCTGGAAACCGGTGATACAAAGCGTAGCCTGCCTAGGAAAGAGTTGGCGTTTGCGAGATGCTGCTACTGGTGCCGCCGCTGCTGTTCTTGCGGCGGGAGTCCATACATCTACCCAGTGGGCTGTCACAGTCATATAGTCCTGACCCTGCCCTGCTCCACTTGTCCACATGTCCGTGGTTAAGTGGACATTGGGTACAACTGCATTTTTTAGGACACTGGTGAGTCTTTTTCTGAGGTCCGTGTACATTCTCGGTATCGCCTGCCTAGAGAAGTGGAACCTAGATGGTATTTGGTAACGGGGGCACACTGCCTCAATAAATTGTCTAGTTCCCTGTGAACTAACGGCGGATACCGGACGCACGTCTAACACCAACATAGTTGTCAAGGCCTCAGTTATCCGCTTTGCAGCAGGATGACTGCTGTGATATTTCATCTTCCTCGCAAAGGACTGTTGAACAGTCAATTGCTTACTGGAAGTAGTACAAGTGGGCTTACGACTTCCCCTCTGGGATGACCATCGACTCCCAGCAGCAACAACAGCAGCGCCAGCAGCAGTAGGCGTTACACGCAAGGATGCATCGGAGGAATCCCAGGCAGGAGAGGACTCGTCAGAATTGCCAGTGACATTGCCTGCAGGACTATTGGCATTCCTGGGGAAGGAGGAAATTGACACTGAGGGAGTTGGTGGGGTGGTTTGCGTGAGCTTGGTTACAAGAGGAAGGGATTTACTGGTCAGTGGACTGCTTCCGCTGTCACCCAAAGTTTTTGAACTTGTCACTGACTTATTATGAATGCGCTGCAGGTGACGTATAAGGGAGGATGTTCCGAGGTGGTTAACGTCCTTACCCCTACTTATTACAGCTTGACAAAGGGAACACACGGCTTGACACCTGTTGTCCGCATTTCTGTTGAAATAGTTCCACACCGAAGAGCTGATTTTTTTGGTATTTTCACCAGGCATGTCAACGGCCATATTCCTCCCACGGACAACAGGTGTCTCCCCGGGTGCCTGACTTAAACAAACCACCTCACCATCAGAATCCTCCTGGTCAATTTCCTCCCCAGCGCCAGCAACACCCATATCCTCCTCATCCTGGTGTACTTCAACACTGACATCTTCAATCTGACTATCAGGAACTGGACTGCGGGTGCTCCTTCCAGCACTTGCAGGGGGCGTGCAAATGGTGGAAGGCGCATGCTCTTCACGTCCAGTGTTGGGAAGGTCAGGCATCGCAACCGACACAATTGGACTCTCCTTGTGGATTTGGGATTTCGAAGAACGCACAGTTCTTTGCGGTGCTACTGCTTTTGCCAGCTTGAGTCTTTTCATTTTTCTAGCGAGAGGCTGAGTGCCTCCATCCTCATGTGAAGCTGAACCACTAGCCATGAACATAGGCCAGGGCCTCAGCCGTTCCTTGCCACTCCGTGTGGTAAATGGCATATTGGCAAGTTTACGCTTCTCCTCCGACAATTTTATTTTAGGTTTTGGAGTCCTTTTTTTACTGATATTTGGTGTTTTGGATTTGACATGCTCTGTACTATGACATTGGGCATCGGCCTTGGCAGACGACGTTGCTGGCATTTCATCGTCTCGGCCATGACTAGTGGCAGCAGCTTCAGCACGAGGTGGAAGTGGATCTTGATCTTTCCCTAATTTTGGAACCTCAACATTTTTGTTCTCCATATTTTAATAGGCACAACTAAAAGGCACCTCAGGTAAACAATGGAGATGGATGGATACTAGTATACAATTATGGACGGACTGCCGAGTGCCGACACAGAGGTAGCTACAGCCGTGAACTACCGTACTGTGTCTGCTGCTAATATAGACTGGTTGATAAAGAGATGTCGTAGTATGTATGTATGAAGAAGAAAGAAAAAAAAACCACGGTTAGGTGGTATACAATTATGGATGGACTGCCGAGTGCCGACACAGAGGTAGCCACAGCCGTGAACTACCGTACTGTACTGTGTCTGCTGCTAATATAGACTGGTTGATAAAGAGATGTCGTAGTATGTATGTATGAAGAAGAAAGAAAAAAAAAACACGGGTAGGTGGTATACAATTATGGACGGACTGCCGAGTGCCGACACAGAGGTAGCCACAGCCGTGAACTACCGTACTGTACTGTGTCTGCTGCTAATATAGACTGGTTGATAAAGAGATGTCGTAGTATGTATGTATGAAGAAGAAAGAAAAAAAAAACCACGGTTAGGTGGTATACAATTATGGACGGACTGCCGAGTGCCGACACAGAGGTAGCCACAGCCGTGAACTACCGTACTGTACTGTGTCTGCTGCTAATATAGACTGGTTGATAAAGAGATGTCGTAGTTTGTATGTATAAAGAAGAAAGAAAAAAAAACCACGGTTAGGTGGTATACAATTATGGACGGACTGCCGAGTGCCGACACAGAGGTAGCCACAGCCGTGAACTACCGTACTGTACTGTGTCTGCTGCTAATATAGACTGGTTGATAAAGAGATGTCGTAGTATGTATGTATGAAGAAGAAAGAAAAAAAAACCACGGTTAGGTGGTATACAATTATGGACGGACTGCCGAGTGCCGACACAGAGGTAGCCACAGCCGTGAACTACCGTACTGTACTGTGTCTGCTGCTAATATAGACTGGTTGATAAAGAGATGTCGTAGTATGTATGTATAAAGAAGAAAGAAAAAAAAACCACGGTTAGGTGGTATACAATTATGGACGGACTGCCGAGTGCCGACACAGAGGTAGCCACAGCCGTGAACTACCGTACTGTACTGTGTCTGCTGCTAATATAGACTGGTTGATAAAGAGATGTAGTAGTATGTATGTATAAAGAAGAAAGAAAAAAAAACCACGGGTAGGTGGTATACAATTATGGATGGACTGCCGAGTGCCGACACAGAGGTAGCTACAGCCGCGAACTACCGTACTGTGTCTGCTGCGACTGGATGATAAATAATGATATAAAAAATATATATATATCACTACTGCAGCCGGACAGGTATATATATTATATAATGACGGACCTGCTGGACACTGTCAGCAGAATGAGTTTTTTATAGAATAAAAAAAAAAACACCACACAAGTGAAGTCACACGACGAGTGTTTAACTTTTTCAGGCAATCACAATATAGTATACTACTAACTATACTGGTGGTCAGTGTGGTCAGGTCACTGGTCTGTCACACTGGCAGTGGCACTCCTGCAGCAAAAGTGTGCACTGTTTAATTTTAATATAATATGTACTCCTGGCTCCTGCTATAACCTATAACTGGCACTGCAGTGCTCCCCAGTCTCCCCCACAATTATAAGCTGTGTGAGCTGAGCACAGTCAGATATATAATATATACATAGATGATGCAGCACACTGGGCTGAGCAGTGCACACAGATATGGTATGTGACTGTCTTGTACTCCTGGCTCCTGCTATAACCTATAACTGGCACTGCAGTGCTCCCCAGTCTCCCCCACAATTATAAGCTGTGTGAGCTGAGCACAGTCAGATATATAATATATACATAGATGATGCAGGCATGCAGCACACTGGGCTGAGCAGTGCACACAGATATGGTATGTGACTGAGTCACTGTGTGTACCGTTTTTTTCAGGCAGAGAACGGATATATTAAATAAAACAACTGCACTGCTGGTGGTCACTGTGGTCAGTCACTAAACTCTGCACTCTCTTCTACAGTATCAGCCTCAGGTCAATCTCTCTCTCTCTCTCCTAATCTAAATGGAGAGGACGCCAGCCACGTCCTCTCCCTATCAATCTCAATGCACGTGTGAAAATGGCGGCGACGCGCGGCTCCTTATATAGAATCCGAGTCTCGCGAGAATCCGACAGCGTCATGATGACGTTCGGGCGCGCTCGGGTTAACCGAGCAAGGCGGGAAGATCCGAGTCGCTCGGACCCGTGAAAAAAAACATGAAGTTCGTGCGGGTTCGGATTCAGAGAAACCGAACCCGCTCATCTCTAATACAAATACTTTTCCTCTCTCCATTTTATCACTCTCCAAGCAATGATGCATCTGTAAGGGGTTGGAGGAACAGGGCCAGTGACAGCACAGTAGCAGTGCATACCACCCAACATTTAAGAACTTGAAAGAGGGACATATCGGCGCGCGCAGCGCGCCCGCAAAGGGGGCATGACCTACAAGAAAGGGGGCGTGATCTACGGGAAAGGGGTGTGGCTTCGTGGAGGGTCCGTGCTCGCGAACCACGCCCCATTTTTGGCAGTGAGGGGGCATGGCCAGCGCTCTATGAGCTGTTGGCATGCCCCCTCTCCCTCTGTCAATCGTAAGCAGGGCAGCGAGAGACAGAGCCTCCCAACTGCCCCCCCCCCCCTCCCCCACCACGGGACACTGTGGCCAGCGGGTGGGACAACGGGACTGTCCCAAAAAACTGGGACTGTCCCGCGAAAATCGGGACAGTTCGGAGGTATGCCAGTGACAATGTTTTTTAAAAGACAATCCTGTGCTTGCTGTCCCACTCTTCACACACTGCAGAGGATGAAAGTATATTCTGTGTCCGATCCCAAGTACTAGGGGGTAAATTTACTAAGAATCATGGGGGTAATTCAGATCTGATCGCAGCAGCAAATTTGTTAGCAGATGGGCAAAACCACGGGGGTAATTCCAAGTTGATCGCAGCAGGATTTTTGATAGCAACTGGGCAAAACCATGGCCCTCATTCCGAGTCGTTCGCTCTGTAAATTTCATTGCATCGCAGTGATTTTCCGCTTAGTGCGCATGCGTAATGTTCGCACTGCGACTGCGCCAAGTAAATTTACAATGAAGATAGTATTTTTACTCACGGCTTTTTCTTCGCTCCGGCGATCGTAGTGTGATTGACAGGAAATGGGTGTTACTGGGCGGAAACAGGACGTTTTAAGGGCGTGTGGGAAAAAACGCTACCGTTTCTGGGAAAAACGCGGGAGTGGCTGGAGAAACGGGGGAGTGTCTGGGCGAACGCTGGGAGTGTTTGTGACGTCAAACCAGGAACGACAAGCACTGAACTGATCGCACTGGCAGAGTAAGTGTGAAGCTACTCTGAAACTGCTAAGAAGTTTGTAATCGCAATATTGCGAATACATCGTTCGCAATTTTAAGAAGCTAAGATTCACTCCCAGTAGGCGGCGGCTTAGCGTGTGTAACTCTGCTAAAATCGCCTTGCGACCGATCAACTCGGAATGAGGGCCCATGTGCACTGCAGGGGAGGCAGATATAACATGTGCAGAAAGAGTTAGATTTGGGTGTGTTATTTTATTTCTGTGCAGGGTAAATACTGGCTGCTTTATTTTTACACTTCAAATTAGATTGCAGATTGAACACACCACACCCAAATCTAACTCTCTCTGCACATGTTATATCTGCCTCCCCTGCAGTGCACATTGGTGGTCATTCCGAGTTGTTCGCTCGTTATTTTTTTCTCGCAACGGAGCGATTAGTCGCTAATGCGCATGCGCAATGTCCGCAGTGCGACTGCGCCAAGTAAATTTGCTATGCAGTTAGGAATTTTACTCACGGCATTACAAGGTTTTTTCTTCGTTCTGGTGATCGGAGTGTGATTGACAGGAAGTGGGTGTTTCTGGGCGGAAACAGGCCGTTTTATGGGAGTGTGCGAAAAAACGCTACCCTTTCCAGGAAAAACGCGGGAGTGGCTGGAGAAACGGGGGAGTGTCTGGGCGAACGCTGGGTGTGTTTGTGACGTCAAACCAGGAACGACAAGCACTGAACTGATCGCAGATGCCGAGTAAGTTTGAAGCTACTCAGAAACTGCTAAGAGGTGTGTAATCGCAATTTTGAGAATCTTTCGTTCGCAATTTTACTATGCTAAGATTCACTCCCAGTAGGCGGCGGCTTAGCGTGTGCAAAGCTGCTAAAAGCAGCTTGCGAGCGAACAACTCGGAATGAGGGCCATGGTTTTGCCCAGTTGCTATCAAAAACCCTCTGCGATCAACTTGGAATTACCCCCCATGTGCACTGCAGGTGTGGCAGATGTAACGTGCAGAGAGAGTTAGATTTGGGTGGGTTATTTTGTTTCTCTGCAGGGTAAATACTGGCTGCTTTATTTTTACACTGCAATTTAGATTTCAGTTTGAACACACCCCACCCAAATCTAACTCTCTCTGCACATATTATATCTGCCCCCCCCTGCAGTGCACATGGGGGGTCATTCCGAGTTGTTCGCTCGCTAGCTGTTTTCAGCAGCCGTGCAAACGCTATGCCGCCTCCCACTGGGAGTGTATTTTAGCTTAGCAGAGATGCGAACGAAAGGATCGCACAGCGACTATAAAATAATTTTGTGCAGTTTCAGAGTAGCTTCAGACCTACTCAGCGCTTGCGATCACTTCAGACTATTCAGTTCCTGTTTTGATGTCACGAACATGCCCTGTGTTCGCCCAGCCACGCCTGCATTTTTCCTGGCACGCCTGCGTTTTTCCTGGCACGCCTGCGTTTTTTCGAACACTCCCTGAAAACGGCCAGTTGACACCCAGAAACGCCCACTTCATGTCAATCACTCTGCGGCCACCAGTGCGACTGAAAAGCTTCACTAGACTTTGTGTGAAACTACATCGGTAGTTGTGAAAGTATGTTGTGCGTGCGCATTGCGCCGCATGTGCAGAAGTGCTGTTTTTTTGCATCATCGCAGCGCAACGAACAATTTCAGCTAGCGATCACCTCGGAATGACCCCCATGGTTTTGCCCATTAGCTAACAAATTGCTGCTGCGATCAGATCTGAATTACCCTCCGTGTTTGGCCTGAGAGTAAACATGATTGGCATTGCAGGGATATGTGAGATCAAATTTACTAAGAACTGTGTTTCACAGAGGGCCTAATTCAGTAAGGATCGCTATTGAGGCTAAAGCGATTATCTCAAAACTGCCACTGCTAAAAATCACATGTAAAGAGCCACTCAGAAAGGAAAAAGATGCCCAGCGCTGCATTCGCAAATGTTTTGCAAGTGAGCTGCGAATGTGTACGCAGTTTGCGATAGCTCTGGTTTGCGATAGCTCTGGTAGACGTCTCTTTTCATTTCTGGGCATCAGTTTCACTTGCTAACATTGGCCCTCATTCCGAGTTGTTCGCTCGGTAATTTTCTTCGCATCGCAGCGATTTTCCGCTAATTGCGCATGCGCAATGTTCGCACTGCGACTGCGCCAAGTAAATTTGCTAAGAAGTTTGGTATTTTACTCACAGCATTACGAGGTTTTTTCTTCGTTCTGGTGATCGGAGTGTGATTGACAGGAAGTGGGTGTTTCTGGGCGGAAACTGGCCGTTTTATGGGAGTGTGTGAAAAATCGCTACCGTTTCTGGGAAAAACGCGGGAGTGGCTGGAGAAACGGAGGAGTGTCTGGGCGAACGCTGGGTGTGTTTGTGACGTCAAACCAGGAACGACAAGCACTAAACTGATCGCACTGGAAGAGTAAGTCTCGAGCTACTCAGAAACTGCACAGATAAATCTTTTCGCAATATTGCGTTTCTTTCGTTCGCAATTTTGCTAAGCTAAGATTCACTCCCAGTAGGCGGCGGCTTAGCATGTGCAATGCTGCTAAAAGCAGCTTGCGAGCGAACAACTCGGAATGAGGGCCATTATCAGTTCTGTAGCCGAGAAAATAGCACTTTCTATTGCATTCGTGTACAATCATGAATTAGGCCCAAGTCACACTGACCTGTGCAGGCTTTTGCAAAAACTTATTTCTGCAGCGGGGTACACTGTGATTCCACAGGGAATAACATCGGGGTGTAGAGTTGGATCTTGATCCGAGGCACCAACCAGGTAAAGCTTTGACTGTTCCTGGGATGCCCTGCACCGCCTCCTCTATATCCACGCCTCCAGGCACTGGAGCTTAGTTTGTAAGTTGGTGTCTGCAGTGCAGGCAGCTAACAGGGAGGGCTGCGTTAGGCAGCCCTGAAAACAGGATTTTAATACCTGCCGGTAAATCCTTTTCTCCTAGTCCGTAGAGGATGCTGGGGTCCACTTCAGTACCATGGGGTATAGACGCAGGAGCCTTGGGCACTTTAAGACTTTTTCAGTGTGAACTGGCTCCTCCCTCTGTGCCCCTCCTCCAGACCTCAGTATAGGAACTGTGCCCAGGGAGACGGACATTTTCGAGGAAAGGATTTACTTTTATTAGTTAACGGTGAGATTCATACCAGCTCACACTTCAACCATGCCGCACACATGGCATTCAACACAACACATGCCAACGGGCATGAACATTACAGCAACCGTGCTGAAACATTTTTAAGAAATTAACAACTGCAGGTAAAGTACGCACTGGGCTGGGTGCCCAGCATCCTCTAAGGACTAGAAGGAAAGG
Source organism: Pseudophryne corroboree (assembly GCF_028390025.1). Classification (NCBI taxonomy): domain Eukaryota; kingdom Metazoa; phylum Chordata; class Amphibia; order Anura; family Myobatrachidae; genus Pseudophryne; species Pseudophryne corroboree. Next base: position 155,126,991 of record NC_086453.1, on the reverse strand, counting down.
ATTTACCGGTAGGTATTAAAATCCTGTTTTCTCATACGTCCTAGAGGATGCTGGGGTCCACTTCAGTACCATGGGGTTATACCAAAGCTCCAGTACGGGCGGGAGAGTGCGGATGACCCTGCAGCACCGATTGACCAAACTGTAGGTCCTCATTGGCCAAGGTGTCAAACTTGTAAAACTTAGCAACGTGTTTGCCCCTGACCAAGTAGCTGCTCGGCAAAGCTGTAATGCCGAGACCCCCCGGGCAGCCGCCCAGGACGAGCCCACCTTTCTAGTAGAATGAGCAGTCACCAAATTTGGTACCGGGAATCCTGCCATGGAATAAGCGTGCTGAATTGTACCTCTGATCCAGTGCGCAATAGTCTGCTTAGAAGCAGGACACCCAATCTTGTTGGGAGCATACAGGACAAACAGCGCCTCTGTTTTCCTTTTCCGAGCCGTTCTGGCGATATAGATTTTCAAAGCCCTGACTACGTCCAGAGACTTTGAAGCAGCAAAGGTGTCAGTAGCCACTGGCACCACAATAGGTTGGTTTATATGGAAAGAAGAAACCACCTTTGGAAGAAAATGCTGACGAGTTCATAACTCAGCCCTATCTTCATGGAAAACCAAGTAAGGGCTCTTGTGAGACAAGGCCCCTAACTCAGACACCCATCTTGCGGATGCCAAGGCCAACAGCATGACCACTTTCCAAGTGAGACATTTCAGCTCTATCTTCTGGAGAGGTTCAAACCAATCCGATTGAAGGAATCGTAACATCACGTTAAGATCCCATGGTGCCACAGGAGGCACAAATGGAGGTTGGATGTGTAGCACCCCTTTCACGAATGTCTGAACTTCTGGGAGGCCAATTGTTTCTGAAAGAAAATGGACAAAGCCGAAATCTGGACCTTGATTGAACCCAATCGAAGGCCTGCATCCACACCCGCCTGGAGAAAATGGAGAAAACGTCCTAACTGAAACTCTTCCATTGGAGCCTTCTTGGTTTCACACCAAGACACATATTTTTTTCAAATACGGTGGTAATGTTTAGACGTTACTCCTTTCCTGGCCTGAATAAGAGTGGGAATTACTTCTTTGGGAATACCCTTTCGGGCTAGGATCCGGCGTTCAACAGCCATGCTGTCAAACGTAGCCGCGGTAAGTCTTGATACACGCAGGGCCCCTGCTGCAGCAGGTCCTCGTGAAGAGGAAGAGGCCGAGGATCTTCTATGAGCAACTCCTGAAGATCTGGATACCAAGCCCTCCTTGGCCAGTCTGGGACAATGAGGATTGCCCGAACTCCTGTTCTTCTTCTTATTTTGAGAACTTTTGGTATCAGTGGAAGTGGAGGGAAGACATACACTGACCGAAACACCCACTGGGCCACCAGTGCATCCACTGCTATTGCTTGAGGGTCTCTCAACCTGGAACAATATCTCTGAAGCTTCTTGTTGCGACGAGAAGCCATCATGTCTATTTGAGGAATTCCCCAAAGACCTGTCAAGTCTGCGAAGACTTCTTGGTGGAGGCCCCATTCTCCTGGATGGAGATCATGTCTGCTGAGGAAGTCTGCTTCCCAGTTGTCCACACCCGGAATGAAAATTGCAGACAGATCTCTTGTATGTCTTTCTGCCCAGCGGAGGATCTTTGACACCTCTGCCATCACCGCTCTGCTTTTCGTTCCGCCCTGACGGTTTATGTACGCGACTGCTGTTACATTGTCTGACTGGATCTGTACAGGTTGATCTTGAAGAAGATGCATCGCTTGTAGAAGGCCATTGTAAATGACTCTCAACTCCAGAACATTTATGTGAAGACAAGTTTCTTGACTTGACCAACTTCCTTGGAAGCTTTCCCCCTGTGTGACAGCTCCCCAGCCTCGGAGACTTACATCCGTGGTCACCAGGATCCAGTCCTGAATCCCGAATCTGCGTCCCTCTAGTAGGTGAGAACTGTGTAGCCACCACAGGAGCGAAATTCTGGTTTTGGATGACAGGATTATCCTCTGATGCAGGTGTAGATGGGAGCCGGACCACTTGTCCAACAGGTCCCACTGGAATACTCTGGCATGGAATCGGCCAAACTGTATGGCCTCGTAGGCCGCTACCATCTTTCCCAACAACCGAATGCATTGATGAATCGACACTCTTGTTGGTTTCAGAACTTGTTTGACCATTCTCTGGATTTCCAGAGCCTTTTCTACTGGAAGAAATACCCTCTGTACTTCCGTGTCCAGTATCATCCCCAGAAAGGACAATCTTGTCGTAGGTTCCAATTGTGACTTTGGAAAATTTATGATCCAACCGTGATGTTGAAGTATTGGTGGTCATTCCGAGTTGTTCACTTGCTAGCTACTTTTAGCAGCAATGCAAACGCAAAGCCGCCGCCCTCTGGGAGTGTATCTTAGCATAGCAGAATTGCTAACGAAAGATTAGCAATTCTGCTATTAAGTATTTCCTTGCAGTTTCTGAGTAGCTCCAGACCTACCCCTAGATTGCGATCACCTCAGTCCATTTAGTTCCTGGTTTGACGTCACAAACACGCCCAGCGTCCGGCCAGCCACTCCCCCGTTTCTCCAGCCACTCCTGCGTTTTCTGCTAGCACGCCTGCATTTTTTAGCACACTCCCGGAAAACGCTCAGTTACCACCCAGAAACACCCACTTCCTGTCAATCATTCTCCGATCAACAGAGCGACTGAAAAGCTTTGTTTGCTCGTGAGTAAAATAGCATAGTTTTGTGTAAAATTGCTTAGCGCGTGCGCCCTGCGGTGCATACGCATGCGCGGAACTGCCGGATTTTAGCCTATTAGCAATTCTGCTAAAAATAGCAGCGAGCGAACAACTCAGAATGACCCCTCTTGTCAGGGATAGTGCAATATTTTGCACCAGCTTTTCTCTGGACCTCACTTTTATCAGGAGATTGTCCAGGTACGGAATTATATTGACTCCTTTCTGTCAAAGGAGGACCATCATCTCCGCCATTACCATGGTGAACACCCGCGGAGCCGTGGAAAGTCCAAACAGCAACGTCTGAAATTGGTAATAACAATCCTGCACTGCGAATCTCAGATAAGCTTGATGCGGAGGATAAATGGGAACATGTAAGTAGGCATCTTTTATGTCCACTGACACAATAAATTCCCCCTGCTCCAGACTGGAAATCACTGCCCTCAGAGATTCCATCTTGAACTTTAACCTTTGCAGGTAGAGATTCAGATTTTTCAGGTTTAGGATTGGTCTGACCGAGCCATCCGGCTTCGGAACTACAAGTAGGCTTGAATAAAACCCTTCTCCTTGTTGTGACAAGGGAACCAGGACAATGAGTTGATCCTGACACAATTTTTGTATTGCAGCTGCTACTACTTCCCTGTCTGGAAGAGAAGCTGGTAAGGCCGATTTGAAAAATCGGCCTGGGGGAACGTCTTGAAACTCTAGTTTGTACCCGTGGGATACAATTTGTAAGATCCACGGGTCCAGGTCAGATTGAACCCAGAACTGACTGAAAAGTTTCAGACGTACCCCCACCTGAGCGGACTCCCGCAAGGGAGCCCCAGCGTCATGCTGAAGATTTGGCAGAAGCAGGGGTTGATTTCTGCTCCTGTGATCCCAGAGACACTGCAGACTGTTTTCCTTTTCCCTTCCTCTACCCGCAAAGAAAGGGGAACCTTACCCTTTTTGTATTTATTGGGCCGAAAGGACTGCATCTGAGAGTGATGTCTTTTTCACCGGCGCAGGAGCATATGGCAATAACGTCGACTTATCTGCGGTAGCCGCAGAAACTAAAGCATCCATCCCATCTCCAAACAAGGCCTCACCTTTATACGGGAGAGCCTCCATATGTCTTTTGGAATCTGCGTCAGCATTCCACTGGCGAGTCCACAACGCCCTCCTTGCTGAAATAGCCATGGTAGCAGCTTTTGATCCCAAAAGCCCAATATCTTTCATGGCCTCTAGCATATATGCAGCAGCGTCTTTGATATGACCTAATGTTAGGAGAATCTCGTCTTTATCTATTGTGTAAATCTCTGATGACAAGTTTTCTGACCATTTTTCAAAAGCACTACTCACCCATGCACAGGCAATGGTAGGTCTGAGTAGTGTCCCATTGGTCACATAAATAGATTTTAACGTAGTCTCTAACTTGCGGTCTGCCGGCTCCTTTAGGGAAGCCGTCCCAGGCGCAGGGAGAATCACCTTTTTTGTTAAGTGGGACAGGGCACTGTCTAAAACGGGGGGTAACTCCCACCTTTTCCTGTCCTCTGTCGGGAAAGGATAAACTACCTGAATTCTTTTGGGAATCTGAAATTTCTTTTCAGGGTTTACCCAGACTCCCTCAAAGAGAGTGTTCAGCTCATGAGATGGAGGAAAAATAAGAATTTACTTACCGATAATTCTATTTCTCGTAGTCCGTAGTGGATGCTGGGACTCCGTAAGGACCATGGGGAATAGCGGCTCCGCAGGAGACAGGGCACAAAAGTAAAGCTTTAGGATCAGGTGGTGTGCACTGGCTCCTCCCCCTATGACCCTCCTCCAAGCCTCAGTTAGGATACTGTGCCCGGACGAGCGTACATAATAAGGAAGGATTTTGAATCCCGGGTAAGACTCATACCAGCCACACCAATCACACCATACAACTTGTGATCTGAACCCAGTTAACAGTATGATAAAACGTAGGAGCCTCTGAAAGATGGCTCACAACAATAAACAACCCGATGTTATTGTAACAATAACTATATACAAGTATTGCAGACAATCCGCACTTGGGATGGGCGCCCAGCATCCACTACGGACTACGAGAAATAGAATTATCGGTAAGTAAATTCTTATTTTCTCTGACGTCCTAAGTGGATGCTGGGACTCCGTAAGGACCATGGGGATTATACCAAAGCTCCCAAACGGGCGGGAGAGTGCGGATGACTCTGCAGCACCGAATGAGAGAACTCCAGGTCCTCCTCAGCCAGGGTATCAAATTTGTAGAATTTAGCAAACGTGTTTGCCCCTGACCAAGTAGCTGCTCGGCAAAGTTGTAAAGCCGAGACCCCTCGGGCAGCCGCCCAAGATGAGCCCACTTTCCTTGTGGAATGGGCTTTAACAGATTTTGGCTGTGGCAGGCCTGCCACAGAGTGTGCAAGCTGAATTGTACTACAAATCCAACGAGCAATCGTCTGCTTAGAAGCAGGAGCACCCAGCTTGTTGGGTGCATACAGGATGAACAGCGAGTCAGATTTTCTGACTCCAGCCGTCCTGGAAACATATATTTTCCGGCCTTGACAACGTCTAGCAACTTGGAGTCCTCCAAGTCCCTAGTAGCCGCAGGCACCACAATAGGTTGGTTCAGGTGGACGCTGAAACCACCTTAGGGAGAAACTGAGGACGAGTCCTCAATTCCGTCCTGTCCGAATGGAAAATCAGATAAGGGCTTTTACAGGATAAAGCCGCCAATTCTGACACGCGCCTGGCCCAGGCCAGAGCCAACAGCATGACCACTTTTCCTGTGAGATATTTTAACTCCATAGATTTAAGTGGGTCAAACCAATGTGACTTTTGGGACCCAAAAACTACATTGAGATCCCAAGGTGCCACTGAAGGCACCAAAGGAGACTGTATATGCAGTACCCCTTTTACAAACGTCTGAACTTCAGGGACTGAAGCTAGTTCTTTTTGGAAGAAAATTGACAGAGCCGAAATTTGAACCTTAATGGACCCCAATTTCAGGCCCATAGACACTCCTGTTTGCAGGAAATGTAGGAATCGTCGAATTTCCTCCGTCGGGCCTTACTGGCCTCGCACCACGCAACATATTTTCGCCAAATGCGGTGATAATGTTTTGCGGTTACATCCTTCCTGGCTTTGATCAGGATAGGGATGACTTCATCCGGAATGCCTTTTTCCTTCAGGATCCGGCGTTCAACCGCCATGCCGTCAAACGCAGCCGCGGTAAGTCTTGGAACAGACAGGGTCCTTGCTGGAGCAGGTCCCTTCTTAGAGGTAGAGGCTACGGATCCTCCGTGAGCATCTCTTGAAGTTCCGGTTACCAAGTCCTTATTGGCCAATCCGGAGCCACGAATATAGTGCTTACTCCTCTCCATCTTATCAATCTCAGTACCTTGGGTATGAGAGGCAGAGGAGGGAACCCATACACTGATTGGTACACCCACGGTGTTACCAGAGCCTTTACAGCTATTGACTGAGGGTCCCTTGACCTGGCGCAATACCTGTCGAGTTTTTCCCAACGGTTTATAATCATGTGGAGGACTTCTGGGTGAAGTTCCCACTCTCCCGGGTGGAGGTCGTGCTGAGGAAATCTGCTTCCCAGTTGTCCACTCCCGAAATGAATACTGCTGACAGTGCTATCACATGGTTTTCCGCCCAGCGAAGAATCCTTGCAGCTTCTGCCATTGCCCTCCTGCTACTTGTGGCACCCTGTCTGTTTACGTGGGTGACTGCCGTAATGTTGTCCGACTGGATCAACACCGGCTGACCTTGAAGCAGAGGTCTTGCTAAGCTTAGAGCATTGTAAATGGCCCTTAGCTTCAGATATTTATGTGAAGTGATGTCTCCAGGCTTGACCATAAGCCCTGGATATTCCTTCCCTGTGTGACTGCTCCCCAGCCTCGCAGGCTGGCATCCGTGGTCACCAGGACCCAGTCCTGAATGCCGAATCTGCGGCCCTCTAGAAGAAGAGCACTTTGCAACCACCACAGGAGGGATACCCCTGTCCTTGGTGACAGGGTTATCCGCTGATGCATCTGAAGATGCGACCCGGACCATTTTTCCAGTAGGTCCCACTGGAAAGTCCTTGCGTGGAATCTGCCAAATGGATTGCTTCGTAGGAAGCCACCATTTTTACACAGAACCCTTGTGCATTGATGCACTGAGACTTGGCTCGGTTTTAGGAGGTTCCTGACTAGCTCGGATAACTCCCTGGCTTTCTCCTCCGGGAGAAACACCTTCTTTCTGGACTGTGTCCAGGATCATCCCTAGGAACAGAAGACAAGTCGTCGGAACCAGCTGCGATTTTGGAATATTGAGAATCCAATCGTGCTGCCGCAACACTACCTGAGATAGTGCTACACTGACCTCCAACTGTTCCCTGGATCTTACCCTTATCAGGGAATCGTCCAAGTAAAGAATAACTAAAATTCCCTTCCTTCGAAGGAATATCATCATTTCGGTCCGTACTTTAGTAAAGACCCGGGGTGCCGTGGACCATCCCTACGGCAGCGTCTGAACTGATAGTGGCAGTTCTGTACCATAACCTGAGGTACCCTTGGTGAGAAGGGTAAATTTTTTGACATGAAGGTAAGCATCCTTGATGTCCCGAGACATCATGTAGTCCCCTTCTTCCAGGTTCGCAATCACTGCTCTGAGTGACTCAATCTTGAATTTGAACCTCTGTATTCAAAGATTTTAGATTTAGAATCGGTCTCACCGAGCCGTCTGGCTTCGGTACCACAATAGTGTGGAATAATACCCCGTTTCCTTTTGCAGGAGGGGTACCTTGATTATCACCTGCTGGGAATACTGCTTGTGAATGGCTTCCAAAACTGCCTCCCTGTCAGAGGGAGACGTCGGTAAAACCGACTTTTGGAAACGGCGAGGGGGAGACGTCTCGAATTCCAATTTGTACCCCTGAAATATTACCTGAAGGATCCAGGGGTCTACTTGCGAGTGAGCCCACTGCGCACTGAAATTCATTGAGAACGGGCCCCCACCGTGCCTGAGCTTGTAAAGCCCTAGCATCATACTGAGGGCTTGGCAGAGGCGGGAAAGGGTTTCTGTTCCTGGGAACTGGCTCATCTCTGTAGCCTTTTTCCTCTCCCTCTGTCACGAGCAGAAAAGAGGAACCTTTTGTCCGCTTGCCAACAAAGGACTGCGCCTGATAATACTGCGTCTTATTTTGAGAGGCGACCTGGGGTACAAACGTGGATATCCCAGCTGTTGCCGTGGCCACCAGGTCTGAAAGACCGACCCCAAATGTCCCCTTTTTTAAGGCAATACTTCCAAATGCCATTTGGAATCCGCCTCACCTGACCACTTTACTGGTAGAATTGGACAACGCACTTATACTTGATGCCAGTCGGCAATATTCCGCTGTGCATCTCGCATATATTTTAAATGCTCTATAGGCAATAATATACTGTCCTTATCTAGGATATCAATATTTCCAGTCAGGGAATCCGACCACGCCAACCCAGCACTGCACATCCAGGCTGAGGCGATTGCTGGTCGCAGTATAACACCAGTATGTGTGTAAATACATTTTAGGATACCCTCCTGCTTTCTATCAGCAGGATCCTTAAGGGCGGCCATCTCAGGAGAGGGTAGAGCCCTTGTTCTTACAAGCGTGTGAGCGCCTTATCCCCCCTAGGGGGTGTTTCCCAACGCACCCTAACCTCTGGCGGGAAAAGGTATACTGCCAATAACTTTTTAGAAATTATCAATTGTTATCGGGGGGAAACCCACGCATCATCATTTTATTTCTCAGATTCAGGAAAACTACAGGTAGTTTTTCCTCACCAAACATAATACCCCTTTTTGGTGGTACTCATATTATCAGAAATGTGTAAACATTTTCCCTTGCCTTAACGTGTGGCCCTATTGGAAATCACGGTTGTCTCTTCACCGTCGACACAGGAGTCAGTATCCGTGTCGGCGTCTGTATCTGCCATCTGAGGTAACGGGCGCTTTAGAGCCCCTGACGGCCTATGAGACGTTTGGACAGGCACAAGCTGAGTAGCCGGCTGTCTCATGTCAACCACTGTCTTTTATACAGAGCTGACACTGTCACGTAATTTTCAACAGTACATCCACTCAGGTGTCGACCCCCTAGGGGGTGACATCACTATTACAGACAATCTGCTCCGTCTCCACATCATTTTTCTCCTCATACATGTCGACACAAACGTACCGACACACAGCACACACACAGGGAATGCTCTGATAGAGGACAGGACCCCACTAGCCCTTTGGGGAGACAGAGGGAGAGTTTGCCAGCACACACCAAAGCGCTATAAACTGTATAGGGACAACCTTATAATAAGTGTCTATCCCTTATAGCTGCTTATATATATTTTTAGACAAATAAGTGCCCCCCCTCTCTGTTGTACCCTGTTTCTGTAGTGCAGTGCAGGGGAGAGTCTGGGAGCCTTCCTACCAGCGGAGCTGTGTGGGAAAATGGCGCCGTGTGCTGAGGAGATAGGCCCCGCCTCCTTCTCGGCGGGCTCTTCTCCCGCTTTTATCTGGAAAACTGGCAGGGGTTAAATACATCCATATAGCCCAGGGGCTATATGTGATGTATTTTTTGCCATAGGAGGTATTTACATTGCTGCCCAGGGCGCCCCCCCCCCCCCCCCCCCCAGCGCCCTGCACCCTCAGTGACCGCAGTGTGAAGTGTGCTGGGAGCAATGGCGCACAGCTGCAGTGCTGTGCGCTACCTTAATGAAGACAGGAACGTCTTCTGCCGCCGATTTCTGGACCTCTTCACTCTTCAGCATCTGTAAGGGGGCCGGCGGCGCGGCTCCGGGACCCATCCAGGCTGTACCTGTGATCGTCCCTCTGGAGCTAATGTCCAGTAGCCAAGAAGCCCAATCCACTCTGCACGCAGGTGAGTTCGCTTCTTCTCCCCTTAGTCCCTCGATGCAGTGAGCCTGTTGCCAGCAGGTCTCACTGAAAATAAAAAACCTATTTAAACTTTACTTCTAAGCAGCTCAGGAGAGCCACCTAGCCTGCACCCTTCTCGTTCGGGCACAAAAATCTAACTGAGGCTTGGAGGAGGGTCATAGGGGGAGGAGCCAGTGCACACCACCTGATCCTAAAGCTTTACTTTTGTGCCCTGTCTCCTGCGGAGCCGCCATTCCCCATGGTCCTTACGGAGTCCCAGCATCCACTTAGGACGTCAGAGAAAGATACGTTAATTCTTTTTTCCTTATAAAAGTAAGCCTTCTCCTGAGGTGCTTCTGTAACTTCTAAGACCTCCTTTATAGCAACAATCATGTACTGAATGTTCTTCGCTAATTTTGGATCTATTCCTCTGGAATCACTAGTGTCGACACAGGAATCAGAGTCCGTGTCGGTATCAGTATGCACTATTTGTGCAAATGGTCTTTTATGTGACCCAGAGGGGTTCCCTGTGGATGAATAAGCAGAACTATTAAAAATCACATCTTCGACTGATTTTCTCCAGGTTTCTGCATGAGACTCAGACTTATCCAATCTCTTACTGATATGATTCACACTATCACGTAATTCTTTCACCCATTCAGACTTGTGGTGTGCCGGCAGCGCCACCATATTACAACTCTGTGTCCCTAAAATGGCTCCCTCAGGGGAAGAGCTCCCTGCCTCAGACATGTCACACACGTGCACAAACACACCACAGACACCCCGGGGCTTATAGGGGACAGACCCACAGTAAAATCTGTCAGAAGGACACAGAAAGGATTTGCCAGTTCACAACTTCGCACCAATATAAAATCCCTGTGTAATCTAAGATGTCCACAGAGACCTGTAGCGCTTTTATAATGTCAAATTATACAATACAGCACCAAAAGCACTGTGCCCCCCTTTATATACACCCTGATACTTGGTTCAGTAGTGGAGGAGGACCAGCGTTTCTTCTCCTGCAGCCTGTGTGGAGAAAATGGCGCTGAGCAGTGTGCTGGCTGACTGAGGAGGAAGCCCCGCCCCCGTAATGGCGTGTTTCTCCTCAGCAATTTCAACACTATTTTTTATACTGGCGGGGGGCTAGGACTGTGCCTCAGCATCTTATGTCCCCTTTTAGCCAGTTTTGAGTAGGTTTCATGCTGCCCAGGGCGCCCCCCGCGCCCTGCTGTGCCTGTGTAATGGGTAGCATGGCGCGCAGCGTTCCCGACCGCTGCGTGGTACCTTTTAGCCATCACGATGACTGAAGATCCTCTCTTCTGTACACTCACCTGTCTTCTGACTTCTGACTCTGTAAGGGAGGTGACGGCGTGCTGTGGGAGTGAGCGCATAGCCGCAGCTAGTGTTCAGTACCCTTCAGGAGCTAATGGTGTCCTGTCAGCAAGAAGCAGAGCCATGAAACTATTCAGGAAGTTGGTTCCTACTTCTTCCCCCTCAGTCCAACGAAGCAGGGAGACTGTTGCCAGCAGCCTCCCTGAAAATAAAAAACCTAACATAAAAACTTTTTAGTGAAACTCGGTAGAGCTCCACTAGAGTGCGACCAGTCTGCCTGGGCACATTTTCTAAACTGAGGTCTGGAGGAGGGGCATAGAGGGAGGAGTCAGTTAACACTCTGAAAAAGTCTTAAAGTGCCCAAGGCTCCTGCGGAACCGTCTATACCCCATGGTACTGAAGTGGACCCCAGCATCCTCTAGGACGTATGAGAATAGAGCTTTTCTGAGAAGAAGACTTCAAGGGCCGCAGCGCAGACACTAGTTGCTATATGTCATGCTGACATATCATGCTGCGGCTCCCTCACCTCCCCCAGCAGCGCTGTATACTCTGGTTGCCGGGTACTTACAGCGGAGATGCTCTGGTCTTTTCAGGCACACATACCGCCGCTGCTCTCCTGGATCGCGTGGCCACACGATAGGGAGGAGGTAAGAGGGTCCCCCAGGTGGGACCTGCTGAAATCGCGATCCGGGACGCGGTCTGGCGTGGACACTGTGGGCATGGCGTGGACACTGTGGGCATGCAGGGATCCAACTTTATCCACCAGGGCAAGGAGCACAAGTCGGATTTACTAAAATCCGTTTAGTACAGGCAGTGGCGGATCTTGCCACGGGCAAGCAGGACTTTTGCCCGGGGCGCCGCCTTCCGGAGGGCGCCGGCGCCATCCGGAGGGAGCCGCACCATGGCAAGATCCTCCACTGTCAGTGTGCGCCCCAGCAGTGTCCCCCCGCTGTGCCCCCCCTCCCGCTGTGAGAAGGGAACCAGACGCTATGCGTCTGGTTTCACTTCGTGGCGCTGGTCCTCCCCCGCTCTGAAGGGAATCAGACGCTAAGCGTCTAGTTTCCCTTCATGGAGAGGACCTTTGGTGTGCGGTGCGCGATGACGTCATCGCGCACCGCACAGCATTGTGGCATAGACGCTAGGGGTCATAATTGACCTCTAGCGCTTATGCTGTGCTATGGGAGAGACGTCATGACTGACGTCTCTCCCATAGATCCGAGGAGAAGAGCGGCGCCGGTCTGCAGGGTCTGGAAACAGGAGCGGGGTACAGTAAGTATACTTTTTTTTTTCAGCAGCGCTACAAATGGGGGGCGTGACTGACCACGCCCCCATGTTAAGCCACGCCCCTAACTTTTGCCCGGGGCGCCGCAAGGGCAAGAACCGGCCCTGAGTACAGGCTCCATAGTACCCGGTGGTGAAGTCCAGCAGAGGGGATAAGGCACTGACCTGTAGCCTCTCCCCCAGCCCCAGGCGTCATCTACAGCAGATGTTCCCGCCCTGGAGCTGCACCTCTCTCTCTCCCTCACTCCCTGTCAGCGTTTGGGCGCCATTACACAGAGCTGCGCTGATACTGGGACTGCTGGACACTGTCTCCTCTGTAAAGCAGCCTGCCTCATCAGCGCTGTGCATTTACAGGACACTTAAGTATTCTATATGTCGTTTACACAGTGTCAGTTAAGAACAAGTGCATAACTACATGAATATTTAGTACAAGTATTCTGTGATATACATCCAGTGTTTACTGTGCATTGTTATATCTGTATACATAAATAGTTTTATGTAGTATTACTAGTCCAGTGCAGTTTTATTGTTGTGTAATAATTTCTGCATTGTACATGTGACTGTGTGCCTATAGCTACTGTGTGGTTCTTATTCCGTGTATCTCACACATATTGCTATCCCTATATTCTTTACCCTGAAGGGGGCTAAGCGCATCAAGGTCCTATATATATATAGTGTTCCACAGGATATACTGTTTTGTATTTTTCTCTGTGTATTTCAGTGACCATATACCACTTGAATCCTCTATTTGTGTTCTGCATTTGCAGTCACACTCCACCAGTGACGTGCGGTGAGGTCAGTGGCTAGGGAGGCACTGGCTTGCATCAGTGGCAAATTTAAGAATCACTATTCTCCCTGCATACCTGCAGCTGCATCCCTGACTCTCTGCACCTGTACTGCCTGGCTGCTTTCATGCCGGGTCTCACTTCAAGAGGCTGGAGAGCAATGAACCCCTGGCCAAGTGCCCTCAGTGAGTCTCTCTGAACAGCGAGCTGCTGACCACCCTGGCTCCCCACTCAGCACTTCTCCCCAGCATCTACATGCCGGCTGCTGCCCGCTCCCCTCTTCTCCCAAGCTCCCAAGTGCAAACACAGGAATTTTCAAGGGGGAGGGGGGGGGGGGGGTTAAAGACCTATTGCATGTGTGATAACAATGAATACACCACTAACTATTACACAATTTCTGCTTTCTGATACTACAGCCCATACCAGTTATTAGTTTGTATTATTAAATACAAGATATACAGGTAGATAGATAGACATGTAGAAAGACAGCGGCACTCGATGCAGACTTGATGAAGTTTTAAATGACAACTTTATTAGTCCAATGGCGTATCGGGGATACACCCCGTCGTCCGGGACAGGTGTTCGTAACCGCCTGTCCCTGACGACGGGGTGTATCCCCAAAACGCCATTGGACTAATAAAGTTGTCATTTAAAACTTCATCAAGTTTGCATCGAGTGCCGCTGTCTTTCTACATGTCTATATTGATCCACTATGGAGGGCACCGCACAACAAGCAATTATGGCCCTCATTCCGAGTTGTTCGCTCGTTAATTTTCTTCGCATCGCAGCGATTTTCCGCTAATTGCGCATGCGCAATGTTCGCACTGCGACTGCGCCAAGTAAATTTGCTAAGAAGTTTGGTATTTTACTCACGGCATTACAAGGTGTTTTCTTTGTTCTGGTGATCGGAGTGTGATTCACAGGAAGTGGGTGTTTCTGGGTGGAAACTGGCCATTTTATGGGTGTGTGTGAAAAAACGCTGCCGTTTCTGGGAAAAACGCGGGAGTGGCTGGAGAAACGGGGGAGTGTCTGGGCGAACGCTGGGTGTGTTTGTGACGTCAAACCAGGAACGACAAGCACTGAACTGATCGCACTGGAAGAGTAAGTCTCGAGCTACTCAGAAACTGCACAGAAAAAATAAGATTTTACTTACCGATAAATCTATTTCTCGTAGTCCGTAGTGGATGCTGGGGACTCCGTCAGGACCATGGGGATATAGCGGCTCCGCAGGAGACAGGGCACAATAATAAAAGCTTTAGGATCAGGTGGTGTGCACTGGCTCCTCCCCCTATGACCCTCCTCCAAGCCTCAGTTAGGATACTGTGCCCGGACGAGCGTGCATAATAAGGAAGGATATTGAATCCCGGGTAAGACTCATACCAGCCACACCAATCACACCGTACAACCTGTGATCTGAACCCAGTTAACAGTATGATAACAACGAAGGAGCCTCTGAAAAGATGGCTCACAACAAGAATAACCCGATTTTTGTAACAATAACTATGTACAAGTATTGCAGACAATCCGCACTCGGGATGGGCGCCCAGCATCCACTACGGACTACGAGAAATAGATTTATCGGTAAGTAAAATCTTATTTTCTCTGACGTCCTAGTGGATGCTGGGGACTCCGTCAGGACCATGGGGATTATACCAAAGCTCCCAAACGGGCGGGAGAGTGCGGATGACCCTGCAGCACCGAATGAGAGAACTCCATGTCCTCCTCAGCCAGGGTATCAAATTTGTAGAATTTAGCAAACGTGTTTTCCCCAGACCAAGTAACTGCTCGGCAAAGTTGTAAAGCCGAGACCCCTCGGGCAGTCGCCCAAGATGAGCCCCCTTCCTTTTGGAATGGGCTTTTACCGATTTTGGCTGTGGCAGGCCTGCCACAGAATGTGTAAACTGAATTGTATTACAAATTCAGCGAGCAATCGTCTGCTTAGAAGCAGGAGCACCCATCTTGTTGGGTGCATACAGGCTAAACAGCGAGTCAGATTTTCTGACTCCAGCCTTCCTGGAAACATATTTTTCAGGGCCCTGACAACGTCAAGTAACTTGGAGTCCTCCAAGTCCCTAGTACCCGCAGGTACCACAATAGGTTGGTTCATGTGAAAAACAGAAAACACCTTAAGGAGAAATTGAGGACGAGTCCTCAATTCTGCCCTGTCAGAATGAAAAATTAAGTAAGGGCTTTATATATGATAAAGCCGCCAATTCTGACACACGCCTGGCTGAAGCCAGGGCTAATAGCATCGTCACCTTCCATGTGAGATATTTTAAGTCCACAGTGGTGAGTGGTTCAAACCAATGTGACTTTAGGAAACTCAAAACAACATTGAGATCCCAAGGTGCCACTGGGGCACAAAAGGAGGCTGTATATGCAGTACCCCTTTTACAAACATCTGAACGTCAGGCACTAAAGCCAGTTCTTTCTGGAAGAAATTCGACAGGGCCGAAATTTGAACCTTAATGGACCCTAATTTTAGGCCCATAGACAGTCCTGTTTTCAGGAAATGTAGGAAACGACCCAGTTGGAATTCCTCTGTAGGGGCCTTCTTGGCCTCACACCACGCAACATATCTTCGCCAAATGCGGTGAAAATGTTTTGCGGTTACATCCTTCCTGTCTTCGACCAGGGTAGGGATGACTTCATCTGGAATGCCCTTTCAGGATCCGGCGTTCAACCGCCATGCCGTCAAACGCGGCCGCGGTAAGTCTTGGAACAGACAAGGCCCCTGCTGGAGCAGGTCCTTTCTTAAAGGTAGAGGCCACGGGTCTTCCGTGAACATCTCTTGAAGTTTCGGGTACCAAGTCCTTCTTGGCCAATCCGGAACCACGAGTATCATTCTTACTCATCTCCCTCTTATGATTCTCAGTACTTTTTGTATGAGAGGCATAGGAGGGAACACATACTCTGACTGGTACATCCACAGTGTTACCAGAGCGTCCACCGCTATTGCCTGAGGGTCCCTTGACCTGGCGCAATATCTAGTTTTTTGTTCAGGCGGGACGCCATCATGTCCACCTTTGGTTTTTCACAACGGTTTACAATCATGTGGAAGACTTCCCGATGAAGTCCCCACTCTCCCGGGTGGAGGTCATGCCTGCTGAGGAAGTCTGCTTCCCAGTTTTCCACTCCCGGAATGAACACTGCTGAGAGTGTTATCACATGATTTTTCGCCCAGCGAAGAATCCTTGCAGTTTCTGCCATTTCCCTCCTGCTTCTTGTGCCGCCCTGTCTGTTTACGTGGGCGACTGCCGTGATGTTGTCCCACTGGATCAATACCGGCTGACCTTGAAGCAGAGGTCTTGCTAAGCTTAGAGCATTGTAAATTGCCCTTAGCTCCAGTATATTTATGTGGAGAGAAGTCTCCAGACTCGATCACACTCTCTGGAAATTTTTTCCTTGTGTGACTGCTCCCCAGCCACTCAGGCTGGCATCCGTGGTCACCAGGACCCAGTCCTGAATGCCGAATCTGCGGCCCTTTCATAGATGAGCACTCTGCAGCCACCGCAGAAGAAACACCCTTGTCCTTGGAGACAGGGTTATCCGCTGATGCATCTGAAGATGCGATCCGGACCATTTTTCCAGCAGATCCCACGTAAAGGTTCTTGCGTGAAATCTACCGAATGGGATCGCTTTGTAAGAAACCACCATTTTTCACAGGATCCTTGTGCAATGATGCACTGATACTTTTCCTGGTTTTAGGAGGTTCCTGACTAGCTCGGATAACTCCCTGGCTTTCTTCTCCGGGAGAAAACATCCTTTTCTGGACTGTGTCCAGAATCATCCCTAGGAACAGTAGACGTGTCGTCGGAAAAAACTGCGATTTTGGAATATTTAGAATCCACTCGTGCTGTCGTAGAACTACTTAAGATAGTGCTACTCCGACCTCCAACTGTTCTCTGGACCTTGCCCTTATCAGGAAAGCGTCCATATTTCTTTTAAGAAGAATCATCATTTCGGCCATTACCTTGGTAAAGACCCGGGGTGCCGTGGCCAATCCAAACGGCAGCGTCTGAACTGATAGTGACAGTTCTGTACCACGAACCTGAGGTACCCTTGGTGAGAAGGGCAAATTTGGACATGTAGGTAAGCGTCCCTGATATCCAGTGACACCATATCGTCCCCTTCTTCCTGGTTCGCTATCACTGCTCTGAGTGACTCCATCTTGATTTGAACGCTTGTATGTAAGTGTTCAAATATTTCAGATCTCACCTAGCCGTCTGGCTTCAGTACCACAATATAGTGTGGAATAATACCCCTTCCCTTGTTGTAGAAGGGGTACTTTGATTATCACCTGCTGGGAATACAGCCTGTGAATTGTTCCCAATACTGCCTCCCTGTCGGAGGGAGACGTTGGTAAAGCAGACTTCAGGAACTTGTGAGGGGGAGACGTCTCGAATTTCCAATGTACACCTGGGATACTACGTGTAGGATCCAGGAGTCCACTTGTGAGTGAGCCCACTGCGTGCTGAAACTCTTGAGATGGCCCCCTACCGCACCTGAGTCCGCTTGTACGGCCCCAGCGTCATGCTGCGGACTTGGCAGAAGCTGTGGAGGGCTTCTGTTCCTGGGAATGGGCTGCCTGCTGCAGTCTTCTTCCCTTTCCTCTACCCCTGGGCAGATATGACTGGCCCTTTTGCCCGCCTGCCCTTATGGGGACAAAAGGGCTGAGACTGAAAAGACTGTGTCCTTTTCTGCTGAGATGTGACTTGGGGTAACAAAAGGTGGATTTTTCAGCTGTTGCCATGGCCACCAGGTCCGATGGACCGCCCCTTTATACGGCAATACTTCCATGTGCCGTCTGGAATCTGCATCACCTGACCACTGTCGTCTGGCAGATATGGACATCACATTTACTCTTGATGCCAGAATGCAAATATCCCTCTGCGCATCTCGCATATATAGAAATGCATCCTTAAAATGCTCTATAGTCAATAAAATCTTGTCCCTGTCAAGGGTATCAATATATTCAGTCAGGAAATCCGACCAAGCCCCCTCAGCGCTGCACATCCAGGCTGAGGCGATTGCTGGTCGTAGCATAACACCAGTATATGTGTATATACTTTTAGGATATTTTTCAGCTTCCTATCAGCTGGCTCCTTGAGGGCTGCCGTATCTGGAGACGGTAACGCCACTTGTTTTTATAAGCGTGTGAGCGCCTTATTCACCCTAAGGTGTGTTTCCCAACTCGCCCTAACTTCTGGCGGGAAAGGGTATACCGCCAATAATTTTCTATCGGAGGAAACCCACGTATCATCACACACTTCATTTAATTTATCTGATTCAGGAAAAACTACAAGTAGTTTATTCACACCCTACATAATACCCTTATTTGTGGTACTTGTAGTATCAGAAATATGTAACACCTCCTTCATTGCCCTTAACATGAAACGTGTGGCCCTAAAGGAAAATACGTTTGTTTCTTCACCGTCGACACTGGAGTCAGTGTCCGTGTCTGTGTCTGTGTCGACCGACTGAGGTAAATGGGCATTTTTACAAGCCCCTGACGGTGTCTGAGACGCCTGGACAGGTACTAATTTGTTTGCCGGCCGTCTCATGTCGTCAACCGACCTTGCAGCGTGTTGACATTATCACGTAATTCCTAAATAAGCCATCCATTCCAGTGTCGACTCCCTAGAGAGTGACATCACCAATACAGGCAATTTGCTCCGCCTCCTCACCAACATCGTCCTCCTACATGTCGACACACACGTACCGACACACAGCACACACACAGGGAATGCTCTGACAGAGGACAGGACCCCACTAGCCCTTTGGGGAGACAGAGGGAGAGTTTGCCAGCACACACCAAAAACGCTATAATTATACAGGGACAACCCCTTATACAAGTGTTTTCCCTTATAGCATTTTTATATATGTAATCATATCGCCAAATAAATGCCCCCCCTCTCTGTTTTAACCCTGTTTCTGTAGTGCAGTGCAGGGGAGAGCCTGGGAGCCTTCCTCACAGCAGAGCTGAGCAGGAAAATGGCGCCGTGTGCTGAGGAGAATAGGCCCCGCCCCCTTTTCGGCGGGCTCTTCTCCCGGAGTTTGTGAGATCTGGCAGGGGTTAAATACATCCATATAGCCTCAAGGGCTATATGTGATGTATTTTAGCCATAAAAAGGTATTATACATTGCTGCCCAGGGCGCCCCCCCCAGCGCCCTGCACCCTCAGTGACAGTTGGTGACTGTTGGTGAAGTGTGCTGACAACAATGGCGCACAGCTGCAGTGCTGTGCGCTACCTTATGAAGACTGAAAGTCTTCTGCCGCCTGTTTCTGGACCTCTGGACCTCTTCAACTTCGGCATCTGTAAGGGGGGTCGGCGGCACGGCTCCGGGACGAACCCCAGGGTGAGACCTGTGTTCCGACTCCCTCTGGAGCTAATGGTGTCCAGTAGCCTAAGAAGCAAATCCATCCTGCACGCAGGTGAGTTTTCTTCTCTCCCCTAAGTCCCTCGTAGCAGTGAGCCTGTTGCCAGCAGGACTCACTGAAAATAAAAAACCTAACTTAAACTTTTATTCTAAGCAGCTCAGGAGAGCCACCTAGATTGCACCCTTCTCGTCGGGCACAAAAATCTAACTGAGGCTTGGAGGAGGGTCATAGGGGGAGGAGCCAGTGCACACCACCTGATCCTAAAGCTTTTATTATTGTGCCCTGTCTCCTGCGGAGCCGCTATATCCCCATGGTCCTGACGGAGTCCCCAGCATCCACTAGGACGTCAGAGAAATCTTTTCGCAATATTGCGAATACTTCGTTCGCAATTCTGCTAAGCTAAGATACACTGCCAGAGGGCGGCGGCTTAGCTTGTGTACTGCTGCGAAAAGCGGCTAGCGAGCGAACAACTCGGAATGAGGGCCTATATCCATTACTGAGTGCTGGGCTATTGTTCGCTAGATAGATAGATAGATAGATAGATAGATAGATAGATAGATAGATAGATAGATAGATAGATAAATGGATAGACAGATGATTGATAGATAGATAGATAGATAGATAGATAGAGAGAGAGAAAGATACTGACCCTTTTCAGTGGGATCTCTGGAGTTTCCAAGAGTCAGGTACTGCCTCTGAGCTGCATGCCATCCCTCTGCTCAGCGACTGTGATCAGCAGGCCCAGGGTTGACTGTGGCACAAATGGAGATGGGGGCATCTAGTGGCACCCGGAAGTACTGCACTCCACTCAGCAGTTAAGCTAACGGCTTGTGGCCACGAGGCTGAAGTTAGCTTCTTATTCGGCCAGCTTCTTATTCACCTCTTATTCAAGCTCTAGCTTCTTATTCACTTCTTATTCGAACTCCAGCTTCTTATTCAGATCATTCCGTTTTGCAAGGGTTAATGAGTCTTGGGTAACAAATCTGACACCTGAAATCAACAGAGTAGGTTCCCTTACATATGACCCACTTGTATTTTGCCTGGCCCAACGCTGTTTTGGGCATGAAATACACTGGCAAAGTGGGCACACACACCATATTTTGCCATTTTGAATAAGTAGCTGTAGTTTTGCAAGGGTTAACTAGTCTTGGGCCACAAATTTGACCCCCAAAAACAACAGAGAGTGGTCACTTACATATGACACAGTTGTATTTTGCCTGGCCCAACGCTGATTTGGGCATGAAATACACTGGCAAAGTGGGCACACACACCATATTTTACCATTTTGAATAAGTAGCTGTAGTTTTGCAAGGGTTAACCAGTCTTGGGCCACAAATCTGACACCTGAAATCAACAGAGGGTGGTCACTTACATATGACGCAGTTGTATTTTGCTTGGCCCAACGTTGTTTTGGGCATTAAATACACTGGCAAAGTGGGCACACACACCATATTTCTCTAACGTCCTAGTGGATGCTGGGGACTCCGAAAGGACCATGGGGAATAGCGGCTCCGCAGGAGACTGGGCACAAAAGTAAAAAGCTTTAGGACTACCTGGTGTGCACTGGCTCCTCCCCCTATGACCCTCCTCCAAGCCTCAGTTAGATTTTTGTGCCCGAACGAGACGGGTGCAGGCTAAGGGGCTCTCCTGAGCTGCTTAGTGTAAAAGTTTAAAGTAGGTTTTTTATTTTCAGTGAGACCTGCTGGCAACAGGCTCACTGCACCGAGGGACTAAGGGGAGAAGAAGCGAACTCACCTGCGTGCAGAGTGGATTGGGCTTCTTAGGCTACTGGACATTAGCTCCAGAGGGACGATCACAGGCCCAGCCATGGATGGGTCCCGGAGCCGCGCCGCCGGCCCCCTTACAGAGCCAGAAGAGTGAAGAGGTCCGGAAAATCGGCGGCAGAAGACGTCCTGTCTTCAATAAGGTAGCGCACAGCACCGCAGCTGTGCGCCATTGCTCTCAGCACACTTCACACTCCGGTCACTGAGGGTGCAGGGCGCTGGGGGGGGGCGCCCTGAGACGCAATAAAAAACCTTTTTTTGGCAAAAAATACATCACATATAGCTCCTGGGCTATATGGATGCATTTAACCCCTGCCAATTTTTCATTAAAAAGCGGGAGAAAGGCCGCCGTGAAGGGGGCGGAGCCTATCTCCTCAGCACACTGGCGCCATTTTTTCCTCACAGCTCCGTTGGAGGAAGGCTCCCTGACTCTCCCCTGCAGTCCTGCACTACAGAAACAGGGTAAAACAAGAGAGGGGGGGCACTAAATTGGCATATTAATATATACAGCAGCTATATTAGGGAAAAACACTTATATAAGGTTATCCCTGTATATATATAGCGCTCTGGTGTGTGCTGGCAAACTCTCCCTCTGTCTCCCCAGCTAGTGGGGTCCTGTCCTCTATCAGAGCATTCCCTGTGTGTGTGTGCTGTGTTTCGGTACGCTGTGTCGACATGTATGAGGAGGAAAATGGTGTGGAGGCGGAGCAATTGCCTGTGTTAGTGATGTCACCCCCTAGGGAGTCGACACCTGACTGGATGGTCTTATGGAAAGAATTACGTGATAGTGTCGGCACTTTACAAAAGACTGTTGACGACATGAGACAGCCGGCAAATCAGTTAATACCTGTACAGGCGTCTCAAACACCGTCAGGGGCTATAAAACGCCCGTTACCTCAGGTCGATACAGACACTGACACGGACACTGACTCCAGTGTCGACGGTGAGGAAACAAACGTATTTTCCAGTAGGGCCACACGTTACATGATCACGGCAATGAAGGAGGTTTTGAACATTTCTGATACTACAAGTACCACAAAAAAGGGTATTATGTGGGGTGTGAAAAAACTACCCGTAGTTTATCCTGAATCAGATGAATTAAATGAGGTGTGTGATGAAGCGTGGGTTTCCCCCGATAAAAAACTGCTAATTTCTAAAAAATTATTGGCATTATACCCTTTCCCGCCAGAGGTTAGGGCGCGTTGGGAAACACCCCCTACAGTGGATAAGGCGCTCACACGCTTATCAAAACAAGTGGCGTTACCGTCTCCTGATACGGCCGCCCTCAAGGAACCAGCTGATAGGAAGCTGGAAAATATCCTAAAAAGTATATACACACATACTGGTATTATACTGCGACCAGCAATCGCCTCAGCCTGGATGTGCAGTGCTGGGGTGGCTTGGTCGGATTCCCTGACTGAAAATATTGATACCCTGGACAGGGACAATATATTATTGACTATAGAGCATTTAAAGGATGCATTTCTATATATGCGTGATGCACAGAGGGATATTTGCACTCTGGCATCAAGAGTAAGTGCGATGTCCATTTCTGCCAGAAGAGGGTTATGGACGCGACAGTGGTCAGGTGATGCGGATTCCAAACGGCATATGGAAGTATTGCCGTATAAAGGGGAGGAGTTATTTGGGGTCGGTCTATCGGACCTGGTGGCCACGGCAACGGCTGGGAAATCCACCTTTTTACCCCAAGTCACCTCACAGCAGAAAAAGATACCGTCTTTTCAGGCTCAGTCCTTTCGTCCCCATAAGGGCAAGCGGGCAAGAGGCCACTCATATCTGCCCCGGGGCAGAGGAAGGGGAAAAAGACTGCAGCAGACAGCCTCTTCCCACGAACAGAAGCCCTCCCCCGCTTCTGCCAAGTCCTCAGCATGACGCTGGGGCCTTACAAGCAGACTCAGGCAAGACGGTGGGGGCCCGTCTCAAGAATTTCAGCGCGCAGTGGGCTCACTCG
This sequence comes from Pseudophryne corroboree, assembly GCF_028390025.1. Taxonomy (NCBI): domain Eukaryota; kingdom Metazoa; phylum Chordata; class Amphibia; order Anura; family Myobatrachidae; genus Pseudophryne; species Pseudophryne corroboree. Next base: position 155,103,870 of record NC_086453.1, on the reverse strand, counting down.
CAAGTGGACCCCTGGATCCTGCAGGTAGTATCTCAGGGGTACAAATTGGAATTCGAGACGTCTCCCCCTCGCCGGTTCCTGAAGTCTGCTTTACCAACGTCTCCCCCCGACAGGGAGGCGGTATTGGAAGCCATTCACAAGCTGTATTCCCAGCAAGTGATAATCAAGGTACCCCTCCTACAACAGGGAAAGGGGTATTATTCCACGCTGTTTGTGGTACCGAAGCCGGACGGCTCGGTGAGACCCATTTAAATCTGAAATCCTTGAACACTTACATAAAAAGGTTCAAGTTCAAGATGGAGTCACTCAGAGCAGTGATAGCGAACCTGGAAGAAGGGGACTATATGGTGTCTCTGGACATCAAGGATGCTTACCTCCATGTCCCAATTTGCCCTTCTCACCAAGGGTACCTCAGGTTTGTGGTACAGAACTGTCACTATCAGTTTCAGACGCTGCCGTTTGGATTGTCCACGGCACCCCGGGTCTTTACCAAGGTAATGACCGAAATGATGATTCTTCTTCGAAGAAAAGGCGTCTTAATTATCCCTTACTTGGACGATCTCCTGATAAGGGCAAGGTCCAGAGAACAGTTAGAGGTCGGAGTAGCACTATCTCAAGTAGTACTACGACAGCACGGATGGATTCTAAATATTCCAAAATCGCAGCTGATTCCGACGACACGTCTGCTGTTCCTAGGGATGATTCTGGACACAGTACAGAAAAAGGTGTTTCTCCCGGAAGAGAAAGCCAGGGAGTTATCCGACCTAGTCAGGAACCTCCTAAGACCAGGCCAAGTGTCAGTACATCAATGCACAAGGGTCCTGGGAAAGATGGTGGCTTCTTACGAAGCGATTCCATTCGGCAGATTCCACGCAAGAACTTTTCAGTGGGATCTGCTGGACAAATGGTCCGGATCGCATCTTCAAATGCATCAGCGGATAACCCTGTCTCCAAGGACAAGGGTGTCTCTCCTGTGGTGGTTACAGAGTGCTCATCTCCTAGAGGGCCGCAGATTCGGCATTCAGGATTGGGTCCTGGTGACCACGGATGCCAGCCTGAGGGGCTGGGGAGCAGTCACACAGGGAAGAAATTTCCAGGGCTTGTGGTCAAGCATGGAAACGTCACTTCACATAAATATCCTGGAACTCAGGGCCATTTACAATGCCCTAAGTCAGGCAAGACCTCTGCTTCAGGGTCAGCCGGTGTTGATCCAGTCGGACAACATCACGGCAGTCGCCCACGTAAACAGACAGGGCGGCACAAGAAGCAGGAGGGCAATGACGGAAGTGGCAAGGATTCTTCGCTGGGCGGAAAATCATGTGATAGCACTGTCAGCAGTGTTCATTCCGGGAGTGGACAACTGGGAAGCAGACTTCCTCAGCAGACACGATCTTCACCCGGGGGAGTGGGGACTTCACCCAGAAGTCTTCCACATGATTGTGAACCGTTGGGAAAAACCAAAGGTGGACATGATGGCGTCCCGCCTCAACAAAAAACTGGACAGATATTGCGCCAGGTCAAGGGACCCTCAGGCAATAGCTGTGGACGCTCTGGTAACACCGTGGGTGTACCAGTCAGTGTATGTGTTCCCTCCTCTTCCTCTCATACCAAAAGTACTGAGAATCATAAGAAGGAGAGGAGTAAAGACTATACTCGTGGCTCCGGATTGGCCAAGAAGGACTTGGTACCCGGAAATTCAAGAGATGCTCACGGAAGACCCGTGGCCTCTACCTCTAAGAAAGGACCTGCTCCAGCAGGGACCATGTCTGTTTCAAGACTTACCGTGGCTGTGTTTGACGGCATGGCGGTTGATCGCCGGATCCTGAAGGAAAAATGCATTCCGGATGAAGTCATCCCTACCCTGATCAAAGCCAGGAAGGATGTGACCGTACAACATTATCACCGTATTTGGCGAAAATATGTTGCGTGGTGCGAGGCCAGGAAGGCCCCTACAGAGGAATTTCAACTGGGTCGATTCCTGCATTTCCTGCAAACAGGACTGTCTATGGGCCTAAAATTAGGGTCCATTAAGGTTCAAATTTCGGCCCTGTCAATATTCTTCCAAAAAGAACTAGCTTCTGTTCCTGAAGTTCAGACGTTTGTCAAGGGAGTACTGCATATACAGCCTCCTTTTGTGCCTCCATTGGCACCTTGGGATCTCAATGTAGTTTTGGGGTTCCTAAAATCACATTGGTTTGAACCACTCACCACTGTGGACTTAAAATATCTCACATGGAAAGTGGTAATGCTGTTAGCCCTGGCTTCAGCCAGGCGTGTTTCAGAATTGGCGGCTTTATCCTATAAAAGCCCTTACCTAATTTTTCATACGGACAGGGCAGAATTGAGGACTCGTCCTCAATTTCTCCCTAAGGTGGTTTCAGCATTTCACTTAAACCAGCCTATTGTGGTGCCTGCGGCTACTAGGGACTTGGAGGATTCCAAGTTACTGGGCGTAGTCAGGGCCCTGAAAATATATGTTTCCAGGACGGCTGGAGTCAGAAAATCTGACTCGCTGTTTATCCTGTATGCACCCAACAAGCTGGGTGCTCCTGCTTCTAAGCAGACTATTGCTCGTTGGATTTGTAGTACAATTCAGCTTGCACATTCTGTGGCAGGCCTGCCACAGCCAAAATCTGTAAAAGCCCATTCCACAAGGAAAGTGGGCTCATCTTGGGCGGCTGCCCGAGGGGTCTCGGCTTTACAACTTTGCCGAGCAGCTACTTGGTCAGGGGCAAACACGTTTGCTAAATTCTACAAATTTGATACCCTGGCTGAGGAGGACCTGGAGTTCTCTCATTCGGTGCTGCAGAGTCATCCGCACTCTCCCGCCCGTTTGGGAGCTTTGGTATAATCCCCATGGTCCTTTCGGAGTCCCCAGCATCCACTAGGACGTTAGAGAAAATAAGAATTTACTTACCGATAATTCTATTTCTCATAGTCCGTAGTGGATGCTGGGCGCCCATCCCAAGTGCGGATTGTCTGCATTACTTGTACATAGTTATTGTTACAAAAATCGGGTTATTGTTGTTGTGAGCCATCTTTTCAGAGGCTCCTTCTGTTATCATGCTGTTAACTGGGTTCAGATCACAAGTTGTACGGTGTGATTGGTGTGGCTGGTAAGAGTCTTACCCGGGATTCAAAATCCTTCCTTATTGTGTACGCTCGTCCGGGCACAGTATCCTAACTGAGGCTTGGAGGAGGGTCATAGGGGGAGGAGCCAGTGCACACCAGGTAGTCCTAAAGCTTTTTACTTTTGTGCCCAGTCTCCTGCGGAGCCGCTATTCCCCATGGTCCTTTCGGAGTCCCCAGCATCCACTACGGACTATGAGAAATAGAATTATCGGTAAGTAAATTCTTATTTTTACCATTTTGAATAAGTAGCTGTAGTTTTGCAAGGGTTAACCAGTCTTGGGCCACAAATCTGACACCTGAAATCAACAGAGGGTGGTCACTTATATATGACGCAGTTGTATTTTGCTTGGCCCAACGCTGTTTTGGGCATGAAATACACTGGCAAAGTGGGCACACACACCATATTTTGCCATTTTGAATAAGTAGCTGTAGTTTTGCAAAGGTTAACTAGTCTTGGGCCACAAATTTGACCCCCAAAAACAACAGAGGGTGGTCACTTACATATGACGCAGTTGTATTTTGCCTGGCCCAACGCTGTTTTGGGCATGAAATACACTGGCAAAGTGGGCACACACACCTTATTTTACCATTTTGAATAAGTAGCTGTCGTTTTGCAAGGGTTAACCAGTCTTGGGCCACAAATCTGACACCTGAAATCAACAGAGGGTGGTCACTTACATATGACGCAGTTGTATTTTGCTTGGCCCAACGCTGTTTTGGGCATGAAATACACTGGCAAAGTGGGCACACACACCATATTTTGCCATTTTGAATAAGTAGCTGTAGTTTAGCAAGGGTTAACTAGTCTTGGGCCACAAATTTAACCCCCAAAAACAACAGAGGGTGGTCACTTACATATGACGCAGTTGTATTTTGCCTGGCCCAACGCTGTTTTGGGCATGAAATACACTGGCACAGTGGGCACACATACCATATTTTACCATTTTGAATAAGTAGCTGTAGTTTTGCAAGGGTTAACCAGTCCTGGGCCACAAATTTGACCCCCAAAAACAACAGAGGGTGGTCACTTATATATGACGCAGTTGTATTTTGCTTGGCCCAACGTTGTTTTGGGCATGAACTACACTGGCAAAGTGGGCACACACACCATATTTTACCATTTTGAATAAGTAGCTGTAGTTTTGCAAGGGTTAACTAGTCTTGGGCCACACATTTGACCACCAAAAACAACAGAGGGTGGTCACTTGCATGTGACCCACTTGTATTTTGCCTGGCCCAATGCTGTTTTGGGCATGAAATACACTGGCAAAGTGGGCACACACACCATATTTTACCATTTTGAATAAGTAGCTGTAGTTTTGCAAGGGTTAACCAGTCTTGGGCCACACATTTGACCCCCAAAAACAACAGAGGGTGGTCACTTGCATGTGACCCACTTGTATTTTTCCTGGCCCAACGCTGTTTTGGGCATGAAATACACTGGCAAAGTGGGCATAAACACCATAATTTACCATTTTGAATAAGTAGCTGTAGTTTAGCAAGGGTTAACTAGTCTTGGGCCACAAATTTGACCCCCAAAAACAACAGAGGGTGGTCACTCTCATGTGACCCACTTGTATTTTGCTTGGCCCAATGTTGTTTTGGGCATAAAATACACTGGCAAAGTGGGCACACACACCATATTTTACCATTTTGAATAAGTAGCTGTAGTTTTGCAAGGGTTAACCAGTCTTGGGCCACAAATCTGACACCTGAAATCAACAGAGGGTGGTCACTTACATATGACTGCAATAATGAATAAGTAGCTGGGGAGGGTCAGTCAAGCCAGATGACCTCTCCTTAAAGCAACAGTCTAAGTTATCAACATTCACTATATATATATTTAACACTAGGTGCTTCATCGCGCCCTACGGGCGCTCTTCACACCGTCGCAAGGGGCTACGCCCCCTTAACCCTTGCATGCCTTTCTGGGGTTTAATATTTGTATTATATGGAGTATTACCTGCATTCCTTTGTTAGTGGTTAAATATTGCACAATGAAAGGGCGTGCGATGGTGAAGGAGGCGCAGCCCCTTGCGACGGCGTGAACAGCACCTGCAGGGCACGATGTACAGAATGTAGCGGGTGCGGGGGGGACTGCGGATGGTGTCTGTAGATGCTGCGGGTGGAGGGGAGGCAGAAGTGGGGGTGGGGCCCGGATGGGGAAGGTTCGGGAGGTGCTGCGCGTGGGGGAGGGGCAGAGGAGTGGGGGATGCAGATGGGGGAGGGGTCCGGAGGCACTGCAGGTGGGGGAGGGGCAGGGGTGCCACGGGTGGGAGAGGGGCAGGTGTGGGGATGTTGTGGATGGGTGAAGGGTTCCGGAGGTGCTGTGGGATGGGAAGGGACGGGTGTGCCGGGGGTTGGGTAGGGGACCGCAGGCACCATGGGTAGGGTAGGGGCAGGTACGGGTGTTGCGGCGGATGGGAAAGGAGGTCCGGAGGTGCTGCAGGTGGTGGAGGGGCAGGTGCAGGGGTGCCATTGGTGGGGGAGGGGTGGGTGAGGGGGGGACCGCTGATGGAGGAGGGTGTCTGCAGATGTTGCGGGTGGAGGGGGGCAGGTGTGGGGGGAGACGTATAAGGGGGGTGAATGGTGGAAGGGGCCTGGAGGTGCTGTGGGTGGTGAAGGGGTGGAGGAGTGGGAGCCACGGGTGGTGTAGGGTTCTGGAGGCACAGCATGTGGGGGAGGGGTGGAGTGCCGCATGTGGTGGAGGGGAAGGTGCGGAGGTGTGGTGCATTGGGGAGAGGTCTGGAGGCGCTGCGGGTACTGTACATGCCATAAAAGGTAGTTGGAGGGTATGCAGTAACAGGGCCAGGACAGGCGTGACAGGGTCAGTACAGGGTTGACGGGGCCAGGACAGGGGTGACGGTGCCAGGATAGGGGTGACGGGGCCAGGACAGGGGTGACGGGGGTGACGGGGCCAGGACAGGGGTGACAGGGCCAGGACAGAAATGATAGGGACAGGATAGGGGTGACAGGGCCAGGGTAGGGGCGGCAGGACCAGGACAGGGGTGACGGGGCCAGTATAGGGTTCACAGGGCAAGCACAGGGGTGACAGGGCCAGGATAGGGGTAACAGGGCCAGCATAAGGGTGACAGGGCCAGGATAAGGGTGAAAGGGCCAGAATAAGGGTGGCAGGGCAAGGCCAGGGACATGACAGAACACAGGGCACGGGAGAGATTGGTATTAGGGACAAAACAGTGGTGACAGACAGATGTGTCTTACCGGAGTCACTGCTGCTGGCTGCTGCTGTTCCATTCCAACCTGTTGCGATCTGCTGCTGCTGGAGACTTGGCATGGCTGACTCTCTCAGGCTGGAGTCCTGCTTTCTCTGCCAGTCCGCATCCCTCCCCCCCTCCTCAGTCACACACCGCAGATCTCGCGCAGCTGCCGGGCACTGTGGTAAGGTGAGACTGGAAATGACTGGTTAGCCCCCAGGAGATGCTGCGGCTGGAGGGAGGAGGGGGTCATAGCATGCACGTGGCGCGGACCTCACGGCTTCCGGGCACTGTGGTAAGGGGAGACTGGGAGTGACTGGTTAGCTCCCAGGAGACGCTGCGGCTGGAGGGAGGAGTGGGTCAGAGCCTGCAAGCAGCTCGGATTTCTGCAGCGCTACCCGCCAGCTAAAGTGTGTGAATGAGCTGGGCGCACTCCACTGCGGGTGGCAGCGCTGCAGCTAGCGGTGGGGTTGCCGGGGCTGGAGATAACAGAGGCAGTATGGAACCTGCACAGCGGCAGGTGCCTCACTAAACTGCAGCTAAGAAGCGTGGAGTGTGTCAGAAAGTGACGCTCCTCCGCGCCAGAGAGACCCTGCTGAGTATGCCGATGTGGGGGGTCAAGCACACAGTGAGCCGGTGCCCGTCTGTCTGTATGACATACCCCTCACACACCCCCATACCTCCCAAATGTCCCGATTTTCGCGGGACAGTCCCATTTTTTGGGGTCTGTCCCGCTGTCCCACCCGCGGGTCGCAGTGTCCTGCGGTGGGGGGGAGGCAGTTGGAAAGCTCCTGTACTCGCTGTTCTGCTTAGCAGAGCAGCGGTGAATAGTGGAGACAGAGGGAGAGGGGGCATCAGGGGGTACGGATTAATGGGGGGGTTCCAGCAGCAGAGCCGGATTAAGGGGGGGGGGGGGGGGCGGGGGATACGTACCGTTGGCCCCACAGTTTTAGAGGCCCCCCCGGCTGGAGTAGCTCTGTCCCAGCTCAGAAGCTCCCCCCCCCGTCCTGCCAGCAACAGTGGCAGCATTGTGCTACAGTCAGCACACGCTGCTGCATATTGGCAGGTCTGTGGTGTTGCAGGGAGGCAGCAGTCTCCCTGCTTTCTTCTCCCTGTGCGGGTGTGTAGGGGGGAGCGACCACCTCCTCTGGATTTAGCCCTAGCTGAGGGGCCAAAATCCCATAAAAAAAATAAAATAAAAAATCGGAATTTGCATAAGGGGGCGAGGCCGCGCGGGCCGCGATTAGGCCACGCCCCCAACCCCCAGCAGGCACAGCAATGAGATAGGGCTCCCCTGTCTCAAGTGCCCTGGGCCCCCCGGACTCATAATCAGCCCCTGGGGGCATGCCAGCAGCTCACAGAGCGCTGGGCATGCCCCCTCACTGACGAAAACGGGGACCCTCCCGTGAAGCCACGCCCCCTTTTCGCCGAGTGTTTCCCTCCTTCTGCCTGGAGAAAGCTCCTGCAGAAAGCTGGGAGGTATGCAGCCCTGTCTGTGACATGCCCAATGTCCATGCTATCTGCTTCTGCTCCTAGTCTCCTGTAGATTTGGCCAGATCTCTGTGACTCATTTGAATAACTCCGCCCACTGTTGTGACTCCGCCCAGCGTTAGCAAATGAATCACAAGGTCACAGAATAGGGCTATTATATAGGAGATACTATCCCTTTAAACAAGGAAACTCATGAATTACACAGGTTCTGTGGCTGCTGACTTCAAGCCTGCATTTCACTTTGTTTTAATCAGCCACAGAACCTGTGCAATCTATGAGTTTCACAATTTATTTATTTTTCTGTAGCGGGGTACACTGCAGTGACGTGCGGTGGGGTGAGGCAGGTGAGGATGAGCCTTTCTGGTGCAGTTTTATTGTTTGAAATAATTTCTGCATTGTACCTGTGACTGTGTGTGCCAATAGCTGCTGTGTGGTTCTTATTCCATGGATCTCTCCCTATATTCTGTACCCTGAGGGGGCTATGTAAGTCAGGATCATATATATATATAGAGAGAGAGAGAGAGAGAGAGAGAATGAGAGAGAGTTTCACAGGAAATACCACATCAGTATCTTTTTCTGTCTATTTCAGTCACCATATACTGCTTAAATCCTCTGTTTGTGTTCTGCATCTGCAGTCACACTCCACAGGGGGTTTTTGTCAGGTAGTGCGTCTGGCTATGTTGTACTGTTACGCCCTAAGTCTACGTTTCTATATTATGTCTGCATCACAGGGCGAGAGATCCATGGCGAATCCTGCGTCATGCAGTGCTGACGCCGAGGATTTATCTAAGGAAAATATTCCAGCTGAGGGTCGAAGTACCGGGGGCTATGTACCCCTCAGTCAGCCTGTAGCACTGGTGGCTTACCAAGAACCACCTTGGACTGCCTTTTCTAATGTGCTGACTATGCTAATAACGAGACTTACGCCCCCTGTGGGACCTCCTGTGCCATTACAGCCACATATTGTCCCTGCAGTTAATCCGCCTTGGGCAGATATGCTGTCAACTCATGTACAGCAATTAAATCGGTCTCTGGTTAAACAAAAACCTAACCCTCGCCCCCCCTAAGACCAAAGGGTAATCTAAGCGGACAATTACCTCCTCACAATCCACGCATGTTACGGATACTTCATCACATGAAGATGGCGTATACACTGACCCCACAGACACTGATGCAGATGCTTCTGATGGGTAATCTATTTCACAGGTGGATGTTCTTGACCTCCTTGAGGCTATCAGGCTGATTCTCTTGATGATGAATCTGCACCTCAAGATACGTCTAAGAAACCTGATAAATTCAAACGTCAGAAGGTCACTAAATTAATTTTGCACCATTCTGACCATTTAGTTGACATACGTCAGGAATCCTGGGAGTCTCCAGGAAAGAAATTTGCCCTCTCTAAGAAAATGCTAGCTCATTATCCCCTCGCTGCAGAGTTAAGTATGAATTGGGAAACTCTGCCACCAGTGGACTTGCATGTCTGGTCTGTGGATCCAGACTCTAAAAAGACCTTGGAGGTTATCCCTTTTATGGGAGACATCCTTTTTGGGGAAGATTTGAACAAAATTGTTGCTGACTTAGCGTCTGCTACAACTGCATGTATGACGTGTACTAATCCTTCCGCTCCGAAGGCTAAAAGTACCACTTTTCATTCCTTTCTACCTCCAAGTAAAGCAAAGGGTCAGGCGTACTGAAAACAGGCTTACACTTCCAAAACCTCTAAGCCCAAACCTAAACGTTCCTGGGTGGCCCGTCAGCCTGCTTCTAAACCAGAAAAGCGTGCTGCATGATGGGGTGGGCCTCCCCTTGGGGGATCCCAGGGTGGGAGGCCGACTTAAGTTCTAAGGTTCGCACAGGTATGGTTACAGACCACTTCAAATGACTGGGTAAGGGAAGTCGTCACTCACGGATACGCTATCTCTTTCAAGAAATGTCCCCCTTGCCAGTTTTGCTTGACAAACATCCCCTCAGACCCGGTAAAAGCAAAAACTCTCCATTTGGTGGTACAATCCCTTCTGGACACAGGAGTGATAGTAACGGTGCCTCTGGCTCAGAGAGGCAGGGGGTACTATTCAACGTTGTTCCTAGTTCCGAAACCGAATGGATCCTCCCGACCTATTCTAAACCTCAATTCTTTGAACAATTTTGTGAAGGTTTCCAAGTTCCGTATGGAAACCCTTCACTCTATTGTTCTGGCTTTGGAGCCCATGGACTATATGGTATCTATGGACACACAGGAAACTTACCTACATATACCTATTGCCATATCGCATCAACAAAACCTGCGGTTTGCTATTGGCAACCTACATTATCAATTCCAGGCCTTACCTTTTTGCCTGACCACGGCTCCACAAATCTTCAACAAGGTCATGGCAGTTATGACTGCCCTACTCCGCTGTTAGGGTATCAGTATCCCAACAGGTCTGGACGATTTGTTTATCCTGGGAAACTCCCCAGAGGTTCTCCTCCGTCATCTGGAACGGACGGTCCAATTTCTGCAAGCCCACGGGTGGCTCATCAACTGGAAGAAATCCTCCCTGGTCCCTGCTCAAAGCATGGTGCACCTGGGGGCATTGTTGGACACACTCAACCAACGGTTGTTCTTGTCTCAGGAGAAGGTCCTGAAGCATCAGGACAGTATACAATACTTCCTTTCTCGCCCACGAGTGTCGATACACTCGGCGATGCAAGTACTAGGCCTCATGGTGTCGGCTTTGGACATGGTGGAGTATGCTCAGTTTCACTCTCGCCCTCTGCAGAAGCTAATCCTTGCCAAGTGGGACTGCCTGCCTCACACGATCAGATCTCGCATGATATCCTTGACTCCAGAGGTTCGTCTGTCACTGACCTGGTGGCTACAGGACCAACAATTGAGCAGGGGTCGTCCCTTCTGGATCTCTAACTGGTTCCTTCTGACGACGGATGCCAGTCTGCGGGGTTGGGGTGCAGTGTTGGAACTACATTCTCTTCAGGGTCGGTGGACCAGGTAGGAATCTCTCCTCCCGATAAATATTCTGGAGTTGCGGGCAGTGTTCAATGCTCTGAAACTTGCCCTGACTCTGGTGCAGAACAGGCCTTTTCAAGTACAATTGGACAATGCTACCACGGTGGCGTACATAAACCATCAAGGCGGCACTCGAAGCCGCATGGCAATGTTGGAAGTGTCAAAGATCCTTCACTGGGCGGAACGCCATCTGCCAGCCATATCGGCAGTGTTCATTCTGGGGGTCCTCAACTGGAAAGTGGACTTCCTCGGTCGTCAGGACATACACGCCAGAGAGTGGAGCTTCATCCTGAAGTATTTCAACTCCTAGTAGACAAGTGGGGTCTACCAGATGTAGACCTGATTGCGTCTCGACACAATGACAAGGTTACGGTCTTCGGAGCAAGAATAAGGGATCCTCAAGCAGCGATCGTAGACACACTGGCAATTCCATGGAACTTTCGGCTGCCGTACGAGTTCCCTCCGGTGTCACTCCTGCCCAGGGTAATAAGGAAGTTCAAGCAAAAAGGAGGAATCCTACTTCTACTCGCTCCAGCATGTCCCAGAGTACATTGCTTCTCAGACCTACAGGGTCTCTCGATAGAGCGTCCTCTTCTACTTCCACAATGCCCAGACCTCCTAGTTCAGGGCCCCTGTGTCTACCAGGATTTGTCCCGTCTGGCTTTGACAGCGTGGCTCTTGAAGCTTCCGTCCTGAGTGCCAAAGTTTTTTCTGAGGTGGTCATTCAAACGATGTTGAAAGCCTGTAAACCAGCTTCGGCCCGGATTTATTATAGAGTCTGGAATTCTTACTTCACCTGGTCTGCGGCTAAGAATTACGATGCATACAAGTTCAGTACTGCAAAACTTTTGGCTTTCCTGCAACAGAGCCTGGACTTAGGCCTTCGTCTGGCCTCCCTCAATGTTTATATTTCAGCCTTGTCGATATGGATTCAGAGAAAAATTGCGTCTCTGCCTAACGTTCATACTTTCACTCAGGGTGTTCTAAGGATTCAACCTCCCTATGTCCCTTCTGTGGCACCTTGGGATTTGTCTGTTGTTCTAGATGCCCTGCATGAGGCTACGTTTGAACCTCTTAAGTCTGTGGACCTTAAGTGGCTTACGCTTAAGGTTTTGTTTTTGCTGGCTATTGCCTCTGCTAGACGGGTTTCGGACTTGGGTGCCTTGTCATGTTGGTCACACTTTTTGATTTTTCACTGTGACCGTGCGATTCTTAGAACTCGCCCTGGTTATTTACCTAAGGTAGTGTCATCATTCCACCTTAGCCAAGAGATTGTGGTTCCGGCCTTTATCTCTCCTGATTTGTCCTCCAAAGAGCGGTATTTGGATGTGGTACGGGCTCTCTGTATCTACGTGAATAGAACCGCTTCCATTAGGAGATCGGATTCTCTATTTGTTCTTTTTGGTTTTCATAAACGTGGCTTGCCTGCTAATAAGCAGAACTTGGCCAGATGGATTAGAATGGTGATTGCACAAGCTTATGTACAGGCTGGTCTTCCAGCTCCTGCAACTATCAAGGCCCATTCTACTCGGGCTGTTGGACCTTCTTGGGCGGCCTGCCGTGGCTCCTCCCTCGAAAAATTGTGCAAGGCGGCTACGTGGTCCTAAGTGAACACGTTCATTAGGTTCTATGCCTTTGATTATTCCGCCTCCCTGGATGCTTCCTTTGGACGCGAGTTTCTTGTGCCCGCTACACTGCATCCCCACCCATGAGGAACTGCTTTAGGACATCCCCGATGTTATTCCCTGTGGAATACTAGTGTACCCAGCTGCAGAAAAGGAGATTTATGGAAAGAACTTATCCTTTGTTAAATCTCTTTCTGCGAGGTACACTGGATTCCACAGGGCACCCACCCTGACACACTTAGCTTCTTTGGGTTTGTATGGCATTAGCCGCTGGTACCTTCTCCTGTTGTGAGAATGTGGGTCTGTGTGGCTGCTAACTGTTGTCGTATCTTTTACCTGCTACTGCATTGGACTGGTTAACAAAACTGAGCTCCTGTGCATGCAGGCGGGGTTATAGAGGAGGCAGTGCAAGGCATCCTGGGAACAGTCGAAGCTTTAGCCTATTGGTGCCTCGGATCAATATCCAACTCTACACCCCAATGTTATTCCCTGCGGAATCCAGTGTACCTCGCAGAAAGAGATTTAACAAAGTTAAGTTCTGAAAATAAATCTCCTTATTATCAGATTCTTATATAGTGCAGCAAATTCCGTTGAACTTTACAATTGTAAACAACTGTGAAAAAACAAAACTGGGTAAAAACAGACAGATATAAGGTAGGAAAAATGTACAAACAAAGACTAGTTAACCCTTGCAAAACTACAGCTACTTATTCAAAATGGCAAAATATGGTGTGTGTGCCCACTTTGCAAGTGTATTTCATGCCCAAAACAACGTTGGGCCAAGCAAAATACAACTGCGTCATATGTAAGTGACCACCCTCTGTTGATTTCAGGTGTCAGATTTGTGGCCCAAGACTGGTTAACCCTTGCAAAACTACAGCTACTTATTCAAAATGGTAAAATATGGTGTGTGTGCCCACTTTGCCAGTGTATTTCATGCCCAAAACAGCGTTGGGCCAAGCAAAATACAAGTGGGTCACATGCAAGTGACCACCCTCTGTTGTTTTTGGGGGTCAAATTTGTGGCCCAAGACTAGTTAACCCTTGCTAAACTACAGCTACTTATTCAAAATGGTAAATTATGGTGTGTGTGCCCACTTTGCCAGTGTATTTCATGCCCAAAACAGCGTTGGGCCAAGCAAAATACAACTGCGTCATATGTAAGTGACCACCCTCTGTTGATTTCAGGTGTCAGATTTGTGGCCCAAGACTGGTTAACCCTTGCAAAACTACAGCTACTTATTCAAAATGGTAAAATATGGTGTGTGTGCCCACTTTGCCAGTGTATTTCATGCCCAAAACAGCGTTGGTCCAGGCAAAATACAACTGCGTCATATGTAAGTGACCACCCTCTGTTGTTTTTGGGGGTCAAATTTGTGGCCCAAGACTGGTTAACCCTTGCAAAACTACAGCTACTTATTCAAAATGGTAAAATATGGTGTGTGTGCCCACTTTGCCAGTGTATTTCATGCCCAAAACAGCGTTGGGCCAGGCAAAATACAACTGCGTCATATGTAAGTGACCACCCTCTGTTGTTTTTGGGGGTCAAATTTGTGGCCCAAGACTAGTTAACCCTTGCTAAACTACAGCTACTTATTCAAAATGGCAAAATATGGTGTGTGTGCCCACTTTGCCAGTGTATTTCATGCCCAAAACAGCGTTGGGCCAAGCAAAATACAACTGCGTCATATGTAAGTGACCACCCTCTGTTGATTTCAGGTGTTAGATTTGTGGCCCAAGACTGGTTAACCCTTGCAAAACTACAGCTACTTATTCAAAATGGTAAAATATGGTGTGTGTGCCCACTTTGCCAGTGTATTTCATGCCCAAAACAGCGTTGGGCCAAGCAAAATACAACTGCGTCATATGTAAGGGAACCTACTCTGTTGATTTCAGGTGTCAAATTTGTTACCCAAGACTCATTAACCCTTGCAAAACTGAATGATCTGAATAAGAAGCTGGAGTTCGAATAAGAAGTGAATAAGAAGCTAGAGCTTGAATAAGAAGTGAATAAGAAGCTGGCCGAATAAGAAGCTAACTTCAGCATCGTCTTGTGGCCATACATATTCTACATCATTGAGGGGGCTTGCTTTGAGCCCATGTCAAGGCACACATGTCAGCGTTGCCTCCACTGGCACTTTTTTCAATGCAGTGAAACTGCATGAGGTGCGGCCCCGCCCCCAACTCCGCCCCCCCAGCTCCAAGCAGATTCTGGTGCCGGAGAGAGGCAGAGATTTCACTGCCTCTACTCTGTCTCTCTCTACTTGCGGGGGAGTGCTGCTAATTCATGCCCCAATGAAAATAGCAGATATTTCCACTGATCTGTGTTATACCACAGATCAGTGGAAAAACAGCTATTTTCATTGGAGAATGACAGGGGAGGCTCTTCCTCCCCTGACTGCACGTCCCTGCACTCCACAGGGGTTTTTTGTCAGGTACTGTGTTTGGCTATATTGTACTGTTACGCCCTAAGGCTACGTTTCCAAATAATGTCTGTATCACAGGGCGGGAGATCCGTGGCTGATCCTGCGTCATGCAGTGCTGATGCTGCCGATTTATCTGAGGAAAATATTCCAGCTGAGGATCCAGGTACCGGGGGTTCTGTACTCCTCAGTCAGTCTGCAGCACTGGTGGCACACCAAGACCCACCTTGGGCTGCTTTTTTTGATATACTGACTACGCTAGTAATGAGACTTACGCCCCATGTGGGACCTCCTGTGCAGAGGCGTATCTAGGGTAGGGCGAGTGGGGCATGTGCCCTGGGCGCCTTGGCATGCCCAGGAGAGGGGGGCGCCGCCGGCGGCCAGGGCATCATGCTCCACTCGCCCCTGTCAACCCGAGATGTGAGGGGAGGAGAGCGCACCGTCTCTCCCTCCCCTCACCGCCGCTGGAAACCCTAGCAGCGCTGCCAGCAGCGCTGCTGTGTCCGCCCGGTTTCCGGCGTTAGCCAATCAGAGCTTGCGGACCGGCTCCTGATTGGCTGCTGGTCCGCGAGCTGTGATTGGCTAGCGAACCGGCGCCAGACAGCCGCCGGAGACCTGGAGCGGTGAGGGGAAGGAGAGGCGCTACGCTCTCCTCCCCTCACATAGACACAACAAGCGGCCGGTGAGTGACCGGGGGGGGCGTCGGCGGCACAGTCGGGCATGTAACTGGCACTGAGTGGGGCCTGGCACTGTGGGGCATATAACTGGCACTGTGGGGCATGTATCTGGCACTGTGGGGCATGTAACTGGCACTGTTGGGCAATGTAACTGGCACTGTGGGGCATGTAACTGGCACTGTGGGGCAATGTAACTGGCACTGTGGGGCAATGTATCTGGTACTGTGGGGCAATGTATCTGGCACTGTGGGGCCTGGCACTGGTGGGCATATAACTGGCACTGTGGGGCATGTATCTGGCACTCTGGGGCAATGTAACTGGCACTGTGGGGCATGTAACTGGCACTGTGGGGCAATGTAACTGGCACTGTGGGGCAATGTAACTGGCACTGTGGGGCAATGTATCTGGCACTGTGGGACAATGTATCTGGCACTGTGGGGCATGTATCCGGCACTGTGGGGCAATGTAACTGGCACTGTGGGGCAATGTAACTGGCACAGTGGGGCATGTAACTGGCACTGAGTGGGGCCTGGCACTGTGGGGCATATAACTGGCACTGTGGGGCATGTATCTGGCACTGTGGGGCAATGTATCTAGCACTGTGGGGCAATGTATCTGGCACTGTAGGGCATGTATCTGGCACTGTGGGGCATTGTATCTGGCACTGTGGGCCATTTTCAGTGGCCACACCCCTTCTGGAGTGTGGCCACACCCCTTCTGGAGTGTGGTCACGCCCATTTTTTCGGCGCACGCACATGCTTCTTTTTGTGTGTGTTTTTTTTTTTTTGGGGGGGGGGACATTTTCCATCTTGCCCTGGGCTCCGGAAACCCTAGCTACGCCTCTGATCCTGTGCCATTACAATAACATATTGTCCCTGTCGTAAATCCGCCATGGGCGGATGCTCTGTCGACTCAGTTACAGCAATTAAATCAGTCTTTGGTTAACCAAAAGGCTAACCCTCTCACTCATAGGCAAATGCAGGGGGGGTTTCTGGTTGCCCGTAATCCCCCCTCCTCTTGGCAAGTGGCTCAAATTATGACCATAGCAATGGTATGTAATGAGATTACTAGAGCGACCACACATCATGCAGTTTAAGGGATAGAGCAGAGCTGCTGCACGTGCCCAGTGGTAGCAGCTTCTTCCACCAAGTTTGCTGTGTGTGTGGATCTCAGTCCTCAATCAGTGCACTGGACCAGAGAGTAGCTACCAAGAAGAAGAGACAGAAGCCTTACCATGAGGTGGGAGAATGTGTGCTTAGAAAGTACAGTACTGGTTCTATTATGTTTGTGTATTTATTATGGTATGTTTAACATTTTCCTGACCATTTATTTATATTATGTAAATGTTTGAAACAGCCTATACTATAGACCATATATAGTGTTAAATATTAATTCTGTCTTTCATACAGTATCCATTGTATAAAAAGACCAATGTTTACATTAATGTCCAGGTCGTTACTAGGATCATCTACTGCTTCCCCAGACTCCCATACTTGCTCCAATGTTCCGCAGAGTGGGAGATTGTACAGCATATTTGGAAACCCCCCTCTAGAAATCCTGCGTTTGCCACTGGCACTTATAGGACCAAAGGGTCGTCTAAGCGGGCCATTTCCTCCTCACAATCCACTCAAGTTTCGGATACTTCATCCGATAAAGATGGGGTATATACTGATCCATCAGACACTGATGCAGATGCTTCTAAAGAGGAATCTACAACACAGGTTGATGTTCCTGACCTATTGGAGGCTATCAAACTAATTCTTCAGATTGATGACGAAACTGACCCTCAAGATACGTCTAAAAAACCTGATAAGTTCAAACGTCAGAAGGTTACTAAATTAGTTTTGCCACATTCTGACCATTTAGTTGAGATACGTCAGGAATCCTGGGAGTCTCCAGGAAATAAATTCTCCCTGTCTAAAAAGATGCTACAGATGTAGCCACCTTTATCTTGAGTGGCTGAGGCGTTTGTCCCGATCGAGCATACGCAGCGTAGGGAGGCGCACCTAGTCACAGAGAGGCGTACCTAATCGCACGGAGGCAGACAGAGCGTTTGGCGTTACCTTTACGTGTAATACCTGCGATCAGCCACCAGATGTCGCTTTTTACAATCACCACTGAGCATGCGTGTGGTCTCCCATAAAATACAATACTGAAATATATAATAAGGACTACTTTACTAAGGCGTCTCATTACGCTGCATACAGTAAATACTCCTTACGCTGCATTATTTAATACAGTATATACGACACAGACGCAAATAGTGCAGCATACAGTACAGTATATGATCCATCTACATTACTTTATGAATACTGTATGTAAGCGTCCAAGTACCGCAGACAAAACAACATAAAACCAGTAGTGTACACTGTCGCAAATGGATGTGTGTTTGAAGTTCACTATTGCCTCTCAAGATTAGGAATTTTGTACAGTATGTTATCGTCCTAATCCCGTAGCCATTACAGCATAATCAAAACCAATGGATTTATTCATCTGTCTGCGGCGAAGTGGTGAAGTGTTTCGCTTCCTATACTCAGAGTCCCGGGTTCGATTCCTAAAGTACGAATGCATGTTAGTTTTTTTCAGACACTTTATTATTATTTTTATTCACATAAACCAGGGCAAAGCTGCATGAGTGGTTCTACTGTTAAGGTTCTATGCACCGTACAGTACACATACATTTCTGTAGCTGGGCAGACTCAATAGAAATGGCTACCACCTATGACTCCTTGCCCCACAGAGGCCCTAGGCTACGGAGCAAGTAATAGTCCAGATTGTACAGGCTATGGGGCAATGCTGAAGGAGCGTCACAATCCCCTAGCTAAAATACACAGGGGCGATGGGGATAAGGTAGGTCTGCATACAGTATTACGGTACACCGGACTCAATCGCATAGCACACTGGCAAAATGACCACTACCCCTGAACCCCCACCTCGTGGCAGGCAGCACTCGGGTATGGAGTGAGAAATGGCATAAGTTGTGCAGGCTACGGGGCGATGCTGAAGGAGCGTCACAATCCCCTAGCCAAAATACACAGAGATAAGCGAGGTCTATGCACATTACGTTACACCGGGCTCGATCGCATAGCAAACTGACAAAACACAAGTTTTACATAAAGCAGGAGAGTTTCTACTGTAAAGGTTCTATGCACCGTATGGTACACATACAATTCTATAGCAGGGCAGACTCAATTGAAATGGCTACCGCCTGTGACTCCTACAGTTGCTCCTAGGAGGCACTCAGCTATGGAGCAAGTAACAGCACAGATTTTGCAGGCTATGGGGCAATGCTGAAGGAGCGTCACAATCCCCTAGCTACAATATACGATAGGGATAATCGAGTGGCTGGAGGGGGGGTCCCCTTGATTTAAGTGGTCCCCACTCCTCCAGGGTACCCCGGCCAGGTGTGACTAGTTGGGTATTTAATTCCACGGCCGCAGGGACCGGTATAAAAGTGTCCCCCGGCTGTGCATTATCTGTCCAGCTAGTGGAGCCCGGTGCTGGTTCAAAAAATAGGTGGAACCCCTATGCTTTTTGTCCCCCATATTTTTTGCACCAGGACCAGGCGCAGAGCCCGGTGCTGGTTCTAAAAAGATGTGGGATCCCGTGTCCATTTTTTTCCGTATTCCTGCCGGAATTCGACCGCTATTGCATATACTGTACCCCTTAATATCACTGCTTACAGTATACAGTATTTAGACATGAGCTTGTGTACAGTATCTGTCATGAGGTGCTTTTTTTACTGACACTATAACTTTTTTCTATTGTAATATACTGTACAGAGGCGGCAAACTAGCCAAACGGGAATAATCAGCTTCTGCTGAATAAAATGAGATGCTACAGTACATGCCTATATTCTGTGAGTGACTGCTGCTCTATGAAATTAAATCAGAAAATGTAAATATGAAATGCATTACTAATGTGTGGCATTACTGTACTGTATGTGTATAAGGTGTACTACAATATTTTCTGGTGTAACATAAGGAAAGGGCACTACTGCATGGTCTAATGCAGTGGTTCTCAAACTCGGTCCTCAGGACCCCACACAGTGCATGTTTTGCAGGTAAACCAGCAAGTGCACAGGTGTATTAATTACTAACTGACACATTTTAAAAGGTCCATACAGTAGGTGGAGCTAATTTTTTCACTTGTGATTCTGTGAGACCTGCAAAACATGCACTGTGTGGGGTCCTGAGGACTGAGTTTGAGAACCTGTGGTCTAATGTAAATAAAGATCAATGTGGTGGGGTGTAATGTGAATAAGGGGCAATACTGTTAGGAGTAATGTGGTACTATGATATGATGTAATCAGAATAAGAGACACTACTGCATGATATAATGTGAATAAAGTTGCAGTACTGTGTTGTGTCATTTCATCTTGGGGTATTATTGTGTTACCATGCCCCTTCCCAGCAAGAACATACTGTACACTGTTTTGGGCTGGCTCTAAATGTGCACATTGTTCTTATTTAGATTATAGGGGGTAGGAGCGCCAAAATGGGTGATGGTGCTGGGAAAGGGGTGCAGGGTTAGAGGCGGAACTACGTAGCATCTGTGCAAGAGGGCATCAGCCAAAATCTAGCCTAGGGCATCATGTTGGTCAGGTATGGCTCTGATAATACTGTATACTGTACTCTTACTGTACTTTGCATTTAATACAGATACTGTTTGCACACAGGTTTTACATGAATCATTGGCAATGCTGCAGGAGTGTCTCATTAGGCAATCTAAAATATACCTCGACTATGGGTGGGGATACAGTAGGGAAGTTCTGTCACCATAAGCTGTCTGCTGTGTATAGCAGATTTCCATCTGGGATGCATTTGTGTGTTTGTAATAAGAAAAAAACATTTTACTGTACATTTAGTGGATACAGTATTTCTCCCCCATAATTACGTATTATACTGTACAGGTACCCTCATGTACTGTACCGTACCATACTGTAAAATTGAATATTTATTGGAAAAGCATCAATATTAATGTAAAAAAAAGTATTTATTACAACATCCGATTCCGTGTACTGCACTGATCAAAATGTACAGTACTCTTATTCAGGACTTATAAAACTGAAAATAACTGTTCATACACATCAATAACATTACTACTGTATAATATTCTACATTAGTTTATGCAATAATCATACAAAGGCAATTTTATAAAAAAATTTAATAATGCACCAATTTAAAATTTTAAACAGAAAATACAGTACAGAACTACATATTTGTGGCTTGACCATTTCTTTCGACTACAACAGGTAATACTTTATACAGGTGATTTATATAATTATTACAATGTTCAGGTGTGAGTACTTCTAGCCAAAATTTCTTTATCCCATCCAACAGCTGCTGTTTTGTTGTTGGCTTCGCAACACTCCTAATGTACCTCTTCAATTGAGCCCACACTAATTCGATTGGGTTCAGGTCTGGTGATCTATATATAAAAAAAAAAGCCTTCACCCCTAGCCCACGACGCCTCATGAGAGATTCCCAATTTCATGTGTGAAAGTACTGCAAACAGCGCCCGGCCCCCACCCCATTGGTGTTGGTTTATGCCTTAGAGGACTCGGACGCTCGCATTTGTAAAGCACGGTATTTTCCACCGCCTCCTGCTAGGCTATTGCCCTTCCCCCCTGGGAGCCTGCACAGATCATGCAGTAGACAGGGAGGGAATTCAGGTCATGTGCAATACACAAACGCCGAATATCTACTGTATAGTACTGTTTTGCTCACTTAGTAGCGTCAGAATACACTCATTTCTACTCATTGCCGCTGTGCAGTTGCATTTAGCGTAAAGAATCGCTCCTGCAGATGTACTTTGATTTATGTGAAACCTGTGTGCATCCTTCCATTGGATGTACTGTATTAGAGAGCAAAAAAAAAATATTAAAATGAATGTCACGGGAACACATTAAAAAAAAGGTTGGCACTTCCTTCCCATTGGTGTTGGTTTACAGTATGCCGTAGTGGACTCGGACGTTCATGTAATTGCATTTCAAAGGCACAGTATTTTCCATCATCTCCCCCTACCCCCATCGCCCTTCCCCCCTGGGAGCCTGCACAGGGAGGGAATTCAGGTCCTGTGCAATACACAAATGCTGAAGATCTACAGTACTATTTTGCTCAGTTAGTAGCGTCAGAATACCCTCATTTCATTCCCGCTGTTTAGTTGCATTTAGCGTAAAGAATCGCTCCTGCAGATGTACTCTGATTTATATGTAACTTGTGTGCACCTTTCCATTGACTGTCTTACAATGTAAATAAAATAATACAGTGTATTATTACAGTTAAAAAAAAAGAAAAAAGAAGGCACATCAGGTCTCGAACCCTGGACCCCCAGCGTGGGAGGTGGGAGCCTTCACCCCTAGCCCACGACGCCTCATGAGAGATTCCCAATTTCATGTGTGAAAGTACTGCAAACAGCGCCCGGCCCCCACCCCATTGGTGTTGGTTTATGCCTTAGAGGACTCGGACGCTCGCATTTGTAAAGCACGGTATTTTCCACCGCCTCCTGCCAGCCCTCCATTCCCATTATGCATTAGCGAACTCAGACGCTCATGTATTTTAAAAGCACGGTGTTTATACATTGTCCTGTACATTCTTCCTTTTACACAATTACTGTAGTTGCGTCTCCATACACATACAGTACTCCATACACATACAGTACAGTACTCTACAGTAGGTCACCATCTTTTTCCACCGCCTCCCGTTACGCCTACAGTATTGCCAGAGCTGTAGATCAATCCGCCGCTATACTGTACGATCGAAAGTACTGGATTAGTGGAGCATTAGCCACACAGTGGTGGAGATGTGTAATGCATGATGAGTATCTAGATCGCCTCAACGCGCCTACCTGTGATTAAACTCAGCTATCGCCTTAGCGTGACTAAACGCCCATCTTGGCGGAGAAACAGTCAAGATAAAGGTGGCTACATCTGTAGCTCATTATCCCCTCTTTGCAGAGTTAAGTAAGAATTGGGAAACACTCACATGTAGCTCGTTTTGTGGTGTCTTCTAATCTGCCTGTCACTACCGTCACCTCTCTGAAGGAACTGATGGATAAGCGTGTGGAGGGTTGCTTGAAGTCTATTTACACTCTTGCAGGTGCCATATATAGACCCACTATAGCAGCTTCTTGGGATGCAAATGGTATTGAAACATGGGTTCAAGCTGTTGAGGCAGAGCTACCTCTGAATTTTTCTGATAATGCCAGACAGGGTCTTTCATATATTACCACAGCATCTCATTACATTCAGGAGGCGGCCTCTGATGCCAGTGTTCTGGCAGCCAAAGCGTCTACTACGTCCATTCTGGCTCGCCGGATTCTGTGGTTGCAGTCCTGGTCGGTGGACCTGGACTCTAAAAAGACCTTGGAGGTGATCCCTTTTAAGGGAGACATACTATTTGGGGAAGATTTGAACAAGATTGTTGCTGACTTAGTGTCTGCTCAGACTGCATGTCTGCCAAGTACTAATCCTTCAGCTGCGAAGGCTAAAAGTACCACCTTTCATTCTTTTCGACCGCCAAGTAAAGCATAGGGTAAGGCGTGCCCGAAACAGGCTCGCACTTCCAAAACCTCTAAGCTCAAACCTAAACGTTCTTGGGCTGCCCATCAGCCTGCTTCCAAACCAGACAAGCCTGCTGCATGATGGGGCGGGCCTCCCCCTGGACTTCTGCGGTTCGCCCAGGTATGGTTACAGACCACTTCAGACACATGGGTGAGGGAAGTCGTCACTCACGGATACGCCATCTCTTTCAAGACACGTCCCCCTCACCAGTTTTGCTCGACAAATATCCCTTCAGGTCCGTTAAAAGCAAATACTCTACAATTGGTGGTACAATCCCTCCTGGACACAGGAGTGGTAGTGCTAGTGCCTCTGTCTTTGAGGGGCAGGGGGTAATATTCAACGTTGTTCCTAGTTCCGAAGCCGAATGGAACCTCCCGGCCCATTCTCAACCTCAAGTCTTTGGAAAAATTTGTGAAGGTATCCAAATTCCGTATGGAAACTCTTTGCTCTATTGTTCTGGCTTTGGAGCCCAGGGACTATATGGTATCCCTGGACATACAGGATGCTTATCTACACATACCTATTGCCATGTCGCATCAGCGGTATCTGCGGTTTGCTATTGGCAAGCTACATTATCAATTCCAAGTCTTGCCTTTTGGACTGACCACAGCTCCTCGGATCTTCACCAAGATCATGGCAGTTATGACGGCCGTTCTCCATCGTCAAGGCATCAGGATCCTGCCGTATCTGGATGACTTGCTTATCCTGGCGAACTCCCCTCATCCATCCTCTAGAACTGATGGTCCAATTCCTACAAGCCCACGGATGGCTCATCAATTGGAAGAAATCCTCGCTGTTCCCTGCTCAGAACATGGTGCACCTGGGGGCATTCCTGGACACATACAACCAACGTTTGTTCTTGTCTCCAGAGATGGTCCTGAAACTCCAGGACAGGATCAGATGCTTCCTCTCTCACCCAAGAGTGTCGATACACTCAGAGATGCAAGTACTAGGCCTCATGGTGTCAGCTTTCGACATGGTGGAGTACGCTCAATTTCATTACCGCCCTCTGCAGAGGTTAATCCTTTCCAAGTGGGACGGCCTGACTCACCGGATCAGATCTCACATGATCTCCTTGACTCCGGAGGTTCATCTGTCACTGAGCTGGTGGCTACAGGACCAACAATTGAGCATGGGCCGTCCATTCTGGATCTCCAACTGGGTCCTCCCAATGACGGATGAGGGGTTGGGGCGTGGTGTTGAAGCAACACTCTCTTCAGGGTCAGTGGACCAGGGAAGAATCTCTCCTCCCGATAAATATTCTGGAGTTGCGGGCAGTGTTCAATGCTCTGAAGCTTGCCCTGCCTCTGGTACAGAACAGGCCTGTTCAAGTACAGTCGGACAATGCCACCACAGTGGCGTACATAAATCATCAAGATGGCACTCGAAGCCTCATGGCAATGTTGGCAGTGTCAAAGATTCTTCAATGGGCGGAACGCCATCTGCCAGCCATATTGGCAGTGTTAATTCTGGGAGTCCTCAACTGGGAAGCGGACTTCCTCAGTCGTCAGGATGTACACGCCGGAGAGTGGAGCCTTCATCCAGAAGTCTTTCAACTCCTAGTGGACAAATGGGGCGTACCAGATGTAGACCTGATGGTGTCTCGACACAATCACAAGGTTCCGGTCTTCGGAGCAAGGACAAGGGATCCTCAAGCAGCGTTTATGGATGCACTGGCAGTTCCATGGAACTTTTGGCTGCCGTACGTGTTCCCTCCGGTGTCACTCCTACCCATGGTAATAAGGAAGTTCAAGCAAGAAGGAGGAATTCTACTTCTAATTGCTCCAGCATGGCCCAAGCGGCATTGGTTCTCAGACCTGCAGGGTCTCTCGATAGAGCGTCCTCTTCTACTTCCGCAATGCCCAGACCTCCTCGTTCAGGGCCCTTGTGTCTACCAGGATCTGGCCCGACTGAGGGCCAAAGGATTTTCTGAGGCGGTCATTCAAACTATGTTGAAAGCCCATAAACCAGCTTCGGCTCGAATTTATTATATGGTCTGGAATTCTTACTTTACCTGGTGTGCAGCTAAGAATTATGATGCATACAAGTTCAGTACTGCCAAACTTTTGGCATTTCTGCAACAGGGCCTGGACTTAAGCCTTCGTCTGGCCTCCCTCAAGGTTAATATTTCAGTCTTGTCAGTGTAGTTTCAGAGAAAAATTGCGTCTCTGCCTGATGTTATTACTTTCACTCAGGGTGTTTTATGGATTCAGCCTCCATATGTCCCTCTTGTGGGTCCTTGGGATTTGTCCATTGTTCTGAAAGAGTGGTGTTTGGATGTGGTACGGGCTCTCCGTATCTATGTGAAGAGAACCACCTCTCTTAGATCTGATTCTCTCTTTGACCTTTTTGGTTTTCACAAACGTGGCTGGCCTGCGAATAAGCAAACTTTGGCCAGATGGATTAGAATGGTGATTGCACAAGATTATGCGCAGGCTGGACTTCCAGCTCCTGCTGCTATCAAGGCTCATTCTACTCTGTCTGTTGGACCTTCTTGGGCAGCCTGCCGTGGCGCGTCCCTAGAACAATCATGTAAGGTGGCTATGCGGTCCTCAGTGAACACATTCATCAGGCTCTATGCCTTTGATACTTCCACCTCCCAGGATGCTTCCTTTGGACACCGGGTTCTTGTGCCCGCTACAGTGCGTCCCCTCCATGAGGAACTGCTTTAGGACATCCCCGATGTTATTCCCTGTAGAATACCAGTGTAACCCGCTGCAGAAAAGGAGAGTTATGGTAAGACTTACCATTGTTAAATCTCTTTCTGCGAGGTACACTGGATTCCATGTGTTATCACTCCATACTTTCTGGAGTCACGGGAGAGGACGATCTTCAGTATCCTTCCTTACATTATGTAAGGATAGACCTGATTTATCCAGCTATTTACATGTATTCACATGAAATGCTACTGACTTATTTCTTGCTTTTTTCTAGTAATATTATATTTTATTTATATGGAGCCACAAGTATAGTGCTGTCCGGCCTGTTCAGGCCTAGTATGCCCGGCCCCCGATCTGACTAGCGGCTGGTCGGGTGAAGAAACGCCCGCCCGAGCTGGCCGCCTCTGCCGCCTAGAGACTTCTGGCGCCCCGTTGTCCACCTCCGGCGCAGCCTGCGGTGGAGCGGGAGACGGAGAAGGCACCTGGAGTATTGTGCAAGCGGGCGGCTGAATCCACCTGTGAACGCCCAGGGACTCTTCCGCTACAGGCGCAGTAGGCCTGCCCTGACTCGCCCGGCCCACGGAGGACTCGAGCAGGCAAGCAGGCAGGCCCGTGCTGCTTGCCCGTGCATCTGGGTCTGTCGGTTATTGGGGGGAACAAAACACAGGGGACACTGTATGAAAGAAGTAAGGAATAGGAAAAGTGGAAAAATTAGGACAGATGGAGGTAGAAAAGGTAGGGATTATAAGATGCAGAGAGAAGTATAGATTAGGAGGGGCAGAGAGAAAGATGTTAGTTAGAAGAAAGCAAAGTGTTTAAAATGAAACACCTGTAATAGTAGGTAAATTAGCCTGTACTTAGCAGTTTGTTAAGTTCGATTAACTTTCAGGAAAAGAGCAGTACCTTAAATACACAAATGTTCAGGCCGCTGCGACCGCTAAGCGTGTGTGAGTTTAACCCCTATCAAATGCGTATGCATTGCATAAGCATGCCGTCACACTGTAAGCACAAAGTAGCTACACGTGGACGGAATACACTTTATAACCCCTAACAGGAAAGGAAATGTGACACCAATTGTATATGTAATGTTGAGGTCCAACCCAGCAATAAATGTTTACTCAAAAGGGGGTACAACAGAAATACAATCACATAAGAGAAAAGGCTACAATGAATGGATACATACGTTTGTTCGCCAGCGCCACCCGGTTCCAGTCCTCAGTCAATCTGGATAGATGACCTTCAGAGAATGTGTCTGACCTGCCAGGTGGCTTGGCTTTTATACATCAGTCCAAATCATGAAACAACGGAAACTGTAATCTCTTCACCCATAGGTCAAAGGGCTGGTCATTTACAGTACAGGAGGGGTCATAGGTCGGTTTGAATAGGTGGGCGATGCCTGGTCCAGGTGCACTTGCAGATGTTCTCCACTGGGTTCCCGCCGAATATCAAGAGTACAGTAAATACAGTGTAATATTAATATTCTGTTCCTGCGCATATCTATGCGCAGGAGCGTGCTACCTTCTGCAAACTGCAACCGGAATATTGCTCTTGATATACTGTACAGCTGTATACCAAACACCACCTCCTAACCTAATTCTGTCCCCTCATATCCTGTAAAGGTGAATCCCTCTGTTGTTATACCTTTGAAGCAAATGTAACTCGCTGGTGTGGTGTATGTAGGCTATGTGTAAATTATGTGCTATGTGGATTAAATTTGAGATATGTGTTTGTGGCTTTTCCATGCAAATGCATATGCTACCATATTTGCTCATACCACGCGGTAATACGCAGGACCTCGTGAGCCAATATACGCAACGTGCGAGTATGCGCACGCACGGCAGAACAAGCACGTGCACGGAGGACACTCTGTATGGTGTTTGCACGTGATGCGTGTGACTATAATATTATCGACTTCGACAAGTTCCACGAAAAACTGGAAAGAGGCCGGATGTACTAGGTCTGAATTCTATATGTATGTCAGACCAGCCCCTATTCACAATCCAGCCAATCACAACCCTATAACATTTTCCTTACGTTCCTCCCCCTAAAACCTTAACCCCTTCCATGCCGCAGTGATACATTGAGTGATGTGCAGCAAGCCCAGATGGTGAGTTTATGCTGTTCGGTCACATTGCATGCCCTACACAGTCTTTCTGTAGTGCTGTACAGAAGGTTACAAAGGTGACTACATAGGACATTATAGATAAGTTTGCAACTTTACAGTGGCAGAATTAGCACTGGGGTACAGAGCAATGAAGGGGCCAGTGGCATTACAATGCATCAGACTGACTCATTATACACCGCCCTCCACTGCGCTGGGGGCGTTAACAAAGCATAAGGCCCCCAGCGCAGTGGATGACGGTGTATAATGAGTCAGTCTGATGCATTGTAATGCACTGGCCCCTTGAATGCTCTGTACCCCAGTGCTTATTCCGCCACTGTAAAGTCGCAAACTAGTGTGATGCGGTTATGTGACCGGTGGTTAGGAGATCGCCGGTCACAATACCGGCACCGGCATCCTGAACACTGACTAGCCCACCCATCGGCATGCCAACCAACAGGGACTATTCCATGACACCCATAGAGAGGGAATAGAATCTGTGGCGAGTGCAGCGAGCCACCGAGCCCGCTGCGTGGTGAGCGCAGAGAGCCTGCAAGGGGCTTCGTTGCATTTTCCCCCCTCATGTCGGCCATCTGACAGATGGAATCTCGCTGCCGGTCACCCGATACCAACCCATAATAGACTAGAGGAGCAGCAGGTAAAGGTGGACCCACGGCAGCATCATCACTTCCAATGAACGGTGATGAGATCAATAATGACCTTTCAAGTCGAAGCAGTTCACTGCATACTGGGAGGATGAATATACTGTAGGAATGAGCAGCTGCAGTGAGGCCTTACCTCCAGAGTCGCTGCTAGTGAGAGGAAGCCCGTAGCCAAACCACCTGCCAGCCTTAAGGTAGGTACACACCTATAGATACATCTGCAGATCAATTGATCTGCAGATATATCTGTAGATGGTACACCCTGACCAACCACCACTGCTATCTGCAGATATATCTGTTGTTGAGGACATTGGCCAATTAATCTTTCCCAGTTTTGGACTGGGGCATGGTGGGCCCACCGGGGGAAAGCAGTGGTAGGGGCCCATGTTAAGGGTGTGGCCAGTTTGCAGAGGGAGTGTGGCCTGCTACCTCATTGGTTTGACTAACCATTAGAGAGTGCAACATCTGGGCCACTTCATAAATATATACAGTAAACTCAGCTGCTGCATGCTTGATAATGTACCAGATTAATATCAGATTAATAACAGCAAAGCATTGTAGAAAATACACCATAGTCCAGTTTAAGGTAACATATGTATAATGTATAATTCAAGTGCACAGTCTGGAACCTGATCCTTAGAGCAGAATGTGGGGCCCCAGGCAGTATGGCCCACCGGTGGTTTCCCCTTTACCCCAGTGGGCCAGTCAAAGCCAGATCTTTCCTATGTACACACTGGCAGATGGTTGCTGTGAACTGTGCAATTTACATAATGGGCTTCTACAGAGCACACAGGAAAAGAAAATAGGCCTTTTTTTAACCTGTTTTTTCTCCCACTGTGTCTCTCGCTCCCTCCATCTTCCACGGTCTTTCCCTCGCTCCCTCCATCTCCCACGGTCTCTCTCTCGTTCCCTCCATTTCCCAATTTCTCGCTCTCTGTGTCTCCTGCAATCCTTTGTATATGTGAGGAGATAATATACTGTATTACTAATATATAACTAGTATGCAGAAATGACTTAGTTCCACAAAACCCCTCAGGGCACATGCTGGCCAAGGCACCAACAGGTGCTGGTCAGGCCTGTCACAGGTTATGGTTCATTGAGCGTGACTCCATCTGTACATAATATACAGAGATGGTCCGGCACTCCATCTGGGTTAACAATAAATTACTTGCACAACGTCTCACAACCCATTCATACATCATATTTACGCAAAGTAGGCACTCTGGAGACTGGTATAACCGTGCAAAACAAAGGTGTGATTTAATACATCACCGTTTTACGTAAGAAACCCCCGGGAGTGGAAAGCTGAAATGCACGAAAAGTGACCTGTTTGGCCGCCCAAACAGGACTTTTTTGCATCAAGTCCATTTGTTTACTTCGGTTTTGGCGCATTACATGGCTAAACCCAACTGATATGGGTGCGATCAGCGGATAATGGGGGACAATTGAATATCACCCTGCGATCTCCTGTCACTTTAGACGGGAGATCGGGTGAGATTAAACAATTGAATTCCCCACTTTATGGGCAATGCAAATCTCAGTAATGTGCGGTTGCACACATAAGAAACAATTGTGGTACCGCAACATTGCAGTTTCCAGAATATCTCTATGGGATTCAAGGAACAATTTCCAATGTTGATGTGTTAGCATTCTGACTGTTCCCCTGGTACCTCTATGCTATCGTTATGTATTGTGCAGGTATATAGGAATTTCACAGTGCTTTTGAATAAATCCTATCCTATATAATAAAAGGATAACACTGTTCTTGACCTCTGTTGTATGATTCAAGTGTTGTGCACACTGGCGGCCACTAGATGGTGCCCGACAGAGAGATTGAAGTGTTGCTCC
This sequence comes from Pseudophryne corroboree, assembly GCF_028390025.1. Classification (NCBI taxonomy): domain Eukaryota; kingdom Metazoa; phylum Chordata; class Amphibia; order Anura; family Myobatrachidae; genus Pseudophryne; species Pseudophryne corroboree. Next base: position 155,073,469 of record NC_086453.1, on the reverse strand, counting down.
GATCGAGCGCGTACAGCTGCCGGCGCTAACATTACTGTTAATTTGTTCCATCGCATTAATGGCCTGGTAACTAGTACATAATAAATAGACAAGGGACACAACCATATCATCACAAAATAATGTCTAATGCTGCTTAATTGTGACAATTGTTTGGGTTTTTTTTGTTTTTTTGCTTTGTTGTTTTTATCTTATGTCCTAGAGGATGCTGGGGTCCACATTAGTACCATGCGGTATAGATGGGTCCACTAGGAGCACTGGCACTTTAAGAGTTTGATAGTGTGGGCTGGCTCCTCCCTCTATGCCCCTCCTACCAGACTCAGTTTAGAAAATGTGCCCGGAGTAGCCGGTCACAGCTAGGGGAGCTCTCCAGAGTTTCTCTAGTAAAAGTTTTTTTTCGAGTTTATTATTTTACAGAGAGGCTGCTGGCAACAGCCTCCCTGCTTCATGGGACTAAGGGGGGGGAGTATTGTCCACCCTGCGTGGTCTGAGCCACTATCTCCGCTGACAGGACACTGAGCTCCTGAGGGTGCAGATTGTTAGCCGCTCCAGGCGACCGCTCACTCCCGCAGCACGCCGCCACCCCCTTACAGAGCCAGAAGACTTCGGTAGCGAGTGAGTGAAGATGGCGGCAACAGGGTAGGGGAGTGCCGCTCTGGGGCTCAGCGGTACATTGTGCGGCACTGTGAGGGTAACCCTGAGCCAGCGCCTATACCCTAAACTGGTCAGCAAGTCTGTCAGGGTCCCCGGATCGCTGCCAGCAGAAATCCTCAGGCCAGTATAATATAATGAAGAGCAGGAAGCAGCGCCATGTTCAGGGGGCGGAGCTTCTCCTCAGAGCGGATCCAGCAGCGTTCAGCGCCATTTTCCTGCCTGCAGTTCCTGTACAACAGACGCTGACAGGAAGAGCTGTCCATTCAAGCAACTCCAGCTATCCTGTGCGGTACCAGGGGGTTGCAGAAGGGGGGGAGGCTGTGTAAAGTCTGTGTAGTCTATTAAGATACACAGACAGCGCTGGTAGTTTCATTAGTTCTACCTCAAAAAGCGCTGTGTGTGGGTTGGCTCCAATCTCTGTGTCTCTCTGTGGCATACTTGGGGGGAACTGTGTCTGATATTTCTGTGTGTGTGTGTGTGTGTGTGTGTGTGTGTGTGTGTGTGTGTTTAATATCTCACATAGCCATGTCTAGGGACTTTGTGTCATATGCTGCAGAAGATGTTTCCTCTCAGGAGGGATCCATTCCATGCACACAGGATTGTAATGCTTTATCTCAGATCCCTATTATTGAACCTGAGTGGTTAACTTCTATCAAAGGAATGATCTCTCAGATCTCCACTAGGGTAGCTAATACTGAGACTGAAACTCAGGTGTTGAAGATGTCTATGGCAGTTTGATCAGGGTCTGTCCCTATTCCTGCAAAATCCCCTAGCATGTTCCCACAGAAACGTGCACTTGCCCAAATTATGCAAGATGACATGGATACCGATTCTGATACTACAGACGGTGATGGGGATGTAGTGAGAGGGGGAGGCATCCCTTGCAAAGGGGGTGCAGCTCATGATTGAGGCCATTAGAGATGTGTTAAACATTAATGACTCCACACCTGAGCAGGTTGAGGAGGCTTACTTCACTGACAAAAAGAAAGCCTCGCTAACCCAAAAAGAGTTCTGGTTGCTTTACCCTTCTCTGAGGAAGATAGGAAAAAATGGGAAAACCCACCAATTGTTGACGCATCTGTTTCCAGCCTGTCCCTGGTTCTACCGCGTTAAAAGAGCCGGCTGATCGTAAGATTGACACTACGCTCAAATCCATTTACACTGCTTCGGGAGTGGCGTTAAGGCCCACTATTGCCTGTGCATGGATTTCTAAAGCCATAGTAAAGTGGTCAAGCACATTACTAGAGGATTTGGATACAATGGATAGAAGTGACATTGAATTGTTTTTACATAACATACAGGATTCTGCAGAGTTCATAGTGGAATCCATGAAAGACCTGGGTACGCTGACTGCACGGATATCTTCCATGTCGGTCTCAGCCGGCAGGGGACTTTGGCTACAACAATAGTTTGCAGATGCGGAATCCAGGAGAAGTGTGGGGAACCTACCCTACACAGGTCAGGCTCTATTTGGGGAAGCGTTGGATGCGTAGATTTCCACAGCAACCATGGGTTAGTCATCTTTCCTTCCCTCTGCTACTCCTTCTATGGAGAAATCATTTTCTTCAGCTGTGCCGCAGTCCTTTCGGACCACTGAGACAAAAAAGCCCAAGCCTTCTACCACTTTCTTTAGAGGTGGTCGGGCAAAATCCAAAAAGCCTGCACCCGCAGGCTCCCAGGACCAGAGACCTGCTTCTGGTTCCTCAAAATCCTCAGCATGACGGTGGACCTCAAAGCCTGGAGGATGGATTGGTGGGTGCGAGACTCAGACGTTTCAGGCACGTCTGGGTGTTGTCTGGCCTGGATCCCTGGGTACAGGATATTGTGTCCCAGGGGTACAGACTGGAGTTTCAAGAACTCCCGCCTCACCGATTCTTCAAATCAGGTTTGCCAGCTTTGCTGACAGAGAGGGCTATCTTACAGGAAGCCATCCTAAAATTGGAAAAGTCACAGGTCATTGTCCCAATTCCACCTCATATGCAAAACAAGGGTTATTATTCAAACCTTTCGTGGTACCAAAACCGGATGGTTCGGTCAGACCAATTTTGAACTTGAAATCGTTGACCTCTTACCTGGGGGTGTTCAAATTCAAAATGGAGTCTCTCAGAGCAGTGATTTCATGTCTGGACGAGGGAGAGTTTCTGGTATCCCTGGATATCAAGAATGCGTACCTCCACATTCCGATTTGGCCACTTCACCAGGCTTATCTCAGATTTGCAGTGTTAGACAGGCACTATCAATTCCAGGCACTACCATTCGGCCTCTCCACAGCACCGATGGTGTTCACCAAGGTGATGGCAGAGATGATGGTTCTCCTCCGCAGAAAGGGGTTGAATATAATCCCATATCTGGACGATTTGCTGATAAAGGCATCGTCCAGGTAAAGGTTTTTGCAGTCCATTGTTCTCACGACTCATCTGCTCAGGGAACACGGTTGGATCCTGAATCTTCCAAAATCACATTTGGAGCTGACCAGTAGGTTGTCTTTTCTGGGAATGATCCTCGACACGGAAGTGCAGAGGGTGTTTCTTTCGGAGGAGAAAGCATTGGTGATACAAACCGCCAGGGTTTCGGCTCATCAGTGCATTCGCCTTCTGGGGAAGATAGTGGCCTCTCACGAGGCTCTACAGTATGGAAGGTTTCATGCTTGGCCCTTCCAACTGGATCTCCTGGACAAGTGGTCGGGATCTCATGTACACATGCACCAGAGAATACGTCTGTCACTGAAAGCCAGGATTTCACTCCTCTGTTGGCTACAACTACCTCACATTTTGGAGGGCTGCAGGTTCGGGATTCAGGACTGGATCCTTCTAACCACGGATGCAAGTCCCCGGGGCTGGGGTGCAGTCACTCAGGGGGAAACCTTCCAAGGAAGGTGGTCAATCCTGGAATACAGCCTTCCAATAAACATTCTGGAACTAAGAGCCATCTACAACGGTCTTCTCCAAGTGGCCCATCTTTTGCGAGATCGAGCCATTCAAGTGCAGTCGGACAATGTAACGATGGTGGCTTACATAAACTGACAGGGCGGAATGAAGAGCAAAGCTGCAATGTCAGAGGTAACAAGAATCATCCTCTGGGCAGAAAAACACACGTTGGCGCTGTCAGCAATCTTCATTCCGGGAGTAGACAACTGGGAAGCGAACTTCCTCAGCAGACACGATCTCCATCTAGGAGAGTGGGGACTCCATCCGGAGGTGTTCATGGAGGTAACAGAACTTTGGGGCGTACCTCAAAAAGACATGATGGTTTCTCGTCTCAACAAGAAGCTTCGGCAGTATTGTTCCAGGTCGAGGGACCTGCAAGCCGTGGCGGTGGATGCCCTAGTGACTCCATGGGTATTCCAGTCGGTGTACGTGTTTCCTCCACTTACACTCATTCCAAGAGTTCTAAAACTCATAAGGAGAACAAGAGTTCAGGCAATCCTCATTGCTCCGGAATGGCCAAGAAGGGCTTGGTATGCGGATCTTCTGGATCTACTGCTAGAAGAGCCGAGGCCTCTTTCTCTTCGGGAGGACCTGCTGCAGCAGGGGCCGTTTGCTTATCAAGACTTACCGTGGCTACGTTTGATGGCATGGAAATTGAACGCCAGATATAAGCTCGGAAGGGCATTCCGAACAAGGTTATTCCTACCCTGATACAGGCTAGGAAATGAATAACGTCTAAACATTACCATCGTATTTGGAAAAAATATGTATCTTGGTGTGAGTCCAAGAAGTTTCCTACGGTGGAGATTCACCTGGGATGGGTTCTCCTCTTCCTGCAAGCAGGTTTGGATATGGGCCTGAGGTTGGCCTCCGTAAAGGTCCAGATTTTGGACCTATCCATTTTCTTCCAGAAACAATTGGCTTCCCTCCCTGAGGTTCAGACTTTCCTGAAAGGGGTTCTGAACATCCAGCCTTTCTTTGTGCCGCCTACGGCGCCCTGGGATCTTAACGTGGTGTTACAGTTCCTCCATTCGGATTGGATCGAACCTCTACCAGAGGTTGAGGTCAAGTTTCTCACGTGGAAGGCTGTCACTTTGTTGGCCTTAGCTTCTGCTAGATGGGTGTCGGAGTTGGGGGCTTTGTCTTGTAAGAGCCCCTACTTGATCTTCCATGAAGATAGAGCTGAGCTCCGGACACGTCAGCAGTTCCTTCCGAAGGTTGTGTCGGCATTTCATATAAACCAACCTATTGTGGTGCCAGTTGCTACTGACTCCTCAATTTCATCAATGTCCTTGGATGTTGTAAGGGCTCTGAAAATCTATGTGAAGAGGACTGCTCGTCACAGAAAATTGGACTCTCTGTTTGTCCTGTATGATCTCAAGAAACTTGGGTGTCCTGCTTCTAAGCATACAATCTCACGCTGGATCAGGTTCACTATCCAGCATGCATATTCTACGACAAGATTGCCGTGTCATACGTCTGTTAAGGCCCACTCTACTCGTAAGATGGGGTCTTCCTGGGCGGGTGCCCGGGGTGTCTCGGCTTTACAGCTTTGCCAAGCGGTTACTTGGTCTGGGTCGAACACGTTTGCAAAGTTCTACAAGTTTGATACTTTGGCAGCTGAGGACCTGAAGTTTGGTCAATCAGTTCTCCAGGTGTTAGGCGCCGGGGTCCGCTCGTCGGTGCGGCCCGGCGCCTAGCAACCAGGGACGCCGTGCGCGTACAGCCGCCGGCTCCCTGGCAACGCTAGACGCCGGGCGCACGGAGCCGCACGGACCCTAGCAACGGGGACGCCACTGGCGGACCGCGTTCCCCGTTGCTGGGTCCATTTAAATTAATAAGGGCACCTGTTTCCTGGCCGTGCAGCAAGGCAGCTGCATGGCATTTAGTCCAATCAGCCTCTAAACAGCTGATTGGAGGACTCCCTGTTAAGTACACTCCCAGGGCTTCTCACAGACGCCGGTAATAGCTTCCTGCATGCTGTATCTGTTTGCTGAGAGTGTTTCCAGTCCTGCTGTACCCGGTCGTTCCTGTCCTCAGTTGTCCTGTACTCGGAAGTCGTCATCTGTTCCTGGAGTCCTGACTGAGCACCTTTAAACATCCAGTGGTGTTCGTGAGTCACGGCGTAGCCGTGTGTTGCGGCTTGGCCGCTTTATTACTTATTATTTATTATTTGTGTTTCGGAGCTTTTGCGGAGGATTCCGCTCCCACAGATCCACTCTGGTATCCAGCGGTGCTGGGTAGGAGTAACGGACTAGTGGATTTTGGTTGTCCTTTTATCTGGCGTTTTTTCCGCGCATACTTCTGGTTTGGTTAGTTAGCTTGTTGCCCCTGGCCTGTTGTCAGTCAGAGGTCCTCTTGTCATCATCCTGCCTCGGATTTCCCTTTGTCTCTCACTAAGACCGGGGGGCACTGGAGTTGGGCAGACATAATCCGCCTTTCAAACGTGGCTGCCAGGGGCTCAAGAAACCATAGTCTCGCAAGGGATTTCCGATAGCACGGGTGAGACAATAGAGTTAGGGCGCCAGGGGCAACTAGTCTTTCCAGCTCCCGTAACCAGCATTCCCTTCCAGTGCTCTGGCCATTGCCATGAGATCTCCTCCGGTCAGGAGTACTGGAATCATAACACCAGGAGCCTCCGCGCTCTCCCTCCAGTTCTGGGAGCTTTGGTACATCCCCATGGTACTAATGCGGACCTCAGCATCCTCTAGGACGTAAGAGAAAATAGGATTTTAATTACCTACCGGTAAATCTTTTTCTCGTAGTCTGTAGAGGATGCTGGGCGCCCGCCCAGTGCTTTGTGATCCTGCAGTGGTTATTTTGTTCAGTACTGATTAGTTCTTGGTTTAGTACTGTTTTGTTGCTTGGTTAAGTAATATTGTTCAGCTGTTGCTGATGTTTCAAGTTAGTTAGCTTGGTTTGCCTTGTAGGTGTGAGCTGGTGTTAATCTCGCCACTATCTGTGTAAAAACCTTCTCTCGAAGTCTCCTCGGGCACAGTTTCTAGACTGAGTCTGGTAGGAGGGGCATAGAGGGAGGAGCCAGCCCACACTCTTAAACTCTTAAAGTGCCAGTGGCTCCTAGTGGACCCGTCTATACCCCATGGTACTAATGTGGGCCCCAGCATACTCTACGGACTACGAGAAAAGGATTTACCGGTATGTAATTTAAAATCCTATATTTTTTTGTTTGTTTTTTTAAATCTAGCATTTGGAAACCCTTGCCCTAAGAAATGCTTCATTTGCCCCTGGGAAAAAAGAAGCCTTGTCAGCCAATCGGGAGAGGGTAAAAGTTTATAAATTTGTTTTACAAAAGAGCTGGGCAGCACCTAAAAATGCAATAGGTCCATTGGTTTAAATACAGATGTGTCCTTCTTAATCTTGCATTTTTTTTGCCTGCTTTGCCTGTACACATCATGGCATCGAATACATGCAGTCTGCTGCTACTAGTTGCAGCGTATGCACCATGCATTGCTATGGAAGCGGTTGCATATGCTTGTGTCTGTATTAGAGATGAGCGGGTTCAGATCCCTGAGATCCGAACCCTACCGACAGAGGCGTCACTAGGGATGGTGTCACCCGGTGTGGTAATTCATGGTGTCACCCCCCATGGACTTCCTTCCATATCACACCACACGGAATCCTTAGTATTGTGTTTGTACTAGTTTTAATTGTAAATCATAATTCCTGTATATCACTGAATGCGATGGCAATAGTAGTGACATAGGACACTATTCAGGTTGGTTTGCATATTCTGCTAAAAGCAGAATCTGCAATCATTTCTGTAGCATGCTGGGGTGCGTCCAGCATGCTAATTGGCATCCAACGATGCGATCGCAAAATAATTGAGATCCCATCACTGAAGCAGAAACTAAGGATGACCCCCTGCAGACGTAGCTAGGCTGCGTATGCAGGCGATGCACCGCCAATTTTTGGGTTGCAGTGGGCGCGTGTGATGTCATGTAGCCGCCCCAAAAAAGCTCTGACCCCCTTTCGCAGTTACGCCGGCCCCCAATGCCCGCCACCAGTGGCGTAACTAGACATTTTAATGCTGTGTGCAAGATAGGGCATTGGCACCAACCTGTATGGAAAACAGGGGCAGTGCGCGCCGTAGGCGCGTCCAAAAATTATAGGGGCTTGACTTTATGGGGAAGGGGTGAAGGGGTGTGGCCACAAAATAATACCAATTCATATTACGGTGCACAGTAGTCTCTATTATTCAAATTACGCCGCACAGTAGCGCCACTACACCAGGTAGAGCCCCTTTTACAGATTATGGTGGATAGATTCCCCTTTTTACACATTACGGCAGACAGCATCCCCCTTTTACACGTTACGGCAAACAGCGTCCCCTTTTTACACATTACGGCAGACAGCGCCTCCTTTTTACACATTACGGCTGACAGAATAGATTATACTTACCATTTCTCCGCTGGCTCAGTCAGTCAGGCTCCTCGGTGCTGGCAGTTCCGGTGGCAGGTGAGAAGGAAGAGGAGGGAGGCAGCCGCTGCATTCCAGCATTCACAGCAGCGGCGGCCAGCCTATGTGGAATGAGAGGAACAGCTGCAGCGAGGTTGCCACCAATTACATAGCGCTGCTGCAGCTCCTTCCCTCCACCTTCTCCCTCCTCTTCCTTCTCCGCTGCTGCTCCTCTCCTCCTCCGGCACAGGCGGCTTGTAATGAGTCAATTTGACTCATTACAAGCTGCTGACTTTAGGGAATGGGGGCCATTGCGCCCTCAGGGCGACTGTGCTGTGTGCCAGGCACACCTGACACACACGTAGTTACGGCATTGTACACTGCTGTCAATGAAAGTGCAGTCCTTCAGGGATGAAAGCGCACTTTGATTGCATGCGCACTGTTACTGTGGCATATTTTTGCAAAAATCGCTCAATTGCGATTATTGCTAAAATGAAATGCGACCAGAATTAGGTCCATAAACAGCTAATGGGCCCTCCACATTGGGGGTAATTCCAAGTTGATCGCAGCAGGATTTTTTTTAGCAATTGGGCAAAACCATGTGCACTGCAGGGGAGGCAGATATAACGTGCAGAAAGAGTTAGATTTGGGTGAGTTATTTTGTTTCTGTGCAGGGTAAATACTGGCTGCTTTATTTTTACACTGCAAATTAGATTGCAGATTGAACACACCACACCCAAATCTAACTCTCTCTGCACATGTTATATCTGCCTCCCCTGCAGTGCACATGGTTTTGCCCAATTGCTAACAAAAATCCTGCTGCGATCAACTTGGAATTACCCCCATTAGTAGTAATGAGCGGGTTCGGTTTCTCGGAAACCGAACCCCCCCGAACTTCACGCTTTTTACACGGGTCCGAGGCAGACTCGGATCTTCCCGCCTTGCTCGGTTAACCCGAGCGCGCCCGAACGTCATCATCCCGCTGTCGGATTCTCGCGAGGCTCGGATTCTATCGCGAGACTCGGATTCTATATAAGGAGCCGCGCGTCGCCGCCATTTTCACACGTGCATTGAGATTGATAGGGAGAGGACGTGGCTGGCGTCCTCTCCATTTAGAATAGAAATAGATAGTGAGAGTGAGACACTTGATTTACTGGAGCTTAGGAGTACTCAGAGAGTGCAGAGTTTACTAGTGACTGACCAGTGACCACCAGTGCAGTTTTATTATTATTTAATATAATCCGTTCTCTGCCTGAAAAAAAACGATACACAGTGACACAGTATACGATATCTGTGCTCAGCCTCAGTGTGCTGCATCATCTATGTATATCTGACTGTGCTGAGTGCTCACTGCTCACACAGCTTAATTGTGGGGGAGACTGGGGAGCAGTTATAGCAGGAGTACATATATTTAACAGTGCACACTTTTGCTGCCAGAGTGCCACTGCCAGTGTGACTGACCAGTGACCACCAGTATATTGTGATTGTCTGCCTGAAAAAGTTAAACACTCGTCGTGTGGTGTTTTTATTCTATAAACGCATTCTGCTGACAGTGTCCAGCAGGTCCGTCATTATATAATATATACCTGTCCTGCAGTAGTGATATATATATATTTTTATATCATTATCATCCAGTCTATACTAGCAGCAGACGCAGTACGGTAGTCCACGGCTGTAGCTACCTCTGTGTCGGCAGTCGCTCGTCCATAATTGTATACCTACCTGTGGTGGGTTTTTTTTCTATCTTCTTCATACTAGTAGTTAACTTTAGGAGTCTGCAGTGCTGACAGTGTCCAGCAGGTCCGTCATTATATAATATATACCTGTCCGGCTGCAGTAGTGATATATATATATTTTTTATATCATTATCATCCAGTCTATATTAGCAGCAGACGCAGTACGGTAGTCCACGGCTGTAGCTACCTCTGTGTCGGCAGTCGCTCGTCCATCCATAATTGTATACCACCTACCTGTTGTGGTTTTTTTTTCTATCTTCTTGATACTAGTAGTTTACTTTAGGAGTCTGCAGTGCTGACAGTGTCCAGCAGGTCCGTCATTATATAATATATACCTGTCCGGCTGCAGTAGTGATATATATATATTTTTTATATCATTATCATCCAGTCTATATTAGCAGCAGACGCAGTACGGTAGTCCACGGCTGTAGCTACCTCTGTGTCGGCAGTCGCTCGTCCATCCATAATTGTATACCACCTACCTGTTGTGTTTTTTTTTCTATCTTCTTGATACTAGTAGCTTACTTTAGGAGTCTGCAGTGCTGACAGTGTCCAGCAGGTCCGTCATTATATAATATATACCTGTCCGGCTGCAGTAGTGATATATATATATTTTTTATATCATTATCATCCAGTCTATATTAGCAGCAGACGCAGTACGGTAGTCCACGGCTGTAGCTACCTCTGTGTCGGCAGTCGCTCGTCCATCCATAATTGTATACCACCTACCTGTTGTGTTTTTTTTTTCTATCTTCTTGATACTAGTAGCTTACTTTAGGAGTCTGCAGTGCTGACAGTGTCCAGCAGGTCCGTCATTTTATAATATATACCTGTCCGGCTGCAGTAGTGATATATATATATTTTTTATATCATTATCATCCAGTCTATATTAGCAGCAGACGCAGTACGGTAGTCCACGGCTGTAGCTACCTCTGTGTCGGCAGTCGCTCGTCCATCCATAAGTATACTAGTATCCATCCATCTCCATTGTTTACCTGAGGTGCCTTTTAGTTGTGCCTATTAAAATATGGAGAACAAAAATGTTGAGGTTCCAAAAATAGGGAAAGATCAAGATCGACTTCCACCTCGTGCTGAAGCTGCTGCCAATAGTCATGGCCGAGATGATGAAATGCCAGCAACGTCGTCTGCCAAGGCCGATGCCCAATGTCATAGTACAGAGCATGTAAAATCCAAAACACCAAATATCAGTAAAAAAAAGGACTCAAAAATCTAAAATAAAATCGTCGGAGGAGAAGCGTAAACTTGCCAATATGCCATTTACCACACGGAGTGGCAAGGAACGGCTGAGGCCCTGGCCTATGTTCATGGCTAGTGGTTCAGCTTCACATGAGGATGGAAGCACTCAGCCTCTCGCTAGAAAAATGAAAAGACTCAAGCTGACAAAAGCACAGCAAAGAACTGTGCGTTCTTCGAAATCACAAATCCACAAGGAGAGTCCAATTGTGTCGTTTGCGATGCCTGACCTTCCCAACACTGGACGTGAAGAGCATGCGCCTTCCACCATTTGCACGCCCCCTGCAAGTGCTGGAAGGAGCACCCGCAGTCCAGTTCCTGATAGTCAGATTGAAGATGTCAGTGTTGAAGTACACCAGGATGAGGAGGATATGGGTGTTGCTGGCGCTGGGGAGGAAATTGACCAGGAGGATTCTGATGGTGAGGTGGTTTGTTTAAGTCAGGCACCCGGGGAGACACCTGTTGTCCGTGGGAGGAATAGGGCCATTGACATGCCTGGTGAAAATACCAAAAAAATCAGCTCTTCGGTGTGGAAGTATTTCAACAGAAATGCGGACAACATTTGTCAAGGCGTGTGTTGCCTTTGTCAAGCTGTAATAAGTAGGGGTAAGGACGTTAACCACCTCGGAACATCCTCCCTTATACGTCACCTGCAGCGCATTCATCATAAGTCAGTGACAAGTTCAAAAACTTTGGGCGACAGCGGAAGCAGTCCACTGACCAGTAAATCCCTTCCTCTTGTAACCAAGCTCACGCAAACCACCCCACCAACTCCCTCAGTGTCAATTTCCTCCTTCCCCAGGAATGCCAATAGTCCTGCAGGCCATGTCACTGGCAATTCTGACGAGTCCTCTCCTGCCTGGGATTCCTCCGATGCATCCTTGCGTGTAACGCCTACTGCTGCTGGCGCTGCTGTTGTTGCTGCTGGGAGTCGATGGTCATCCCAGAGGGGAAGTCGTACTCGTAAGACCACTTTTACTACTTCCACCAAGCAATTGACTGTCCAACAGTCCTTTGCGAGGAAGATGAAATATCACAGCAGTCATCCTGCTGCAAAGCGGATAACTGAGGCCTTGGCATCCTGGGCGGTGAGAAACGTGGTTCCGGTATCCATCATTACTGCAGAGCCAACTAGAGACTTGTTGGAGGTACTGTGTCCCCGGTACCAAATACCATCTAGGTTCCATTTCTCTAGGCAGGCGATACCGAAAATGTACACAGACCTCAGAAAAAGACTCACCAGTGTCCTAAAAAATGCAGTTGTACCCAATGTCCACTTAACCACGGACATGTGGACAAGTGGAGCGGGGCAGGCTCAGGACTATATGACTGTGACAGCCCACTGGGTAGATGTATGGACTCCCGCCGCAAGAACAGCAGCGGCGGCACCAGTAGCAGCATCTCGCAAACGCCAACTCTTTCCTAGGCAGGCTACGCTTTGTATCACCGCTTTCCAGAATACGCACACAGCTAAAAACCTCTTACGGCAACTGAGGAAGATCATCGCAGAATGGCTTACCCCAATTGGACTTTCCTGTGGATTTGTGGCATCGGACAACGCCAGCAATATTGTGTGTGCATTAAATCTGGGCAAATTCCAGCACGTCCCATGTTTTGCACATACCTTGAATTTGGTGGTGCAGAATTATTAAAAAAACGAGAGGGACGTGCAAGAGATGCTGTCGGTGGCCAGAAGAATTGCGGGACACTTTCGGCGTACAGGCACCACGTACAGAAGACTGGAGCACCACCAAAAACGCCTGAACCTGCCCTGCCATCATCTGAAGCAAGAAGTGGTAACGAGGTGGAATTCAACCCTCTATATGCTTCAGAGGTTGGAGGAGCAGCAAAAGGCCATTCAAGCCTATACAACTGAGCACGATATAGGAGGTGGAATGCACCTGTCTCAAGCGCAGTGGAGAATGATTTCAACGTTGTGCAAGGTTCTGCAACCTTTTGAACTTGCCACACGTGAAGTCAGTTCAGACACTGCCAGCCTGAGTCAGGTCATTCCCCTCATCAGGCTTTTGCAGAAGAAGCTGGAGACATTGAAGGAGGAGCTAACACAGAGCGATTCCGCTAGGCATGTGGGACTTGTGGATGGAGCCCTTAATTCGCTTAACAAGGATTCACGGGTGGTCAATCTGTTGAAATCAGAGCACTACATTTTGGCCACCGTGCTCGATCCTAGATTTAAAACCTACCTTGGATCTCTCTTTCCGGCAGACACAAGTCTGCTGGGGTTCAAAGAACTGCTGGTGACAAAATTGTCAAGTCAAGCGGAACGCGACCTGTCAACATCTCCTCCTTCACATTCTCCCGCAACTGGGGGTGCGAGGAAAAGGCTCAGAATTCCGAGCCCACCCGCTGGCGGTGATGCAGGGCAGTCTGGAGCGACTGCTGATGCTGACATCTGGTCCGGACTGAAGGACCTGACAACGATTACGGACATGTCGCCTACTGTCACTGCATATGATTCTCTCCCCATTGAAAGAATGGTGGAGGATTATATGAGTGACCGCATCCAAGTAGGCACGTCAGACAGTCCGTACTTATACTGGCAGGAAAAAGAGGCAATTTGGAGGCCCTTGCACAAACTGGCTTTATTCTACCTAAGTTGCCCTCCCACAAGTGTGTACTCCGAAAGAGTGTTTAGTGCCGCCGCTCACCTTGTCAGCAATCGGCGTACGAGGTTACATCCAGAAAATGTGGAGAAGATGATGTTCATTAAAATGAATTATAATCAATTCCTCCGTGGAGACATTGACCAGCAGCAATTGCCTCCACAAAGTACACAGGGAGCTGAGATGGTGGATTCCAGTGGGGATGAATTGATAATCTGTGAGGAGGGGGATGTACACGGTGATATATCGGAGGATGATGATGAGGTGGACATCTTGCCTCTGTAGAGCCAGTTTGTGCAAGGAGAGATTAATTGCTTCTTTTTTGGTGGGGGTCCAAACCAACCCGTCATTTCAGTCACAGTCGTGTGGCAGACCCTGTCACTGAAATGATGGGTTGGTTAAAGTGTGCATGTCCTGTTTATACAACATAAGGGTGGGTGGGAGGGCCCAAGGACAATTCCATCTTGCACCTCTTTTTTCTTTCATTTTTCTTTGCGTCATGTGCTGTTTGGGGAGTAGTTTTTGGAAGGGCCATCCTGCGTGACACTGCAGTGCCACTCCTAGATGGGCCAGGTGTTTGTGTCGGCCACTTGTGTCGCTTATCTTAGTCACACAGCTACCTCATTGCGCCTCTTTTTTTCTTTGCGTCATGTGCTGTTTGGGGGGTGTTTTTTGGAAGGGCCATCCTGCGTGACACTGCAGTGCCACTCCTAGATGGGCCAGGTGTTTGTGTCGGCCACTTGTGTCGCTTATCTTAGTCACACAGCTACCTCATTGCGCCTCTTTTTTTCTTTGCGTCATGTGCTGTTTGGGGGGTGTTTTTTGGAAGGGCCATCCTGCGTGACACTGCAGTGCCACTCCTAGATGGGCCAGGTGTTTGTGTCGGCCACTTGGGTCGCTTATCTTAGTCACACAGCTACCTCATTGCGCCTCTTTTTTTCTTTGCGTCATGTGCTATTTGGGGGGTGTTTTTTGGAAGGGCCATCCTGCGTGACACTGCAGTGACACTCCTAGATGGGCCAGGTGTTTGTGTCGGCCACTTGGGTCGCTTATCTTAGTCACACAGCTACCTCATTGCGCCTCTTTTTTTCTTTGCGTCATGTGCTGTTTGGGGGGTGTTTTTTGGAAGGGCCATCCTGCGTGACACTGCAGTGACACTCCTAGATGGGCCAGGTGTTTGTGTCGGCCACTAGGGTCGCTTATCTTAGTCACACAGCTACCTCATTGCGCCTCTTTTTTTTCTTCTTTGCGTCATGTGCTGTTTGGGGAGTAGTTTTTTGAAGGGCCATCCTGCGTGACACTGCAGTGCCACTCCTAGATGGGCCAGGTGTTTGTGTCGGCCACTTGGGTCGCTGAGCTTAGTCATCCAGCGACCTCGGTGCAAATTTTAGGACTAAAAATAATATTGTGAGGTGTGAGGTGTTCAGAATAGACTGAAAATGAGTGGAAATTATGCTTATTGAGGTTAATAATACTTTGGGATCAAAATGACCCCAAAATTCTATGATTTAAGCTGTTTTTTTAGGGTTTTTTGAAAAAAACACCCGAATCCAAAACACACCCGAATCCGACAAAAAAAATTCGGTGAGGTTTTGCCAAAACGCGTTCGAACACAAAACACGGCCGCGGAACCGAACCCAAAACCAAAACACAAAACCCGAAAAATTTCCGGTGCTCATCACTACCCATTAGGCGATATAACTGCACAATATGAACGTTCTCGTTCATTAATGAATGAGAACTAGTTCATATCGTTCAGTACGTAGGCACCAACGATGAATGATTCGCGGCCCCACGCTCGTTCATCATTGGTGCCGGGTCGCTTATGCTTGCAGGCCAATATGGACAATCTCGTCCATATTACCATGCACTGCTATGGAGTTATACCACACAGTGTGAGCCGAAAATTACATTATAGCACACATAATGAGCCAAAATTCACATTATAGCACACAGAATGAGCTGAAATTCACATTATAGCACACTGAATGAGCCGAAATTCACATTATAGCACACTGAGCCGAAATTCACATTATAGCACACTGAGCCGAAATTCACATTATAGCACACCTAATGAGCAGAAATTCACATTACGCAACATAGATGAAGACAAAATTCACATATGCCACACGGTATGATCCACAATTCAGGGCCAGGGAGATTGACAGCAGGGTCAGTGACAGAGAGACAGTGACAGAGAGTGGAACAGCAGTGACAGAGAGAGGGACAGGGACATAGGGAAACAGGGTGAGAGTACCTGAGCAGTGGAGGGGGGTGTAGTCGGCGGCGGTGCAGAGTTGAAGGCCCTGGGCAGCGGAGAACGTGGGCGGCTGCAGTGTGCAGAATGTGGCTGGCGGGGGTGAGGAGAATAGCAAGCCGCAAGAGCCTCCTCCCAGTTCTCCCTGAGTCCCAGCAGCGCAAGCGATGGAGTGGCGGCGCGATGATGTACAGACCCGGCCGCGGCTGTGTCTTCCTCTTCCTGCAGGGGGAGGGATGCAATCATAACTGTGCCGCGGCGGAGTCTTCTTGTTGCAGGTGGGGGTATATGATTTTGAGTCAGTGGGGGTGCGATCGTAAGTGTAGTGCTTGGTGCCGGATGGCAAACAGGGCACTGCAGTTACAATCGCACCCTCGCCGACTCAAAATCTTATACCCCCGCCTGCAACAAGAAGACTCCGCCGTGGCACAGTTATGATTGCATCCCCCCCCCCACCCCCACCCCAGCAGGTGCAAGTGCAGCTCTTGTTTTGTGTCACCCCATTGAAGGGTGACACTCGAGTGCGGGCAGCAACCCCCCGCACCCTCCTCATGACGCCACTGATAGATATATATATATATATATATATATATTTAACTTGAAGTAATACTGGATTATATTGAAATTAACAGTTTATTTGGTACAAATAAATGGTACTGATTTCAATACAATCTTTAGCGGAAAAAATAAATATATATATATATATATATATATATATATATTTAATTGACAGTGTATTTTTTTAACTGTAAATACTAACTTTTGATCACACTCAACTGGCAGAAGCCAAAATCCAGGGAGTGATAGCTGCTGAAGACAGAGGTGCGCACTTGCAGAGCCGGTTCTTCCTCTTGTAACGCAGCGGCTGCACTCCTTCTACAGTTCACAGTCCCCTCTCACTTCTCCCTCCCAGCATGGCAAGCGGCACTAGCATGCGCGATGACGTCATCACATCACGCTGTGTGCGCTTTCCGAGACCTGGCCGCGGCGGTGTTCTTCAGGGTTGTAGGCGCCGGACGGGTGTGTAGCTCAGTAGCTGTTTTTAAAACTAGCTCGCGTGTGTCTGGCGGACCGGCATTGATAGCGGCGCTTACTGCTGGGGAGGCGGGGTGTACACACTGCCACGGACGTGACACTGGGTGAGGATGTGCTGATGGGGGTGCGGGTGTGCGGCTCTATTTGGTGTCACCCCATGGAAGGGTGACACCCGGGTGCGGGCCGTACCCCCCGCACCCTCCTCATGACGCCACTGCCTAACGAACCTCCCTACCCGAGTCCGGATCCAGGTCAGGCGGGAAAACACGGAACGATGCAAAACGTCATCATCCCGCTGTCGGATTCTCGCGGGGTTTGGATTCCATATAAAGAGCCGCGCGTCGCCGCCATTTTCACTCCGGCATTGGAGAGTGTACAGAGAGGACGTGTCTCCATTCTCTCAGTGTCCTCAGTGTCCGTGTCTTGTGCTGCATCTGTCCAGTCACAGTGGTTGTGTCCTCTTGCTGCCATATGTCTAGTGCTGATGTATAGGGTGCTGTGTTGTGCTGCATCAGTCCAGTGGTGGTGTATTGTGCTGCATCAGTTCAGTGGTGGTGTATTGTGCTGCATCAGTCCAGTCACAGTGGTATCCTCTGCTGCCATATGTCCAGTGCTGCTGTATAATAATAACAAGTCCCTTACAGTGTTGCTATGTTGTCCTGCATCAGACCAGTGGTAGTGTCCTGGGCATCAGTCAGTCCAGTGACCAGTCACAGTGGTATCCTTTGCTGCCATATGTCCAGTGCTGCTGTATAATAATAACAAGTCCCTTACAGTGTTGCTATGTTGTCCTGCATCAGACCAGTGGTAGTGTCCTGGGCATCAGTCAGTCCAGTGACCAGTCACATTGGTATCCTCTGCTGCCATATGTCCAGTGCTGCTGTATAATAATAACAAGTCCCTTACAGTGTTGCTGTGTTGTCCTGCATCAGACCAGTGGTAGTGTCCTGTGCATCAGTCAGTCCAGTGACCAGTCACAGTGGTATCATCTGCTGCCATATGTCCAGTGCTGCTGTATAATAACAAGTCCCTTACAGTGTTGCTATTTTGTCCTGCATCAGACCAGTGGTAGTGTCCTGTGCATCAGCCATCAGTCAGTCCAGTGACCAGTCACAGTAGTATCCTCTGCTGCCATATGTCCAGTGCTGCTGTATAATAACAACAAGTCCCTTACAGTGTTGCTGTGTTGTCCTGCATCAGACCAGTGGTAATGTCCTGTGCATCAGCCATCAGTCAGTCCAGTGACCAGTCACAGTGGTATCCTCTGCTGCCATATGTCCAGTGCTGCTGTATAATAATAATAATAATAATAATAATAATAATAATAATAATAAGTCCCTTACAGTGTTGCTATGTTGTCCTACATCAGACCAGTGGTAGTGTCCTGTGCATCAGTCAGTCCAGTGACCAGTTATAGGTGTTTCCTCTGCTGCCATATGTCCAGTGCTCCTGGGCCGCATATTGTGTTATATAACTCCAGAAAAATAATGGAGAACAAAAATTTGGAGGATAAAATAGGGAAAGATCAAGAACCACTTCCTCCTAGTGCTGAAGCTGCTGCCACTAGTCATGACATAGACGATGAAATAGCATCAACGTCGTCTGCCAAGGCCGATGCCCATTGTGATAGTAGAGGGCATGTAAAATCCAAATGCCAAAGTTCAGTAAAAAGACCCAAAAAATGAAATTTAAATAGTCTGAAGAGAAACGTAAACTTGCCAATATGCCATTTACGACACGGAGTAGCAAGGAACGGCTATGGCCCTGGCCTATGTTTATGACTAGTGGTTCAGCTTCACATGACGATGGAAGCCCTCATCCTCCCGCTTGAAAAATGAAAAGAGTTAAGCTGGAAAAAGCACAGAAAAGAACTGTGCGTTCTAAGTAGTGATGAGCGGGTTCGGTTTCTCGAAAACCGAACCCCCCCCGAACTTCACCCTTTTTACACGGGTCCGAGGCATATTCGGATTCTCCCGTATGGCTCGGTTAACCCGAGCGCGCCCGAACGTCATCATCCCGCTGTCGGATTCTCGCGAGATTCGGATTCTATATAAGCAGCTGCACGTCGTCGCCATTTTCACTCGTGCATTGGAAATGTTAGGGAGAGGACGTGGCTGGGGTCCTCTCCGTGTATTGTTGGTGCAAATATTTGTGCTTGCTTTACTTATTGCTTAATTGTGGGAACTGGGGAGCAGCTGTATATTTATATAGGAGGAGTACAGTGCAGAGTTTTGCTGATCAGTGTGCTGCATATATCTGTGCTCACAATGCTTAATTGTGGGGACTGGGGAGCAACTGTATTATATAGCAGGAGTACAGTGCAGAGTTTTGCTGACAGTGACCACCAGTATACGTTGTCTGCCTGAAAAACACTCCATATCTGTGCTGCATTGTAGACAGTATATAGTAGGAGTACAGTGCATAATTTTTCTGACCACCAGTATATAATATATAGGAGTACGGTACAAAAGGCCACTGCTGTACCTACCTCTGTGTCGTCAAGTATACTATCCATCCATACCTGTGGTGCATTTCAGTTTTGCACAGTTTGCTGACCACCAGTATATAATATATAGCATTACGGTACAGTAGGCCACTGCTGTACCTACCTCTGTGTCGTCAAGTATACTATCCATCCATACCTGTGGTGCATTTCAGTTTTGCACAGTTTGCTGACCACCAGTATATAATATATAGCATTACGGTACAGTAGGCCACTGCTGTACCTACCTCTGTGTCGTCAAGTATACTATCCATCTACATTCTATACCTGTGGTGCATTTTAGTTTTGCAGTTTGCTGACACAGTAACCACCAGTATATATAGCAGTACGGTACGGAAGGCCACTGCTGTACCTACCTCTGTGTCGTCAAGTATACTATCCATCTAGATTCTATACCTGTGGTGCATTTCAGTTGTGCAGTTTGCTGACACAGTGACCACCAGTATATATAGCAGTACGGTACGGAAGGCCACTGCTGTACCTACCTCTATGTCGTCAAGTATACTATCCATCTACATTCTATACCTGTGGTGCATTTTAGTTTTGCAGTTTGCTGACACAGTGACTACCAGTGTATATATAGCAGTACGGTACGGAAGGCCACTGCTGTACCTACCTCTGTGTCGTCAAGTATACTATCCATCTAGATTCTATACCTGTGGTGCATTTCAGTTGTGCAGTTTGCTGACACAGTGACCACCAGTATATATAGCAGTACGGTACGGAAGGCCACTGCTGTACCTACCTCTATGTCGTCAAGTATACTATCCATCTACATTCTATACCTGTGGTGCATTTTAGTTTTGCAGTTTGCTGACACAGTGACCACCAGTATATATAGCAGTACGGTACGGAAGGCCACTGCTGTACCTACCTCTGTGTCGTCAAGTATACTATCCATCTACATTCTATACCTGTGGTGCATTTTAGTTTTGCAGTTTGCTGACACAGTGACCACCAGTATATATAGCAGTACGGTACGGAAGGCCACTGCTGTACCTACCTCTGTGTCATCAAGTATACTATCCATCTACATTCTATACCTGTGGTGCATTTTAGTTTTGCAGTTTGCTGACACAGTGACCACCAGTATATATAACAGTACAGTACGGAAGGCCACTGCTGTACCTACCTCTGTGTCGTCAAGTATACTATCCATCTACATTCTATACCTGTGGTGCATTTTAATTTTGCAGTTTGCTGACACAGTGACCACCAGCATATATAGCAGTACGGTACGGAAGGCCACTGCTGTACCTACCTCTGTGTCGTCAAGTATACTTTCCATCTACATTCTATACCTGTGGTGCATTTTAGTTTTGCAGTTTGCTAACACAGTAACCACCAGTATATATAGCAGTACGGTACGGAAGGCCACTGCTGTACCTACCTCTGTGTCATCAAGTATACTATCCATCTACATTCCATAGCTGTGGTGCATTTTAGTTTTGCAGTTTGCTGACACAGTGACCACCAGTATATATAGCAGTACGGTACGGAAGGCCACTGCTGTACCTACCTCTGTGTCGTCAAGTATACTATCCATCTACATTCTATACCTGTGGTGCACTTTAGTTTTGCAGTTTGCTGACACAGTGACCACCAGTATATATAGCAGTACGGTACGGAAGGCCACTGCTGTACCTACCTCTGTGTCGTCAAGTATACTATCCATCTACATTCTATACCTGTGGTGCATTTTAGTTTTGCAGTTTGCTGACACAGTGACCACCAGCATATATAACAGTACGGTACGGAAGGCCACTGCTGTACCTACCTCTGTGTCGTCAAGTATACTATCCATCTACATTCTATACCTGTGGTGCATTTTAGTTTTGCAGTTTGCTGACACAGTGACCACCAGCATATATAGCAGTACGGTACGGAAGGCCACTGCTGTACCTACCTCTGTGTCGTCAAATATACTATCCATCTACATTCTATACCTGTGGTGCATTTTAGTTTTGCAGTTTGCTGACACAGTGACCACCAGTATATATAGCATTACGGTACGGAAGGCCACTGCTGTACCTACCTCTGTGTCATCAAGTATACTATCCATCTACATTCTATACCTGTGGTGCATTTTAGTTTTGCAGTTTGCTGACACAGTGACCACCAGTATATATAGCAGTACGGTACGGAAGGCCACTGCTGTACCTACCTCTGTGTCGTCAAGTATACTATCCATCTACATTCTCTACCTGTGGTGCACTTTAGTTTTGCAGATTGCTGACACAGTGACCACCAGTATATATAGCAGTACGGTATGGAAGGCCACTGCTGTACCTACCTCTGTGTCGTCAAGTATACTATCCATCTACATTCTATACCTGTTGTGCATTTTAGTTTTGCAGTTTGCTGACAGTGACCACCAGTATATATAGCAGTACGGTACGGAAGGCCACTGCTGTACCTACCTCTGTGTCGTCAAGTATACTATCCATCTAGATTCTATACCTGTGGTGCATTTTAGTTTTGCAGTTTGCTGACAGTGACCACCAGTATATATAGCAGTACGGTACGGTAGGCCACTGCTGTACCTACCTCTGTGTCGTCAAGTATACTATCCATCTAGATTCTATACCTGTGGTGCATTTTAGTTTTGCAGTTTGCTGACAGTGACCACCAGTATATATAGCAGTACGGTAGGCCACTGCTGTACCTACCTCTGTGTTGTCAAGTATACTATCCATCTAGATTCTATACCTGTGGTGCATTTCAGTTGTGCAGTTTGCTGACACAGTGACCACCAGTATATATAGCAGTACGGTACGGAAGGCCACTGCTGTACCTACCTCTGTGTCATCAAGTATACTATCCATCTACATTCTATACCTGTGGTGCATTTTAGTTGTGCGCAGTATATATAGTAGTAGGCCATTGCTATTGATACTGGCATATAATTCCACACATTAAAAAATGGAGAACAAAAATGTGGAGGTTAAAATAGGGAAAGATCAAGATCCACTTCCACCTCGTGCTGAAGCTGCTGCCATTAGTCATGGCCAAGATGATGAAATGCCATCAACGTCGTCTGCCAAGGCCGATGCCCAATGTCATAGTAGAGAGCATGTAAAATCCAAAAAACAAAAGTTCAGTAAAATTACCCAAAAATCAAAATTGAAAGCGTCTGATGAGAAGCGTAAACTTGCCAATATGCCATTTACGACACGGAGTGGCAAGGAACGGCTGAGGCCCTGGCCTATGTTCATGGCTAGTGGTTCAGATTCACATGAGGATGGAAGCACTCATCCTCTCGCTAGAAAAATGAAAAGACTTAAGCTGGCAAAAGTACAGCAAAGAACTGTGCGTTCTTCTAAATCACAAATCCCCAAGGAGAGTCCAATTGTGTCGGGTGCGATGCCTGACCTTCCCAACACTGGACGGGAAGAGCTTGCGCCTTCCACCATTTGCACGCCCCCAGCAAGTGCTGGAAGGAGCACCCGCAGTCCAGTTCCTGATAGTCAAATTGAAGATGTCACCGTTGAAGTACACCAGGATGAGGATATGGGTGTTGCTGGCGCTGGGGAGGAAATTGACAAGGAGGATTCTGATGGTGAGGTGGTTTGTTTAAATCAGGCACCCGGGGAGACACCTGTTGTCCGTGGGATGAATATGGCCATTGACATGCCTGGTCAAAATACAAAAAAAAATCAGCTCTTCGTGTGGAATAATTTCAACACAAATGCGGACAGCAGGTGTCAAGCCGTGTGTTGCCTTTGTCAAGCTGTAATAAGTAGGGGTAAGGACGTTAACCACCTCGGAACATCCTTCCTTATACGTCACCTGCAGCGCATTCATCATAAGTCAGTGACAAGTTCAAAAACTTTGGATAACAGCGGAAGCAGTCCACTGACCACTAAATCCCTTCCTCTTGTAACAAAGCTCCTGCAAACCACACCACCAACTCCCTCAGTGTCAATTTCCTCCTTACCCAGGAAAGCCAATAGTCCTGCAGGCCATGTCACTGGCAAGTCTGACGAGTCCTCTCCTGCCTGGGATTCCTCCGATGCATCCTTGAGTGTAACGCCTACTGCTGCTGGCGCTGCTGTTGTTGCTGCTGGGAGTCGATCGGCATCCCAGAGAGGAAGTCGGAAGACCACTTGTACTACTTCCAGTAAGCAATTGACTGTCCAACAGTCCTTTGCGAGGAAGATGAAATATCACAGCAGTCATCCTGCTGCAAAGCAGATAACTCAGGACTTGGCATCCTGGGCGGTGAGAAACGTGGTTCCGGTATCCATCGTTAATTCACAGGCAACTAGAGACTTGATTGAGGTACTGTGTCCCCGGTACCAAATAACATCTAGGTTCCATGTCTCTAGGCAGGCGATACCGAAAATGTACACAGACCTCAGAAAAAGAGTCACCAGTGTCCAAAAAATGCAGTTGTACCCAATGTCCACTTAACCACGGACATGTGGACAAGTGGAGCAGGGCAGACTCAGGACTATATGACTGTGATAGCCCACTGGGTAGATGTATTGCCTCCCGCAGCAAGAACAGCAGCGGCGGCACCAGTAGCAGCATCTCGCAAACGCCAACTCGTTCCTAGGCAGGCTACGCTTTGTATCACCGCTTTCCAGAAGAGGCACACAGCTGACAACCTCTTACGGAAACTGAGGAAGATCATCGCAGAATGGCTTACCCCAATTGGACTCTCCTGGGGATTTGTGACATCGGACAACGCCAGCAATATTGTGCGTGCATTACATCTGGGCAAATTCCAGCACGTCCCATGTTTTGCACATACATTGAATTTGGTGGTGCAGAATTATTTAAAAAACGACAGGGGAGTGCAAGAGATGCTGTCGGTGGCCCGAAGAATTGCGGGCCACTTTCGGCATTCAGCCACCGCGTGCCGAAGACTGGAGCACAACCAAACATTCCTCAACCTGCCCTGCCATCATCTGAAGCAAGAGGTGGTAACGAGGTGGAATTCAACCCTCTATATGCTTCAGAGGATGGAGGAGCAGCAAAAGGCCATTCAAGCCTATACATCTGCCCATGATATAGGCAAAGGAGGGGAATGCACCTGACTCAAGCGCAGTGGAGAATGATATCAACGTTGTGCAAGGTTCTGCAACCCTTTGAACTTGCCACACGTGAAGTCAGTTCAGACACTGCCAGCCTGAATCAGGTCATTCCCCTCATCAGGCTTTTGCAGAAGAAGCTGGAGACATTGAAGGAGGAGCTAAAACAGAGCGATTCCGCTAGGCATGTGGGACTTGTGGATGGAGCCCTTAATTCGCTTAACCAGGATTCACGGGTGGTCAATCTGTTGAAATCAGAGCACTACATTTTGGCCACCGTGCTCGATCCTAGATTTAAAACCTACGTTGTATCTCTCTTTCCGGCAGACACAAGTCTGCAGAGGTTCAAAGACCTGCTGGTGAGAAAATTGTCAAGTCAAGCGGAACGTGACCCGTCAACATCTCCTCCTTCACATTCTCCCGCAACTGGGGGTGCGAGGAAAAGGCTAAGAATTCCGAGCCCACCCCCTGGCGGTGATGCAGGGCAGTCTGGAGCGAGTGCTGACATCTGGTCCGGACTGAAGGACCTGCCAACGATTACTGACATGTCGTCTACTGTCACTGCATATGATTCTCTAACCATGGAAAGAATGGTGGAGGATTATATGAGTGACCGCATCCAAGTAGGCACGTCAGACAGTCCGTACTCCGTACGTATACTGGCAGGAAAAAGAGGCAATTTGGAGGCCCTTGCACAAACTGGCTTTATTCTACCTAAGTTGCCCTCCCTCCAGTGTGTACTCCGAAAGAGTGTTTAGTGCAGCCGCTCACCTTGTCAGCAATCGGCGTACGAGGTTACTTCCAGAAAATGTGGAGAAGATGATGTTCATCAAAATTAATTATAATCAATTCCTCCGTGGAGACATTCACCAGCAGCCAGAGCCGGCCATAACTATAGGCAAACTAGGCAATTGCCTAGGGCATTTGATATGCCCAGGGGCATCAGCAGCTTCTGCTGATTAAAATGATATGCGGCATGCCTATATTCTGTGTGTAGCATTTCATATGCAGATACAGCCACAGTCTCACACAGTATAAAGGCATGCTGTATATCATTTTAATCAGCAGAAGCTGCTTGTGCATCCTAGCCACATAACAATGCAAATAAGATGCATTTTCATTAAAAAATGTGCCCGACGTTAGCACTGAGGCAAGATTTATGAGGACACATCTGTATCCAAGCAGAGGCAGAGGTCACAGTGTTAGCGGCAGTGTGAGTGCTGTGTGCATGTGAGTAGGTTGGTTGTGCAGTAGTGTTCGGAATATGTGTAAGGAGCATTATGTGTGTCATGTAAAAAAGCATTAATGTGCAACATATGTATAAGGGGCACTATGTGTGTCATTATGTGTATAAGGGCATTATTAATAATGTGGCATACAGTATGTGTAACAGGGTACTACTGTATTTGTCATTATGTGTGTAGGGGCACTAACAATGTGCAGCAAATGTGTCTGGGGCACTATATGTGTCATTATGTGTACAAGGGCATTAATAATGTGCGGCATATGTGTAAGGGACATTATGTGTAAAAGGGCATTAATAAAGGTTGTCATAATTTGTAAGCACATTATGTTTAGAAGGACATTAATAATGTGTCTCATATGTGTTAGGGGCATTACTGTGTGGAATTATGTGTTTAAGGTGCTCTTCTATGTGGTGTTGCGTATAGAAAGTGCACTACTGTGTCGTCTAATGTGAATAAAGAGCAATAGGGTGTAGTGTAATGTGAATAAGGAGCTATTCAGTGTGATGTAATGTGAATAAGGGGCTCTACTGTGAGGAGTAACGTTTATAAGGTAAAGTGATACTACTGTGGGATGTAATATTAATTATGGAAACTATCGCATGATCAAATGTGAATAAAGTGCAGTACTGTGTGACGTATTTGGAATTGGGGTTACTATTGTGTGGCCATGCCCCTTGCCAGCAAAAAACACCCCTTTTTGGGCTGTGCGCCAAATGTGCGAACTGTTCCTATTTAAAATATAGGGGGTACAAACACCAAAATAAGGACTGTTATGGCTGAGGGGTGATGGTTCTGGGAAAGAAGTGCAAGGTCAGAGGCGGAACCAGGGGTGGTGCTAGGGGGCACCAGCCAAAATCTTGCCTAGGGCATCATATTGGTTAGGGCCAGCTCTGCCAGCAGCAATTGCCTCCAGAAAGTACACAGGGACCTGAGATGGTGGATTCCAGTGGGGACGAATTAATAATCTGTGAGGAGGGGGATGTACACAGTGAAAGGGGTGAGGAATCGGAGGATGATGATGAGGTGGACATCTTGCCTCTGTAGAGCCAGTTTGTGCAAGGAGAGATTGATTGCTTCTTTTTTTGGTGGGGGCCCAAACCAACCAGTCATTTCAGTCACAGTCGTGTGGCAGACCCTGTCGCTGAAATGATGGGTTCGTTAAAGTGTGCATGTCCTGTTTATACAACATAAGGGTGGGTGGGAGGGCCCAAGGACAATTCCATCTTGCACCTCTTTTTTGTTTCATTTTTCTTTGCATCATGTGCTGTTTGGGGACAATTTTTTTGAAGTGCCATCCTGCCTGACACTGCAGTGCCACTCCTAGATGGGCCAGGTGTTTGTGTCGGCCACTTGTGTCGCTTAGCTTAGTCACACAGCGACCTTGGTGCGCCTCTTTTTTTCTTTGCATCATGTGCTGTTTGGGGACTATTTTTTTTAAGTGCCATCCTGTCTGACACTGCAATGCCACTCCTAGATGGGCCAGGTGTTTGTGTCGGCCACTTGGGTCGCTTAGCTTAGTCACACAGCTACCTTATTGCGCCTCTTTTTTTCTTTCCATCATGTGCTGTTTGGGGACAATTTTTTTGAAGTGCCATCCTGCCTGACACTGCAGTGCCACTCCTAGATGGGCCAGGTGTTTGTGTCGGCCACTTGTGTCGCTTTGCTCAGTCACACAGCGACCTTGGTGCGCCTCTTTTTTTCTTAGCATCATGTGCTGTTTGGGGACAATTTTTTTGAAGTTCCATCCTGCCTGACACTGCAGTGCCACTCCTAGATGGGCCAGGTGTTTGTGTCGGCCACTTGTGTCGCTTAGCTTAGCCATCCAGCGACCTCTGTGCAAATTTTAGGACTAAAAATAATATTGTGATGTGTGAGGTGTTCAGAATAGACTGAAAATGAGTGTAAATTATGGTTATTAAGGTTAATAATACTTTGGGATCAAAATGACCCCCAAATTCTATGATTTAAGCTGTTTTTTAGGGTTTTTTGTAAAAAAAAAAAACCCGAATACAAAACACACCCAAATCCGACAAAAAAATTTCAAGGAGATTTTGCCAAAACGCGTCCGAATCCAAAACACGGCCGCGGAACCGAATCCAAAACCAAAACACAAAACCCGAAAAATGTCCGGTGCACATCACTAGTTCTAAGATGGTATCACAAATCCCCAAGGAGAGTCCAAGTGTGTCGGCGGTTGCGATGCCTGACCTTCCCAACACTGGACCGGAAAAGGTGGCTCCTTCCACCATTTGTATGCCCCCTGCAAGTGCTGGAAGGAGCATCCACAGTCCAGTTTCTGATATTCAAATTGAAGATGTCACTGTTGGGGTGCGAGGAAAAGGCTAAGAATTCCGAGCCCACCCCCTGGCGGTGATGCAGGGCAGTCTGGAGCGAGTGCTGACATCTGGTCCGGACTGAAGGACCTGCCAACGATTACTGACATGTCGTCTACTGTCACTGCATATGATTCTCTAACCATGGAAAGAATGGTGGAGGATTATATGAGTGACCGCATCCAAGTAGGCACGTCAGACAGTCCGTACTCCGTACGTATACTGGCAGGAAAAAGAGGCAATTTGGAGGCCCTTGCACAAACTGGCTTTATTCTACCTAAGTTGCCCTCCCTCCAGTGTGTACTCCGAAAGAGTGTTTAGTGCAGCCGCTCACCTTGTCAGCAATCGGCGTACGAGGTTACTTCCAGAAAATGTGGAGAAGATGATGTTCATCAAAATTAATTATAATCAATTCCTCCGTGGAGACATTCACCAGCAGCCAGAGCCGGCCATAACTATAGGCAAACTAGGCAATTGCCTAGGGCATTTGATATGCCCAGGGGCATCAGCAGCTTCTGCTGATTAAAATGATATGCGGCATGCCTATATTCTGTGTGTAGCATTTCATATGCAGATACAGCCACAGTCTCACACAGTATAAAGGCATGCTGTATATCATTTTAATCAGCAGAAGCTGCTTGTGCATCCTAGCCACATAACAATGCAAATAAGATGCATTTTCATTAAAAAATGTGCCCGACGTTAGCACTGAGGCAAGATTTATGAGGACACATCTGTATCCAAGCAGAGGCAGAGGTCACAGTGTTAGCGGCAGTGTGAGTGCTGTGTGCATGTGAGTAGGTTGGTTGTGCAGTAGTGTTCGGAATATGTGTAAGGAGCATTATGTGTGTCATGTAAAAAAGCATTAATGTGCAACATATGTATAAGGGGCACTATGTGTGTCATTATGTGTATAAGGGCATTATTAATAATGTGGCATACAGTATGTGTAACAGGGTACTACTGTATTTGTCATTATGTGTGTAGGGGCACTAACAATGTGCAGCAAATGTGTCTGGGGCACTATATGTGTCATTATGTGTACAAGGGCATTAATAATGTGCGGCATATGTGTAAGGGACATTATGTGTAAAAGGGCATTAATAAAGGTTGTCATAATTTGTAAGCACATTATGTTTAGAAGGACATTAATAATGTGTCTCATATGTGTTAGGGGCATTACTGTGTGGAATTATGTGTTTAAGGTGCTCTTCTATGTGGTGTTGCGTATAGAAAGGGCACTACTGTGTCGTCTAATGTGAATAAAGAGCAATAGGGTGTAGTGTAATGTGAATAAGGAGCTATTCAGTGTGATGTAATGTGAATAAGGGGCTCTACTGTGAGGAGTAACGTTTATAAGGTAAAGTGATACTACTGTGGGATGTAATATTAATTATGGAAACTATCGCATGATCAAATGTGAATAAAGTGCAGTACTGTGTGGCGTATTTGGAATTGGGGTTACTATTGTGTGGCCATGCCCCTTGCCAGCAAAAAAACACCCCTTTTTGGGCTGTGCGCCAAATGTGCGAACTGTTCCTATTTAAAATATAGGGGGTACAAACACCAAAATAAGGACTGTTATGGCTGATGGGTGATGGTTCTGGGAAAGAAGTGCAAGGTCAGAGGCGGAACCAGGGGTGGTGCTAGGGGCACCAGCCAAAATCTTGTCTAGGGCATCATATTGGTTAGGGCCAGCTCTGCCAGCAGCAATTGCCTCCAGAAAGTACACAGGGACCTGAGATGGTGGATTCCAGTGGGGACGAATTAATAATCTGTGAGGAGGGGGATGTACACAGTGAAAGGGGTGAGGAATCGGAGGATGATGATGAGGTGGACATCTTGCCTCTGTAGAGCCAGTTTGTGCAAGGAGAGATTGATTGCTTCTTTTTTTGGTGGGGGCCCAAACCAACCAGTCATTTCAGTCACAGTCGTGTGGCAGACCCTGTCGCTGAAATGATGGGTTCGTTAAAGTGTGCATGTCCTGTTTATACAACATAAGGGTGGGTGGGAGGGCCCAAGGACAATTCCATCTTGCACCTCTTTTTTGTTTCATTTTTCTTTGCATCATGTGCTGTTTGGGGACAATTTTTTTGAAGTGCCATCCTGCCTGACACTGCAGTGCCACTCCTAGATGGGCCAGGTGTTTGTGTCGGCCACTTGTGTCGCTTAGCTTAGTCACACAGCGACCTTGGTGCGCCTCTTTTTTTCTTTGCATCATGTGCTGTTTGGGGACAATTTTTTTTAAGTGCCATCCTGTCTGACACTGCAATGCCACTCCTAGATGGGCCAGGTGTTTGTGTCGGCCACTTGGGTCGCTTAGCTTAGTCACACAGCTACCTTATTGCGCCTCTTTTTTTCTTTGCATCATGTGCTGTTTGGGGACAATTTTTTTGAAGTGCCATCCTGCCTGACACTGCAGTGCCACTCCTAGATGGGCCAGGTGTTTGTGTCGGCCACTTGTGTCGCTTTGCTCAGTCACACAGCGACCTTGGTGCGCCTCTTTTTTTCTTAGCATCATGTGCTGTTTGGGGACAATTTTTTTGAAGTTCCATCCTGCCTGACACTGCAGTGCCACTCCTAGATGGGCCAGGTGTTTGTGTCGGCCACTTGTGTCGCTTAGCTTAGCCATCCAGCGACCTCGGTGCAAATTTTAGGACTAAAAATAATATTGTGATGTGTGAGGTGTTCAGAATAGACTGAAAATGAGTGTAAATTATGGTTATTAAGGTTAATAATTCTTTGGGATCAAAATGACCCCCAAATTCTATGATTTAAGCTGTTTTTTAGGGTTTTTTGTAAAAAAAAACCCGAATACAAAACACACCCAAATCCGACAAAAAATTTTCAAGGAGATTTTGCCAAAACGCGTCCGAATCCAAAACACGGCCGCGGAACCGAATCCAAAACCAAAACACAAAACCCGAAAAATGTCCGGTGCACATCACTAGTTCTAAGATGGTATCACAAATCCCCAAGGAGAGTCCAAGTGTGTCGGCGGTTGCGATGCCTGACCTTCCCAACACTGGACCGGAAAAGGTGGCTCCTTCCACCATTTGTATGCCCCCTGCAAGTGCTGGAAGGAGCATCCACAGTCCAGTTTCTGATATTCAAATTGAAGATGTCACTGTTGAAGTACACCAGGATGAGGTGTTGCTGGCGCTGAGGAGGAAGTTGACGATGAGGATTTAAATGAGGCACCGAGGGAGACACCTGTTGTCCATGGGATGAAGAAACGGCCAGTGCTAGAGGCCGAGAAACGCGTTAAGGTACTTATTACGGATTTCATCTTGCTGCTTATTCACCTATTCACCCATTACTCTTCAGCCGGGTGCATCATTTATTACCGCTATTCACAGACAGAATCAACAAGCGGTTAAAGGATCTGTACACAGAGTGCATTGAGCCGCTGCATACCCGACTCAGTACAGCCTTCAATACCGAAAGCCTTCTCTTCACCAGATACCATCTAACAAGAGAAGTCGGCTCCCGTCTGATCAGTACATATGAGCAGTTCAGTGTTTACGGTCACGACCTAATTAATGAGACGCTGGTTACTCGGACAAACCGAGCCGTCTACAATTCATACAGCGGGACTTGCACATGCTAACAGAAATTAGAGACTTATACCTATTATAACAGCAATGCCTCTATAAGAAGTATTTATTATCAGTCTCTCACTTACAACAATTTACAGTCCGTGGACGCACGGCCGCAATCTTGGTTCTCTAAAGTGATAATCTTCATTAATTTTATCAATATAGGTGTTTTGTTGCAGCTGCAATGTCTTGTTTATTTTATTAAATAAATGTATTTTTTATTAACTATGAGCTATATGACACTTGGTACATTGTTTTAATAAATAATTATTATTCTCTCATAGCGCTCCCTCCTTTGATTCTTTTTTTGTCCGTGGGATGAAGAAGCCCATTGTGATGCCTGGGCAAAATACCAAAAAAGCCACCTCTTCGGTGTGGAATTATTTCTCCACAAATCCGGACAACAGGTGTCAAGCCGTGTGTTGACTCTGTCAATCTGTAATATGTAGGGGTAAGGATGTTAACCACCTAGGAACATCCTCCCTTATATGTCACCTGCAGCGCATTCATTAGAAGTCAGTGTTAAGTTTTGAATCTTTGGGTAAGAGCGTAAGTCCTAAGACCATTCTTCCTAAGTCCATTCTTCCTCTTGTACCCAAGCTCCTGCCAGCCACACCACCAACTCCCTCAACGTCAACTTCCTCCTCAGCCATGAACATCAGTAGTCCTGCAGGCCATGTCCCTGGTAAGACTGACGAGTCCTCTCCTAACCAGGATTCCTCTGGAGGATCCTTGAGTGGAACGCCTACTGCTGCTGTTACTGCCGATGCTGCTGTTGTTGCTGCTGGGAGTCGATCGTCATCCCAGAGGGGAAGTCGGAAGACCACTTGTTCTACTTCCAGTAAGCAATTGACTGTACAACAGTTCTTTGTGAGGAAGATGAAATATGACAGCAGTCATCCTTTTGCAAAGTGGATAACTGAGGCCTTGACACTTAAGTTGGTGTTAGAAGTGTGTCCGGTATCCGCCATTAGTGCAGTGGGATTTAGACAATTGATCGAGGTATAGTGTCCCCGTTACGAAATCCCATCAAGATTCCACTTCACTAGGCAGGCGATACCGAGAATGTACAGAGACATCAGAAAAAGTGTTGCAAGTGTCCTAAATAATGTGGTTGTATCCAGTGTCCACTTAACCACGGACATGTGGACAAGTGGAACAGGGCAGACTAAGGACTATATGACTGTGACAGCCCACTGGGTATATGTATTGCCTCCCGCAGCAACAACAGCAGCAGCAGCGGCAACAGTAGCAGCATCTCTCAAATTCAAACTTGTTTCTAGGCAGGCTACGCTGTGTCACCGCTTTCTGTAAGAGGCACCGCTGATAACCTCTTATGGAAACTGAGGGACATCATTGCGCATTGGCTTACCCCACTTAGACTCTCCTGGGGATTTGTGATATCGGACAACGCCACCAATATTATGCGTGCATTACAACTGGGCAAATTCCAGCACGTCCCATGTTTTGCACATACAATTAATTTGGTGGTGCAGAATTTTTTTTTAAATGACAGGGGTGTACAGCAGATGCTGTTGGTGGACCGAAAAATTGCAGGCCACTTTCGACATTCTGCCACTGCATGCTGAAGACAGGAGCACCAGCAAACACTCCTGAACCTGCCCTGCCATCAACTGAAGCAAGAGGTGGTAACGAGGTGGAATTCAACAATCTATATGCTTCAGAGGATGGAGGAGCAGCAAAAGGCCATTAAAGCCTATACATCCACCTACAATATAGACAAAGGAGGGGGGAATGCACCTGACTCAAGCGCAGTGGAGAATGATTTCCGTCTTTGGCAAGGTTCTCCAACCCTTTGAACTTGCCACACGTGAAGTCAGTGCAGACACTGACAGCTTGAGTCAGGTCATTCCCCTCATAAGGCTTTTGCAGAAGCAGCTGGAGAAATTAAAAGAGGAGCTAAGACGGAGTGATTCCGCAAAGTATATGGGACTTGTGGATGGAGCCCTTCATTCGCTTTGCCAGGATTTAAGCGTTTAAAGCCTATGTTGTATCTCTCTTTCCGGCAGACACAAGTGTGCAGAGGTGCAAATACCTGCTGGTGAGTAAATTGTCAACTTAAGCGGAATGTGACCCATCAACAGCTCCTCCTTTAATTTCTCCCACCACTGGGGCTGCAAGGAAAAGGATAAGATTTTCTAGCCCACCCACTGGCAGTGATGCAGGGCAGTCAGGAGCGAAAGCTGACATCTGGTCCAGACTTAAGGACCTGCCAACGATTACTGATATGTTTACTGTCACTGCAAATGATTCTGTCACCATTGAAAGAATGGTGGAGGATTATATGAGTGACAGCATCCAAGTAGGCATGTCAGACAGTCCGTATGTATACTGGCAGGAAAAAGAGGCAATTTGGATGCCCTTGCACAAACTGGCTTTATTTTACCTAAGTTGCCCCCCCTCCAGTGTATACTCCGAAAGAGTGTTTAGTGCAGCCGGTAACCTTGTCAGCGATCGGCGTAGGAGGTTACTTCCACAAAATGTGGAGAAATTAATTATAAATTCCTCCAGGAAGACATTGACCAGCAATTCTGTCCGGAAAGTACACAGGGACCTGTGATGTTGGATTCCAGTGTGGACGAATGAATACTCTGTGAGGAGGGGGATGTACACAGTGAAAGGGGTGAGGAATCGGAGGATGAGGTCGACATCTTGCCTCTGTAGAGCCAGTTTGTGCAAGGAGAGATTGATTGCTTATTTTTTGGTGGGGGCCTAAATAAACCAGTCATTTCAGCCACAGTCGTGTGGCAGACCCTGTCGCTGAAATGATTGGTTTGTTAAAGTGTGCATGTCCTGTTTATACAACATAAGGGTGGGTGGGAGGGCCCAAGGACAATTCCATCTTGCACCTCTTTTTCTTCTTTGACTGTGCTGTTTGGGGACTATTTTTTAAAGTGCCATCCTATCTGACACTTCCGTATATGTCCAGCCGTACTGCCATATAATTCCAGTGATACTGCCGTATATGTCCAGTGGTACTGGCGTATAATTCCAGTGATATTGCTGTATAATTCCAGTGGGAATTGTTTGTGTCGCTTGGCTTAGTAATACAGCTACCTCATTGCACCTCTTCTACATCTTTACATGAGGTGCTGTTTGGGGCCTTTTTTTATATCAGCCCTCCTGTCTGCCACTGCAGTGCCACTCCTAGATGGGCCAAGTGTTTGTGTTGTCCATTTTTTATCACTTAGCTTAGTTATCCAGCAACCTCCGTGCAACCTTTTGGCCTAAAAACAATTTTGTGAGGTATGAGGTGTTCAGAATAGACTGGAAATGAGTAGAAATGAATGTTATTGAGGTTAATAATACCGTAGGATCAAAATTACCCCCAAATTCTCTGATTTTAGCTGTTTTATGTTTTTTCAAAAATCATCCAGATCCAAAACCAAAACACGAAAGGGTGGTTTTGGCAAAACCAAGCCAAAACCAAAACACAAAAGTGGAATTAGAACCAAAACACGAAAAGCGCCGCCAGCTACACATCTCTAGTCTCTATGGGCACACTATTCATGTCAAAGGAGTCATGTTTGTAATGAATAGAACTTAAGATGAGCCTGGATACAGCTATATAATTATATTTACCCCTCTGGAGTCCCACGGAGGCCGGTATTGCAGACAAAAATCACTGGTGATTTGGCAGTAGAGATGTCCTCTGGAATATGGTCCGTGTGCTCAGTGTCTGGCTGGGGCATGAAGGGCCCACCGGGGAAATGCATTGGTAGGGGCTCATGTTTAGGGGTGTGGCCAGTTGCCACAGAGGCTTGGCTAACCATTAGAGAGTGCATGGTCTGGGCCCCTTGGTAAATATATATACTGTAGTAAATACCGCTAGTTCATGCATGATCATTAATAACAGAAATGCACTATAGAAAATACACCATAGTCCTGTGCAGTATAAGGTAACATATATAATGAGTAATTCAAGTGCACAGTCTGGAACCTGATCCCTAGAGGAAGAGGTGGGCCCCCAGGTGGTGAGGCCCACTGGTGGTTTCCCCTGTTTCCCTGTGGGCCAGTCCAACCCTGCATGTGCTATGTTCCCAAAGACCTGCTTTTTCTCTAGTATGGCACAAAGACAGAGTCTACAGAGCTATGGCCACTGCCAGAGAGAAGGGGGCCTGCACATGGGCACTCTTCTCTCATACTAAACCTTGGATGGAGATAAAGTGGACGGAGATAAAGTACCAGCCGATCAGCTCCTAACTGTCATTTTTCAAACCCAGCCTGTGACATTGCAGTTAGGAGCTGGTTGCCTGATACTTTATCTCTGTCCACTTTGCCTCCATCTAAGCCTTAGTAAATAGACCCCTATCCACCCCTTAACAGGATACCAACGACCCTTAACCCCTCCAGTGTAGTGCCGCTACTTTTCAGCAGCACAACAACTGTGGGTACATTTTGTATTGGTGCCAAGGTCTCATCCCTCACACACTTGGTCATGCCTGCTCCACCCCTAAACACCCCCACCCCATCCCAATAGATTATGGTGCCCCCCCTCCCCATCAGTCATTTTGTTCTGATTCTGACGCAGGTGACAGGTTTGCCTTTTTTGTGGTAACAGAATATCAACTGAACATTTTTTTTTACCATTGAAAAATGTCTAAAAATCCAAGGACGCAAGCCTGCCAAAATAAATTACGTAGTTATGACAGATAGCTCAAGCATGTTGGGGGTGGGTGCGTCTTTTATCATAGTTGCGTTTGAGACTTTATTCTAATGCTGCTACTAAGCCCTTACTGGCGTATAGCTAAGCATCTGAATGTGCAAGCACTGAGATGCTCACTATCAGTGTCTTCAGACGCTGCAATCATGCTTGGCCCCATTGGTCACACCATCAAACCTTGCACCAGTCCTATGCTAGGTGCAGATTCTTCATCTGAGTATAGGAGGTAATTCAGAGTTGATCACAGCAGTAAATTTGTTAGCAGGTGGGCAAAATCATGGGTGTCATTCCCCCCTGATCGCATGCTGCCGTTTTTTGCAGCAGTGCAATTAGGTCTGTAGTGCGCCTGCACATGGGTCACAGTGCACAGGTGCATCGCTCCCTGGCGGTCAGCTGGATGATTGCAGCGGCTGAGTAAGTCCTGAGCTGTGCAGAAACTGCACAAACTTTTGTTTGTGCAGCTCTCTGCACAAGCGAGTGCAGCCCTGCACAGCGATTCCCCCCTTCCCTGTAGGCGACTACCTGATCGCAGCAGTGCTAAAAGTTGCCTGCTAGCGATCAGGTCAGAATGAGGGCCCATGTGCACTGCAGGTGGGGCAGATATTAACATGTGCAGAAAGAGTTAGATTTGGGTGGGTTATATTGTTTCTATGCAGAATAAATACTGACTGCTTTATTATTACACTGCAATTTATATTTCAGTTTGAACGCACCCCACCCAAATCTAAAGGGCCCTACAGACATGACGATCCGCCGCCGAGCTGCCCGATGGCGGATACGGCCGACGGACGACACGGCGGCGGGGGGGGGCAGTGACGGGGGGAGTGAAGTTTCTTCACTGCCCCCGTCACCCGGCTCCATAGAACTGCAGGCAAATATGGACGAGATCATCCATATTGGCCTGCATGTACAGCCGACGGGGGACCAGCGATGAACGAGCGCTGGGCCGCGCATCGTTCATCGCTGGAGCCTCCACACTGAAAGATATGAACGAGTTCTCGTTCATTTATGAACGAGATCGTTCATATCTTTCAAACAAATCGGCATGTGTGTAGGGCCTATTACTCTCTCTGCACATGTTATATCTGCCCCTCCTGCAGTGCACATGGGGGGTCAGTCTGACCTCATCGCTATTTGATGCGCACACAAGCAGCGTTTGCACCGCAGCGATCACATTGCATAAATCACACCAACGCCCACCACATACAACTGCAAACGAGCGTGCAGCAATGCACAAAGTAGGTGTTTACTATTATGCTTCGCATGGTAGCGATGCATTCGCATGGCTGCCAAACGCATCCCTAGCAACACGAAGACTGTCGTACATGTTCTATTCATTCGTTAGTCTGCAAATTTTCGCAGGTTTTTTGGGGTTATTTTCTCATCCCTTCCCTTTATAAATGAATAGACCAATTAACCAAAGGATATGTAATGTTATTTACCAATTAAGTGTTCAAACTCTGCAAACTGAAGTTTGACAACCTAATTGCACAATAATATACAGCTATTAATTCAACAAACATATAACTGTAATATATTTGTTATCCTATTTGTCCAATACCCTGAATGTGTAAGCGTTTTGTTTAAAGATTAATTAACTGGTTGGATATGTACTTTTTAATGCTATGGAATAAGCACTGAATGTATTACATACATCATTTACACATTATTGACTTTTGCATATATGCATAATATTTTAAATTTGTTTTTAAAATAGGGGTGATGATGTATCAAACAATCAGCTCCTAATTGCCATGTCACAGGCAGTGTTTTTAAATTTAGATATGTTTTGTTTTAAAGGTACTTTAGCACTCACCATTTGATAAGCTGAAGGCTGCATAAGCCTGAGGCCATATAAGAGCCCAATTTTTTGTGATTGGTTGTTTATGACTAAGCAGTTGCTAGGTAGATTAGTGTTTTCTCGAGTATTTTTCCTATAGGATTATAGGGCTGTCCGTCAAGGGTTTAGGGGTTGGTCTTGGAATAATATATAAGCCATGGTCATGTGCCTCAGCAGGGCCGTCTTTTCGTATGGGCTCAATGGGCTCTTGCCCAAGGGCCCCAGGAGTATAAGGGCCCCAGGCTGATAGCTGAGGGTCCCCTCTTTCCAGGGGTACCAGATTTTTGAAAATCGGCCTTAGGGAACCAGAGATATTCGACTTCAAAGCAGTGGTCCCCATCCAAGCCTGTTAATTGCTCTTCCCAGCCAGATATCTCGGGCTCTGTATGACTTAGCATTTTTCTGAGGGTATATTTCAAAAGCTGTGACTCTCCACTTTCGGTGGACACTAGCAGCTTGTCTCTACTATGCCCAGAACCAAATATATCAGCCTTCAAGCAGCTGGTACCTGCTCAAGCTCCACACGTCTAATATCAAGTTTTATATATATATGTTGGTTAATTGCTCTGGCTCCTGAACTCTGATACCCAAGTCCCCAGTTCCTCCTGACAGGTGAGACACTCTAATTTTTATCCCATTCACAGCTAAGAAATCTTTTTCCAGGAACTTGAGATATCTGCAGTCAAGCAAGCTACTCTCTCACCAGAAAATGATGAAAATTAAGCCCACTCCACTATCGACCCCTTCCTTATGTATTAAACACCCCCTACCACCCTGAAAGTCATATACTGGGGCCCCTTCATTCAGCCCAGTGCCTCCTTGTACAGTTTAGTGTTCTCCCTTCCACCCCATCTGTGCAGTAAAGGAGTAATTAGCAGAAATTACTGCTCCAAGTCCTACATGCTGAGCTGAATATAGAACACCCCCTACCGCCCGCGGGACATCAAAGCTGCTGCTGATAGCACCCCCACCCATGGAGGATGGGTAGGGGCCCCAGTGTATTGCTGTGCCCAGGGGCCCACTCTGCTGTTAAGACGGCCCTGTGCCTCAGACTTCCTCTTGCCATTTTGGAATGGCCCAGGAAGGCTGAGTACTGCTGGCATTATATATTGTTCATAGTTGTTGCCTTTTGTGTGGGTTCTTATCCCACTTTTAAA
Source organism: Pseudophryne corroboree (assembly GCF_028390025.1). NCBI lineage: Eukaryota > Metazoa > Chordata > Amphibia > Anura > Myobatrachidae > Pseudophryne > Pseudophryne corroboree. The sequence continues at coordinate 155,034,170 of NC_086453.1, read as the reverse complement.
TATATGTATGTTTGTTCCCATCACACTGTTTCTACCCCCCCCCCCCCCCCTCCCCGTTCTCTCCTTCCTACGTGATGTTCTTAATTGCCCTTGGTATTGTGGCTCCTGTGCCCCCCCCCCACCCCGATGTGCAGCGTCCCTGTGGGTCCCCCCCCCTGTCGCTAGTCTGCGGGCACGGGATTCCAGCGCTCTTGGGGGTGTAGCGTGTCCTCCCCGGTCTCCATCACGGCGCCTGCTGGAGCGCAGCGGGGTCGGACCGCTGCATCCCACGCTTCTCCCCCTGCTGCTTGGCCGGGCGGCGCGGTGCCCCTGTCACGGCGATCGCTGGTGTGTGCAGCCGCGGTCACAGGGAGTCGTCCCCGGCGCCCGTAGGGCTGCGGGGCTCCCCCCGCCGGTCCTGCTTCTCCCGGCGCGTCTGCTGCCTCCTCCCCGTTGCGGCCCCGGCTGACGGCTCCAGCGCACACGGGGGCCTGGCGTCCCGGAGTTGGCTGCGGGGAGGGGGGGGCGCGCTATGTGTTTCTGGTGAGCGGGGTGTAGCTGGGGCAGTGGCTCTGCAGCGTCCCCACGGCTTTCTGCTGCGCTGCCCCAGCTGTGGTGCTCCCTCAGGCGGGGGGGTCTGGTTTTTGGGGTCCCTCGCTGGATGTGGGTGGGATAGCCCGGCCTGGGCCCCCTGGGTTTGGCGCAGGTTTCCGCTGGCGGGCGCCTTTTCCTGAGTACGTTGGGTGCCCCCCCCCTTTTAGTGGGTGCCTCCGGCCACGGTGCTCGCGGCGGGGCCTCACCTGCGTTGCCCCCCTCCCCTTCTCACGCTTGGCTGCTCCGTCCTCTCCCCTCCCATTTCTCGGCTTGCAGGTGCCCCCGTATTGCAGGCTGGGACAGTGCGGATTGTGGCGGCGCGGTCATCTTCGGCAGCCTCGTTCCGCCTGCCTGGCCCTCCTTCTGGTTTTTCGGCGCCGGCGGGGTTTGCCGGGGGTCAGGTCCCTCCATTTTTTCCCGGAGCTCGTACCTGGCCCGTTGCTCGGTCGGTTACCGCGTCTTCCATGGCGCGCTTCCCGGGCCTTCCGTGTACCTCCCCTCACTTTGCCCCCCTTTTTGCTCAGTTTTGGCCCCTGGGGTTCAGCCCACATGGTCGGCCATCTCGGGAATTCCCCTGCGACGGCCCCTCCTGGCCAGTTTTTGCAGCCTCCCAGCTCCCGCTCATTTCCCCACCTTTCCTCCTATGTTTTCCCGGGCTGCGGGCTATTCCCCCCCCCCCCCCCATGGCTTCCGGCCTACAGCATTAGGACGCCCCGTGGGTCAAGGCAGCCCTCCTGCACTATTTCCACTTGCACCCCCCCCCTGCCTGTGCCTCCTGTTTCGCCGCCGGAGCGCTGTTGCTCCCTGCGCTTGTTGTCCCCTCTGTTTTGTCTGCGCAGGTGTCTGCGGGTCCGGGGGAGTCGGGGCATCAGCACGGAGGAACTGGAGGCCAAGGAGGGATGCAGCGGCAGCGGAAGACGCACCGCCGAGATCGGTGGCGGCAGCTGATGGTGTTCCAGGTCCTTCAGGCAATGGTGAGCATGCTGTTGTTTCTCCTTATTGTTACAGTACTTTTAACTTCTGTAGTGTTCCTCTGGTTCCCCTTGGTGCCCGCGTTAGTTGGCTAGGCTCATTGTGCGGCGCGTGGCGTTAGGCGTCTCGGAAAGGCAGGGCGCCGGCGGCTGCTGTTCCCTCCTCCCCCTGCGGTTCGCCCGTACTTTCATCTGTGGTTACGGTTTTTGGGTCTTACGGTTTGTGGCATCGGGTCGCGACCTGCCGCGTATCCCCACATGGTGCAGTTTTATGTCAGCGCACGCAATTTTATTCTAGGTGGTCAGCAGTGGCATAACGATTACAGTGTCCGCCTGCAATGCGTGCACCCCGTGTTAGAATCCTGGTGAGGCCAGAAAGTTTTTGTTTACACTTGGGGACAGGGCCGGTGCAAGGTTTCTCAGCACCCTAGGCAAATTGTCAGCTGCCCCCCCCCCCACATATATGTGTGTGTATGTAGTCTCATATATATATATATATATAGTTCCAAAAATGACCGGCACTCCAAACAAATGTTTTAAATACCTGGGTGCCCTCCACGGTCCAGACGGAGCAGATACAGAGAGAGAAACAGTTGGCGGCACTCCACGGATTCTCAAAGAAAAGACAGCTACACAATCAAGCCTGTGTAGCTGTCTTTTCTTTGAGAATCCGTGGAGTGCCGCCAACTGTTTCTCTCTCTCTCTCTCTATATATATATATATATATATATATATACACAGTGGTCGAAGTGGAAATTTTGAAGTGGGGGTATGCAAAAGTCAAGGAAAAGGGGGCATGGTCACCCAAAAGGGGGCGTGTCCCGTGTAGTAGAACCCCTTATACTATCTAGTACTGGGGCCCCTTTCACATTATAGCACACGGTACGAGCCGAAATTCACATTATAGCACACTGAATGAGCCGAAATTCACATTATAGCACACTGAATGAGCCGAAATTCACATTATAGCACACTGAGTGAGCCGAAATTCACATTATAGCACACTGAGTGAGCCGAAATTCACATTGTAGCACACTGAATGAGCCGAAATTCACCTTGTAACACACTGAATGAGCCGAAATTCACCTTGTAGCACACTGAATGAGCCGAAATTCACCTTGTAGCACACGGAATGAGCCGAAATTCACTTTGTAGCACACTGACTGAGCCGAAATTCACCTTGTAGCACACTGAATGATCCGAAAATTCACATTATAGCACACTGAATTAGCCGAAATTCACCTTGTAGCACACTGAATGATCCGAAATTCACATTATAGCACACTGTATGAGCCGAAATTCACATTATAGCACACTGAATGAGCCGAAATTCACATTATAGCACACTGTATGAGCCGAAATTCACATTATAGCACACTGAATGAGCCGAAATTCACATTATAGCACACTGAATGAGCCGACATTCACATTATAGCACACTGTATGAGCCGAAATTCACATTATAGCACACTGAATGAGCCGAAATTCACATTATAGCACACTGAATGAGCCGAAATTCACATTATAGCCACTGAATGAGCCGAAACTCACATTGTAGCACACTGTATGAGCCGAAATTCACATTATAGCACACTGAATGAGCCGAAATTCACATTATAGCACACAAAATGAGCCGAAACTCACATTGTAGCACGCTGAATGAGCCGAAACTCACATTGTAGCACACTGAATGAGCCGAAATTCACTTTATACCACACTCGGAGGGAGACAGTGCAAGCCACAGCCACTGGATAGAAGAGGGACGGGTGCCACAGGCCGCCTGATCACTGCCAGCGACAGTGATCGATTCGGGGGAAGAAAAAAAAAATCATATCTCTGCATAATTCGAGATTATATATATATATATATATATATAAAACCAGTAGAAACATGCAGCGGCACTCAGAGACTCCTCCCAACACGTTAAAATGTAAACAGTGATTTATTGCATCCTGAAAGTGACCAACGTTTCGGGGCCGTGGCGCCCCTTTGTCAAGGTGATCACCAAAGGGGCGCCACGGCCCCGAAACGTTGGTCACTTTCAGGATGCAATAAATCACCGTTTACATTTTAACATGTTGGGAGGAGTCTCTGAGTGCCGCTGCATGTTTCTACTGGTTTCATGTCAATTCCCCCCAGAGGGCACCGAAGCTTAAAGTAAATAGGGTGTGTGCCGGGTCTAATACCGTGTGTGTGTGTGTGTGTGTGTGTGTGTGTGTATATATATATACATATATACACACACACACAATGTATATCACTGTAGTAAAATAATACATTGAAAATATACATTGCCAGGATGCATGAGCAATTGTTTTATACAACAGAGACTTGACTCACCAAGCCCTGAGCACAGTAGAGATCCCGTGCAGTAGCATGTAGAGGGAGAAACGAGAGTGCAGGGAGAGAGATACTTTCCGTTTCACATTAGCAGAAGTCCGTGCCTTAGGAGGAATTTTTATGGCTGTTGGTGTATTAGCGTGGATTTCCATGACCCCACGCCCCCTGCATGCAGCTGTGAATACTGTGGCCGAGAAAGAGATCCACAGTGCGGCAGGGACATCACAGCTGTGCAGGGGACACTACAAAACAAACTCCCACCCTCACTCTCCCTGCAGCCTGCTCACTTCTGACAAGCAGCAGCTGAATCGACTTGTGAATGTGAGTGTTCGGGCCGGCCAGCAGCATGGCGAGCCGGCCAGACAAGAGAGGAGACTGGGGCCGGTGATCTCTCCCGATGTCCCTGTGGCAGATAATGTGAAGGGGGTGGGTGGGGGGTGAGCTAGTAACAAGATGCAAGGAGGGGGGGAGGCAGCAGGTAACACTCTGAAGCGAGAGCCCAATTGCGCGGGGGGGGGGCAGCGCGGCGTAGCGGGTAACGAGATGCGGCAGCAGAGTGCTGGTGCTGGAGGTGGGGGGACGGCAGGATGATATAGACAGCATTCTCTCATTCACTGACTGTGCGGTGCCGCCCTCCAGTGGTCGCCGCCCATAGGCAGCTGCCTAAAGCTGCCTAGTGGTAGCGCCGGCCCTGCTTGGGGAGATTACGACGTTAAGTCCATAGTGATCGGGGTGGTAACGTCGTTTTCCTTGGGATTGTGGTTGGGGGTCACCCGGCAGGCCGGACCGCACAGTGGGGGCCCAGGTCGCAGGCCCCTCGCAGTTGGCGCTTCTGTTTTGCGCTCCTTGGTTGGGGTTTTTCGCTTATGGCAGGGGCAAGTCCACCATAGACGTACACTCCCGTTTTCGTCACTCATGCAAATTTGTGAGGCCTGTCGCCCGTCCAGTTCTGGTGCCCCAGCCACGAACGGGTAACCTGCCCGTGGTGGCGCGCCAGCGTTTTATGTACGGTCACGCTGTCCCGCGTCAGGTCTGGCGGAAGGTGGACGCAGATCCGGCTTGCGGCTCGTGTGGGCTCTATGCCGTTTTTTGGTCGTGTTTTTCCCCGCTTCCCCTGAGCCCCTATCCCCAGCAAGTTTTCGGGCCTCGATTAGGTGCCAGTTTTAGGCTGACAGGCGGGTGCCCCTGGGTTTTTCTGTCTCATGTGCCTCTTTTGAGAAATTGGGAAGCATTTTCGGTTTGCAGCTATCCTTCTGTAGGTTGCCAGGTCTTTGTTCGGGGTCCGGGGTGTTCCCGTTGCCCTGGTACACTGCTTGGGCCCTACCGGTTGCCGAGTTTTCGGGGGTTGGCGCTGGGCACAATGGCGGGTTGCTGTCGCCTCCCCGCTGACAGGGTACCGTCAATTTTGAGTTTTAGTAAAGACTGCTTGGGGTAACGCGACGTTCGGCTTAGGCGGGCGCAGTCGTTGTTAGCTCCCCCCCTTTTGCCAGCAGGTTTATACCCATGGGTGGCGTAGTTTGCAGGACACCTACGGGCCGCTGCGGGGCGGCCAGGTTGCGTCCCGCGGTTTCCCTTCCCGCGAGATCGAAGATGTTTTGGTGGATTTGGTCTTCATTCCTATGGTCTTTTTACGGGGAGGTTTTTGGGCCTCCTCCTCCTTGTTCCCTCAGGTCCCCTCAGGTTTTGCGACCGTTGCGACATCTGCTTGTCTGCTGGCGGCGCGGTTTTCCCATCACGCTCCCGGAGTCGGGATGGGTTTGCGGATGCTTTGGGCCATATTCAATTAGCAGTGATAACGGACTTTTCACGTGAAAAGTCCGGTTTTCGGGTGAAAAACCGGACTTTTCACGTGAAATGCAATTACAGCCTATTCAATTATCCTGGAAAATTTATCGGTGATCATGTTTTCACTAATTTCACTTCACCTTCTCTGAAGCAGGTGAAAAGTTGGGAAAAGTCACTATTTTAAGGTAAAAATGTTTGGATATGGTACAGAACTCCTGGGACACCCCCCTTTATGACTAATTAGGCACGTTGAAGTTTTTAATTATTTTTAATTGGCCAATAATGACATGTCATTTTTGGGGTGAAAAAGTAAAAAGTGATGGAAATTGGGGTTCAAGGTATGGGACAGGTATATTGGGGTGCTTTATGAGTGGGACAGGTGTTTTTTAGGCTTGCAGATGGGAGTAATCGGTCTGTTTCCACTTTTTTTAAAAGTACCCTAAAATGACCCAAACGTATACTTATACCCATTTTCTTGTACCCCAAATTTAATGAGAGCATTTATTTTGCTCAAAAAAACTTGCTTTCTATCATTTTTTTGCATTTAAAAAAAATGCATATAACCGCCATTTCACACAATTTAAGTCCCCAAAAACTCTCTAATGTGATCTCTAACACACTTCTCTTCTGTTTTCCTATGTTAGTTTAGCATTTTTTGGGGTACAGGCTGATTTCCCCATTTTCACCTGCACTTTTCACTGCAAGAATTTTCACGTGAAACCCGGTCGGAATTGAATAGGTCGAAAAATGGAGCGTTTTCGCGGCAATTTTCGGCCGATTGCCGTGAAAAAATTTTGGGCGAAAAATTGCGGCGAATTTGCGAAAAATTTAAAAACGGAGCGTTTTCGCGGCAATTTTCGGCCGATAGTTTGTCTCATTTTCAGTTTTATAAGTGCCGTGAGTGGGTTCCTGGGGTGGCGACATAGGGTTTCTCATGCTCGTCTTCTGTCGGGTGGATTGTCCAGGCGGGTTGGCTACTCGGACTAGGCATGCGTTGGCTCCTTCCTCGTTTGGGGCGTCTGCTGCGTCCTGGTGTTTTTTCAGTAGGTTGGATACAGCGGGTGTGTCCCTGGTAGACGGTTTGATGGTTTTCCTGTTCAAGCGTTATTTGGGAGGTAGGTCCTAGGCGGCCATGTATCCTGCCTTTGCGGGCATTTCCTTCCGTTCTAGGCTGCGCGGGCTGGTGGACCCCGCCTGGTCTTTCGTTAGCACTTTAGGGTTGGGGCTAGGGTGCGCCCCGCGCCTGCGGATACACGTAGGCCTGCTACGTGGCAAATTTTGGCGGAGTTGCTGGGTGTGCTGCCTCCTGTCGCCGAGTCGGTGTTGGAGGTGGCCCCTGTTTAGATTAGCCTTTGCTTTGGCTTTCTTCTGGGTTTTGCGGGTAAGCGAGGGGTGGCGAGCAGCAGGCATTTCGGGATTCCGGGGCCTTTCTCTGTAACGCGGGTTGCAGGGTGGTCGGTTGCTCTGCAGGATGGTGTGATCCAAATCGGATCAAGCAGCTGGGTGTCGCTGGGTGTCCTTGGAGGCCCAGGAGGTGGTGGGTGTCTGCCCGCTGCGCCTGGCGCATGAGTATAGATGGCTCTCCAGGGGGGCGACCAGTTGCTGATACAGGCGCTCGCTGGTCCTCTCACTAATGTACAGTGTTGCTGCTGTGTTTGGGTTCGGTACCCATTCCTTGCGGAATGGGGCGGCTGACCATGCGGCAGCCACAGGGTCCGCCACGGCAGCTGTTCAGGAGCTGGCCCGTTGGCGGTATACTTCTTAGGTCCTATTCCTTACGGATTGGGGTGGCTACCATGCGGCAGCCACAGGGTCCTCCATGGCTGCTGTTCAGGAGCTGGCCCGTTGGCGGTATACTTCTTAGGTCCTATTCCTTGCGGATGGGGGAGGCTGCCATGCGGCAGCCACAGGGGCCTCCACAGCAGCTATTCAGGAGCTGGGCCGTTGGAGATGTACTTCTTAGGGCCTATTCCTTGCGGATTGCGGTGGCTACCTTGCGGCAGCCACGGGGTCCTCCTCGGCAGCTGTTCAGGAGCAGGGCTGTTGGGGGTATGCTTCTTATAGGTCCTATTCCTTGCGGACTGGGGCGGCTGACCATACGGCAGCCACAGGGTCCTCCACGGCAGCGGTTCAGGAGCAGGGTCATTGGGGGTATGCTTCTTGCAGGTCCTGTTCCTGGCGGATTGGGGAGGCTACCATGCGGCAGCCACAGGGTCCCCCTCGGCAGCTGTTACGGTGCTGGGCCATTGGAGGTATGCTTCTTAGGTCCTGTTCCTTGCGGATTGGGGAGTCTGCCATGCGGCAGCCACAGGGTCCTCCACGGCGGCTGTTCAGGAGCTGGGGCGTTGGAGGTTTACTCCTTATAGGTCCTATTCCTTGCGGATTGGGGTGGCTGCTGTGCGGCAGTCACAGGGTCCTCCAAGGCAGTGGTTCAGGAGCTGGGGCGTTGGGGGTATACTTCTTAGGTCCTATTCCTTGCGGATGGGGGTGGCTACCATGCGGCAGCCACAGGGTCCTCCGCGGCAGCTATTCAGGAGGTGGTCCGTTGGAGGTATACTTTTTAGGTCCTATTCCTTGCGGATGGGGGTGGCTGCCGTGCGGCAGCCATAGGGTCCCCCTCGGCAGCTATTCAAGGGGTGGTCCGTTGGAGGTATACTTCTTAGGTCCTATTCCATACGGATGGGGGTGGCTACCATGCGGAAGCCACAGGTTCCTCCACGGCGGCTATTCAGGAGGTGGACCGTTGGAGGTATACTTTTTAGGTCCTATTCCTTGCGGATGGGGGTGGCTACCGTGCGGCAGCCACAGGGTCCTCCACGGCAGCTATTCAGGAGGTGCTCCGTGGAGGGATGCTTACTATAAGCCTTCTGCATGTGGATAATGTTTAGTTGCGCCTGTTGTGCTAACCCAAAAACTTGTTTACCCGTCGGTTTTGAACGGGTAGCGTTCAGGAATCGAGGGTGTGAAGTGAATTTTTAAATTTTCCTCTGAGGGGGCCTAATTACAATTGGCTCATCAAAGATCCACGGGAGGTTTTTTAGTTTTCTCCTTCACTTGGGTTAATTCTGTTATCTGTCACTTGGTTTTCCTATGTGATGTATGTCAGTGTGATGATTTTAGGGTGTTTTTCTTTTGCAGCCGTCGAGGGTTTGAACAGGAATGGCTGGTTTTGCCACTCTTACATTTTTGGGCGGCAGGGCATTACTTGGCGCGTAGGACAGCTGATGTTCTGGGTTATGGCTTTTAGGTGGTCAGGCATCCTCTGCTTGTACTGCGTCAGCCGCAGTTTCGACAAGGAGGAAGGGGTTCGTCTTCTCCGGCTGGAGTTTTGCAGGTTTTTCTTACCTGGGGTTTTGGTCCTTTCAGTTAGCTTTCTTGTTTTCCTGGTTTTTATTGGTTTGGATGGGTGGGCGGTTTGTTAAACCTTTGTGGCGGGAAGTCGCTACCAACCAGCGGTCAGATGGGCATAAGTGGTCATTGCGGGGCACCCTCTTTAGAAGGACGGCAGGTGTGTCCTTACCTTGCGGTTGGACATTTAGACGTTCCCCTGCGGGAACCGAACGTTTGCCAGAGAAAAGAGTGATGAGTCCTGCACAATGCGGGTTATGCAGGGAGGAGGTGGTGTTGTGGTTTAGTCCCCTCCTCAGTTTTTGTGTTTCAATCTAAATGACTGGAGCTGGTGTCTGGTAGCGACTTTTTCCTTTGCCATCCTCCAATATAAAACCAATTCAATTACAATTATAGTTCAAAGAACAGGTCAGCGATCAATAAATATCGTCTGACCTTTAACTACAGCTAATCGTGTCCGTGTCGTTATTTTAGTGTGTCGTTATTTTAGTGGTAAGCTAGCTTAAAGAAGTGTTTATGTCAATAGCAATAAAATTATGGGCGCCTTAGAAAAGCTGAAGGCTGCATAAGCCTGAGGCCATATAAGAGCCCAATTTTTTGTGATTGGTTGTTTATGACTAAGCAGTTGCTAGGTAGATTAGTGTTTTCTCTGGTATTTTTCCTATAGGATTATAGGGCTGTCCGTCAAGGGTTTAGGGGTTGGTCTTGGAATAATATATAAGCCATGCTCATGTGCCTCAGACTTCCTCTTGCCATTTTGGAATGCCCTCCCGCCCGCCCTGACTATATTTTTTCCTGCATCTTGTCTTTCTCGGTGGGCTCTTGACAGCCAGATTGGCGGGAAGTCGCTACCAACCAGCGGTCAGATGGGCATAAGTGGTCATTGTGGGGCACCCTCTTTAGAAGGACGGCAGGTGTGTCCTTACCTTGCGGTTGGACATTTAGACGTTCCCCTGCGGGAACCGAACGTTTGCCAGAGAAGAGTGGTGAGTCCTGCACAATGCGGGTTATGCAGGGAGGAGGTGGTGTTGTGGTTTAGTCCCCTCCTCAGTTTTTGTGTTTCAATCTAAATGACTGGAGCTGGTGTCTGGTAGTGACTTTTTCCTTTGCCATCCTCCAATATAAAACCAATTCAATTACAATTATAGTTCAAAGAACAGGTCAGCGATCAATAAATATCGTCTGACCTTTAACTACAGCTAACCGTGTCCGTGTCGTTATTTTAGTGTGTCGTTATTTTAGTGTGTCGTTATTTTAGTGGTAAGCTAGCTTAAAGAAGTGTTTATGTCAATCGCAATAAAATTATGGGCGCCTTATAAGACTTACAAAGTGATGCAACATCAATACATATATGATATTTACCTTAAAAAAAACACCACACCAAAATGTTTTGTTATATTTATTTAGCTTTATAAATTCAAAAAGCATGTGTTGTTTACAAAAAAAATCAACCAAAAATATTTAGTAAAAAATTTATTTCGGCAAGGACACCCTGGATATGCTCCTCCAGCCGCTGCAGGCGCAAATGTATTGTGCGATTTGGATCTCCAACCTCATAATCTGTAAAGAACGTTTCAACTATTAGTTTAAAAAAAAACATAATTATGCAATATACATGCAATGTACCAAACACACTTCAACAGTTCACTGTATAGGTCAGGGATGGTTAATGTTTGTCACTCCAGGGGGTAGATTTACTAAGCTCCCGATTTTGACCGATTGTGGTTTTTTTTTCTAAGTGTCAATTCGGGAATTTATTAAACACAAATCTCGGCAGTGATGAGGGGATTCGTAATGTATTTCACGACAGAGGGGGTAATTCCAAGTTGATCGCAGCAGGAACTTTGTTAGCAGTTGGGCAAAACCATGTGCACTGCAGGGGAGGCAGATTTAACATGTGCAGATATTAGATTTGGGTGTGGTGTGTTCAATCTGCAATCTAAATTGCCGTGTAAAAATAAAGCAGTATTTACTCTGCACGGAAACAATATAACCCACCCAAATCTAACTCTTTCTGCACATGTTATATCTGCCTCCCCTGCAGTGCACATGGTTTTGCCCAACTGCTAACAAAATTCCTGCTGCGATCAACTCAGAATTACCCCCAGAGTTCCCAAATAAGAATGAATACACCATCGGTCAAACACGGCTGTTTAGGTATTGAACACGGTAATTTACCACAAATTCGTATTTGTCATTTCCACCGTAAAAGGACCATTGCGCACGTGAAAAGTTGAGAATCGTAAAAAAATACGAAAAAAAAATAGACCTGCTTTTGAAAAGCGTGTTTAGATGTGTTTCATCTTCAACATAAATTACCCCTACATTTTGGATTCCATAAAAAGGGACATAAATTAAACATGATTACAATCCCACCCTCACAACTGGCTGGTGGCCTGTGTTGCTGTAAATTATTGTGTGCAGATGGATTCCTGAGACTGCTCCATAATTTTCACATAAACCAGGGCCATGAAACTGACGATGCTCAGCAGGTTGAATAGGCTTGGCGGAGGCTGCGCAGGCCTTTTTTGTTTATGTGGCCGATTAACAGGCCATACAGCTGATCCAGACTACATAGAATACACATTAACCAATCAATTACTTTGTATGTTTTTATTGAGCATATTGTCACCATTGTTTTGTGCAGGTTCATTCACATGTGTTTTTATATGTTAATATGTTATGTTTAGACCTGGCAGCAGCGAGCGCACCGAATATGAGTTGTGCACTCTGCTCCCATGGTTACCAGTCCCTCTGTGTACGCAGCTGCGGTGGAGGCGGCTCTCGGCGGCGCGATGACGTCACTTCCTTTGCTGGGTGAGAGCCGCGACCGGAAGTGCGGGTCGCGTGCGCCGGGATGGCGCTGACACCGTGGGGCGGCTGGGGTCCTGGTAAGTAGGTTATTTAAGTTTGTATCACTGTGTTGCACATTAGTGTGTTGTGTCCTGAGGAAGGGGGTACGTCCCCCGAAACGTTGACTTTAATAAAACTCACCTGGCTGTTTTTTCACCCATTTTGTGCAAGTCTCCGAGTGCCGCCTATATTGTTGGCTTTATATTGGGGTTAACCCCCCCTGGGAGGGCACCGGAGCATATACCCCTACGGGGAAGCTGAGTGCCGGACTCATCCATGGACTGTATGCTGCGGGTCTGATTTTAATGCCAGACAGACTCTCTTTAGTCAAGGCACCACCATTTGTTTTCACTGCTGTGCTCAGGACCACAGCCCATTGCTCACACACGGTGGGGATTTTTTGCACCATTTTGCACTGCAATTTTGCACCAGCACCGCTGCACTTTATTGGCTGTTTTTGCACATCAGCAGGATTTTGCACTCAGTATATGCACCGCATCTGACTCAGAACAAGATGTCGACGGTTGAACCGGATCCCGGTGACACATTGTCATACATTTTACAATGCGACACTTATGATACATTAAGTTTCTCTGATGTGGAAGCGGAACAAATCCTCTTGAAAGAACCGGGGTTCGATGAAAGCACAGGTTCCTCCAACGATGACTTGTATCGAGAGTTGTTCAAACTGCGGAAAAGGGAGATTGACTTTATGTATCATGGCCGGACCCTCTCGGATTATTACCGAAACAAACAGATCCCCAGGGGGTTCCGAGTCCAGAATACTCCCACGATTGGACGTCATAACATCAATTTCTGTAAGAGGTGGATATCAGTCTTAAATAAGTGTGCCATGGACCTCATGCTGTTGGTCATTGAGGAGTCCACTTGGGAGGTTAATGACACCAGGGAGAAACTCAGGACATTTGAAGAAAGTCACCTGAGTGCCCTCACTGCTGATAAATCTGTCAACTGGCTGGACAAACTCAAGACTCAACTTGAATTATATAGAACGGAGCTGGTCAAATACAAAAAGGACAAGCTACGCAAAGTTCAAGCTGATTACGAGCAACATCGTGTGTATACCTGGTTGGCAAACAGTGCGGGTCCCCCTGCACAGAGAAACTACGCGGGACCACGCAGGCGCAGGATACAGAGGGCACAATACAGCACCTCTGCCAGTGAGACCGATGAGGCATTTGCATCAGACCACACCCCTTCCACTCAGGGGGCCCCTTTAGGGGCACAGACCCGGGCAATCACGTCCGGCAGACGAAAACACCCACCAGACGGGGGGGCCAGTCGAGGCGGCAAACGGGGAGGAAGACCGCCCAGGTCGAAACGGACCTAATCTTCAACTTGTCTTCAGTAAATTTAACCCCCGCTGAGATCGCCGTGCTGTCTAAAGGTCTGTCATATGTCCCCACCAAAGTCCCGGATAAATTCAAATGGAAAATAGAGACGTTCAAGCTCAATAGGACATTAAAATTAAAAGAACATTTTGAAAAGAAACCGGACCACACTGCAGTTAAGGACCTTCCACCGCAGATACGCAAACTAGGAACTGCATCTAAATTTGATCCGGTGTCCCAAAATGCATCCATCAGAACCTTCACCCGCATGATGGAAAATTTACAGAATGCCCCTTTCCCGCAGGTTTACAATAACCTCAACTGTGACGAACAGTCCGCCCTCAGGTCCCTGGCAAACAGACAGGACATAATCATCAGGGGAGCGGACAAAGGGGGTGGGATTGTGATCCTAGACACACCAGATTACATCTCTGAGTGTAATCGTTTGCTCGCAGACAGCGACACATACAGTTTATTGGATAACGATCCCACTGTTGTTTACAAATCCTCATTAGATAATATCCTAGCAGAGGCTCTACTTGAAGGCTTGATCACACAAGAGATTCACAACAAATTAGTGTGTGTGCACCCGGTTACTCCAATATTTTACGCCATCCCAAAGGTGCACACGGATGCCCAGCACCCCCCTGGCAGACCGATCATTTCGGCCAGGGGGTCGCTGTGCGAATCCATCGCCATCTTTTTGGATGCATACTTGCAACCTTGTGTGCAAGCCACATTTACCCATCTTAAGGATTCCAATATGCTATTGAGGAAACTATTGGCCATGGGGCAAGTACATGAGGGTACCATCTTGGCTACACTGGATGTAGCCAGCCTCTATACCTGCATTCCGCATCAGGCAGGTACATTAGCAGTTAGGCGGCTGATCACACACAACCCGGCATACACAGGGCCAGATGTTGACCTGTTCATTACATTGTTGGAATTCACTCTGACCCATAATTATTTTCTTTTTATTGGCCAGTTTTTTAAACAAAACACAGGCTGTGCCATGGGGTCAGCAGTGGCCCCGTCTCTGGCCAACGCCTATATGTGGGAGGTCGAGCGGGCTTTTTTTTTTGAGGATCCCTCTGTTTCAGAGCACATAGCACTTTATTATCGTTACATAGACGACCTGTTGCTGTTCTGGACCCATGATGAACCAACTTTGGTCAAAATGATTGAAGACCACAACAGGTCACCCAGCCCTGTTAAGTTAGCTTTATCCGTTCATCCCACGGAAATATGTTTTTTGGATATTAAAATTAAAATTCACCATGGACATATACAGACATCACTGTACAGTAAACCTACTGATCGCAACACTTTGTTGCGATACGACAGTTTCCATCCCAGATCGCTGGTAAGAGGTCTACCGTACTCACAGTTCCTTCGGGTGCGCAGGATCACCAGCGAACCCGAGGATCTGGAGATCCAGCTTGATGCTATGTCTAACAAATTTGCACAACGAGGCTATCCAGCTAACATTTTGAAACAAGCACGAATTAAGGTGATGTCTATCAGTAGAATGGAGCTACTCCAACAGGATGGCATGACATCCACAGATGATAGGGTCATGTGGGTCAATGAATTCAACACCGCCAGTGGGGTCAGAAGTAAACAGATGAAACAAATGTGGCCCATTATAGCCACAGACCCCAGCCTAACCTCCCTCAAACGCAGTAAGATCATGCCATGTTATACCAGAAGCGCGAACATTAAGGACTTAGTGGTTAAAAATGATGTGACGGGTTTTAACAAACCCCCACCCACTGCACATTTCCTTAGCCGCAAAAATGGTTGTTTTAAATGCCTAGGCTGCACAACATGCAGCTACATGCTCACGGGTGATTTTATCACTCACCCGCATACAGGTAAAAAGATGTCCATCAGATGGCCCCTCACTTGCAGTTCCATGTTTGTAATTTATGTTTTAATCTGCCCATGCAGTTTGTATTATGTTGGCAAAACGCAGTGCCACTTCAAAGAAAGGATGGCCCAACACAGGTCAGCCATTAGGGCAGCTCTGCAATCAGGGAAAAGAGACCAACCTGTGGCACGCCACTTCGCACAGATGCGACATTCTTTGTCATCAGTGCGTTATAAAATTGTGGACCACATCCCAGCCACAATAAGAGGTGGCGATCGCGTCACTAAATTATTAAAACTTGAGGCAAGATGGATCTATAAACTCGATACCATCCATCCCCGAGGCTTGAATGAATATTTAAGCCTACAGTGCTTCTTATGATACCCCTGGCGACATAATATAATACATTGTGTTGGACACATATTTCCAACACATCCTGTTTCATGCTCCTTGTCTTCCACTTAGAAGAACTTCCCTTAAACAATTAATCAACACAGATACACTGACAGGTCGACTAAAAGTGTTAGAGATACTTTTTCAGCTAGTTATACATTGTTTCATGCATAGTCAGTTATGCTTGTTTAAGTTATTTACAGGTATTCAGTGATTTTTCCATATACTGTAGAGGCAGCAAGACTGCTCAGATGTTTAGCTATTTAGTTACATATTTTTTGATTTGTATTTATTCACTAGGCACTTTATGCATCAGGCATTCTGAGCACTCATCACACACGGAGAGATCCGGGGTGTGTCGTAATCAATTACTTTGTATGTTTTTATTGAGCATATTGTCACCATTGTTTTGTGCAGGTTCATTCACATGTGTTTTTATATGTTAATATGTTATGTTTAGACCTGGCAGCAGCGAGCGCACCGAATATGAGTTGTGCACTCTGCTCCCATGGTTACCAGTCCCTCTGTGTACGCAGCTGCGGTGGAGGCGGCTCTCGGCGGCGCAATGACGTCACTTCCTTTGCTGGGTGAGAGCCGCGACCGGAAGTGCGGGTCGCGTGCGCCGGGATGGCGCTGACACCGTGGGGCGGCTGGGGTCCTGGTAAGTAGGTTATTTAAGTTTGTATCACTGTGTTGCACATTAGTGTGTTGTGTCCTGAGGAAGGGGGTACGTCCCCCGAAACGTTGACTTTAATAAAACTCACCTGGCGGTTTTTTCACCCATTTTGTGCAAGTCTCCGAGTGCCGCCTATATTGTTGGCTTTATATTGGGGTTCACCCCCCTGGGAGGGCACCGGAGCATATACCCCTACGGGGAAGCTGAGTGCCGGACTCATCCATGGACTGTATGCTGCGGGTCTGATTTTAATGCCAGACAGACTCTCTTTAGTCAAGGCACCACCATTTGTTTTCACTGCTGTGCTCAGGACCACAGCCCATTGCTCACACACGGTGGGGATTTTTTGCACCATTTTGCACCAGCACCGCTGCACTTTATTGGCTGTTTTTGCACATCAGCAGGATTTTGCACTCAGTATATGCACCGCATCTGACTCAGAACAAGATGTCGATGGTTGAACCGGATCCCGGTGACACATTGTCATACATTTTACAATGCGACACTTATGATACATTAAGTTTCTCTGATGTGGAAGCGGAACAAATCCTCTTGAAAGAACCGGGGTTCGATGAAAGCACAGGTTCCTCCAACGATGACTTGTATCGAGAGTTGTTCAAACTGCGGAAAAGGGAGATTGACTTTATGTATCATGGCCGGACCCTCTCGGATTATTACCGAAACAAACAGATCCCCAGGGGGTTCCGAGTCCAGAATACTCCCACGATTGGACGTCATAACATCAATTTCTGTAAGAGGTGGATATCGGTCTTAAATAAGTGTGCCATGGACCTCATGCTGTTGGTCATTGAGGAGTCCACTCGGGAGGTTAATGACACCAGGGAGAAACTCAGGACATTTGAAGAAAGTCACCTGAGTGCCCTCACTGCTGATAAATCTGTCAACTGGCTGGACAAACTCAAGACTCAACTTGAATTATATAGAACGGAGCTGGTCAAATACAAAAAGGACAAGCTACGCAAAGTTCAAGCTGATTACGAGCAAAATCGTGTGTATACCTGGTTGGCCAACAGTGCGGGTCCCCCTGCACAGAGAAACTACGCGGGACCACGCAGGCGCAGGACACAGAGGGCACAATACAGCACCTCTGCCAGTGAGACCGATGAGGCATTTGCATCAGACCACACCCCTTCCACTCAGGGGGCCCCTTTAGGGGCACAGACCCGGGCAATCACGTCCGGCAGACGAAAACACCCACCAGACGGGGGGCCAGTCGAGGCGGCAAACGGGGAGGAAGACCGCCCAGGTCGAAACGGACCTAATCTTCAACTTGTCTTCAGTAAATTTAACCCCCGCTGAGATCGCCGTGCTGTCTAAAGGTCTGTCATATGTCCCCACCAAAGTCCCGGATAAATTCAAATGGAAAATAGAGACGTTCAAGCTCAATAGGACATTAAAATTAAAAGAACATTTTGAAAAGAAACCGGACCACACTGCAGTTAAGGACCTTCCACCGCAGATACGCAAACTAGGAACTGCATCTAAATTTGATCCGGTGTCCCAAAATGCATCCATCAGAACCTTCACCCGCATGATGGAAAATTTACAGAATGCCCCTTTCCCGCAGGTTTACAATAACCTCAACTGTGACGAACAGTCCGCCCTCAGGTCCCTGGCAAACAGACAGGACATAATCATCAGGGGAGCGGACAAAGGGGGTGGGATTGTGATCCTAGACACACCAGATTACATCTTTGAGTGTAATCGTTTGCTCGCAGACAGCGACACATACAGTTTATTGGATAACGATCCCACTGTTGTTTACAAATCCTCATTAGATAATATCCTAGCAGAGGCTCTACTTGAAGGCTTGATCACACAAGAGATTCACAACAAATTAGTGTGTGTGCACCCGGTTACTCCAATATTTTACGCCATCCCAAAGGTGCACAAGGATGCCCAGCACCCCCCTGGCAGACCGATCATTTCGGCCAGGGGGTCGCTGTGCGAATCCATCGCCATCTTTTTGGATGCATACTTGCAACCTTGTGTGCAAGCCACATTTACCCATCTTAAGGATTCCAATATGCTATTGAGGAAACTATTGGCCGTGGGGCAAGTACATGAGGGTACCATCTTGGCTACACTGGATGTAGCCAGCCTCTCTACCTACATTCCGCATCAGGCAGGTACATTAGCAGTTAGGCGGCTGATCACACACAACCCGGCATACACAGGGCCAGATGTTGACCTGTTCATTACATTGTTGGAATTCACTCTGACCCATAATTATTTTCTTTTTAATGGCCAGTTTTTTAAACAAAACACAGGCTGTGCCATGGGGTCAGCAGTGGCCCCGTCTCTGGCCAACGCCTATATGTGGGAGGTCGAGCGGGCGTTGTTTTTTGAGGATCCCTCTGTTTCAGAGCACATAGCACTTTATTATCGTTACATAGACGACCTGTTGCTGTTCTGGACCCATGATGAACCAACTTTGGTCAAAATGATTGAAGACCACAACAGGTCACCCAGCCCTGTTAAGTTAGCTTTATCCGTTCATCCCACGGAAATATGTTTTTTGGATATTAAAATTAAAATTCACCATGGACATATACAGACATCACTGTACAGTAAACCTACTGATCGCAACACTTTGTTGCGATACGACAGTTTCCATCCCAGATCGCTGGTAAGAGGTCTACCGTACTCACAGTTCCTTCGGGTGCGCAGGATCACCAGCGAACCCGAGGATCTGGAGATCCAGCTTGATGCTATGTCTAACAAATTTGCACAACGAGGCTATCCAGCTAACATTTTGAAACAAGCACGAATTAAGGTGATGTCTATCAGTAGAATGGAGCTACTCCAACAGGATGGCATGACATCCACAGATGATAGGGTCACGTGGGTCAATGAATTCAACACCGCCAGTGGGGTCAGAAGTAAACAGATGAAACAAATGTGGCCCATTATAGCCACAGACCCCAGCCTAACCTCCCTCAAACGCAGTAAGATCATGCCATGTTATACCAGAAGCGCGAACATTAAGGACTTAGTGGTTAAAAATAATGTGACGGGTTTTAACAAACCCCCACCCACTGCACATTTCCTTAGCCGCAAAAATGGTTGTTTTAAATGCCTATGCTGCACAACATGCAGCTACATGCTCACGGGTGATTTTATCACTCACCCGCATACAGGTAAAAAGATGTCCATCAGATGGCCCCTCACTTGCAGTTCCATGTTTGTAATTTATGTTTTAATCTGCCCATGCAGTTTGTATTATGTTGGCAAAACGCAGTGCCACTTCAAAGAAAGGATGGCCCAACACAGGTCAGCCATTAGGGCAGCTCTGCAATCAGGGAAAAGTGACCAACCTGTGGCACGCCACTTCGCACAGATGCGACATTCTTTGTCATCAGTGCGTTATAAAATTGTGGACCACATCCCAGCCACAATAAGAGGTGGCGATCGCGTCACTAAATTATTAAAACTTGAGGCAAGATGGATCTATAAACTCGATACCATCCATCCCCGAGGCTTGAATGAATATTTAAGCCTACAGTGCTTCTTATGATACCCCTGGCGACATAATATAATACATTGTGTTGGACACATATTGCCAACACATCCTGTTTCATGCTCCATGTCTTCCACTTAGAAGAACTTCCCTTAAACAATTAATCAACACAGATACACTGACAGGTCGACTAAAAGTGTTAGAGATACTTTTTCAGCTAGTTATACATTGTTTCATGCATAGTCAGTTATGCTTGTTTAAGTTATTTACAGGTATTCAGTGATTTTTCCATATACTGTAGAGGCAGCAAGACTGCCCAGATGTTTAGCTATTTAGTAACATATTTTTTGATTTGTATTTATTCACTAGGCACTTTATGCATCAGGCATTCTGAGCACTCATCACACACGGAGAGATCC
Organism: Pseudophryne corroboree; assembly: GCF_028390025.1. NCBI lineage: Eukaryota > Metazoa > Chordata > Amphibia > Anura > Myobatrachidae > Pseudophryne > Pseudophryne corroboree. The sequence continues at coordinate 155,014,106 of NC_086453.1, read as the reverse complement.
GGGGTGTGTCGTAATCAATTACTTTGTATGTTTTTATTGAGCATATTGTCACCATTGTTTTGTGCAGGTTCATTCACATGTGTTTTTATATGTTAATATGTTATGTTTAGACCTGGCAGCAGCGAGCGCACCGAATATGAGTTGTGCACTCTGCTCCCATGGTTACCAGTCCCTCTGTGTACGCAGCTGCGGTGGAGGCGGCTCTCGGCGGCGCGATGACGTCACTTCCTTTGCTGGGTGAAAGCCGTGACCGGAAGTGCGGGTCGCGTGCGCCGGGATGGCGCTGACACCGTGGGGCGGCTGGGGTCCTGGTAAGTAGGTTATTTAAGTTTGTATCACTGTGTTGCACATTAGTGTGTTGTGTCCTGAGGAAGGGGGTACGTCCCCCGAAACGTTGACTTTAATAAAACTCACCTGGCTGTTTTTTCACCCATTTTGTGCAAGTCTCCGAGTGCCGCCTATATTGTTGGCTTTATATTGGGGTTCACCCCCCTGGGAGGGCACCGGAGCATATACCCCTACGGGGAAGCTGAGTGCCGGACTCATCCATGGACTATATATATATATATATATATATACATATAATTATATAAAGAAGGTAGTTACTGCTTTATTAAAGGCACTCCGGCGCACAGATAGCATAATCAGCATGAATCCATATCAGTATCAGCAACGGCACTCAGAGTTGGCATGAGGCAAAGAAGATTTGTATTAGACAAGCGTTTTCAGGGCATGCGCCATGTAATCAAGACCACACAATTATTATTTATGTTGTTTTGATGACAGTTCGCATGCCCTGAAAACGCTTGTCTAGTACAAATCTTCTTTGTCTCATGTCAACTCCGAGTGCCGTTACTGATATGGATTCATAAATATATAATCTGGAAACCCCCCTTTACAAATTCTGCGTTTGCCCCTGCTGTGTGTGGTGTGTGCTCATCTCCTCTGCTGCTGAGCGCACCCACAACCTGCACCAACGCAGCACCTTCTCCCCGGGCCCAATCAGATGCTTTGCCTCCCTCCTACCTGCAAGGGAGAGACGTGATGACGTCTTTCCCAACTGTCTCCCACAGCGCCCTGTGCCATGAGTTGCTGCGGCGTTCGGGCGGGCAGTCAGGGAGCATTCAGTCCAGCTGAGCTCACACTGACAACTGCAGCAGCACCCCAGCCTGCAGCTTCCCGTCCCTCACTAGGCTTCGCCGCTGGTCTTCCCCTATGTCTGCAGCATTTAGGCTGGAGGGATGTCAGTATAAAATCAATATCTCTCTCTCTCCATCCCTCTCTCCCCCAGGGTAATGTGTAAAAGGTGACTCTACCTTCTGTAATGTGTAAAAGGTGACTCTACCTGCTGTACTGTGTCTAAGGGAGCTCTGCCTGTCGTAATATGTAAAACGGGGCTCTACCTGCCGTAATGTGTGTAAGTGGTGCTACTGTTCGGTGTAATTTGAATAATGGAGACTACTGTGCAGCATAGTATGAATTGGCATAATTTTGTAGCCACGCCCCTTCCCATGAAGCCACGCCCCTATGGGGGCGCCGTTGCTGTTTCTTGCACACAGCGCTAAAATGTCTAGTTACGGCACTGCAGTAAGGTAAGCTTTCTATGGCCTTGCTGGCATGGCCAATGTGCACAGGTATCAGAGTTTCCACACACGTTAAGCATAAACCACCTAGGGCCAGACAGTATATTTGTACTAATAGAGATCTTACTGTGAAACCCCAATAGGGTATTTTAGGTGCCCCTATATGGTTATTTAGGGATGTGTTATTGGGCAGACTCAGGGAATCATTGGCGACAGTGGGCAAACAGCGGTTATTCCCCCGCTGGAGCCGGCGCGTGCTTAGAAACTTCTCGGGCTGCCGCGCGCCGGTCTCCAGGGGACACACAGCGGGCACGAGAGAAAAAGAGCGGAGACTGACCGTTGGAGAGGAGAGGGTGGTGTGGTGTGCTGCGTCAGAGAGAGCGGTGGAGGAACGGAGAGGAGTGCCGTCCCGGAGCTCAGCAATCTCGAGTTGGCGGAGCTTGTGCCCTGTGTCTCAGTCTTTGAGATAAGAGACACGCATCCCTATGACAGCAGGAGAATGTAAGGCGGAGAATAATTACGTGGCTCCCCGTCATGTCCAGCCTCCAAGTGCGGTGAGCAGCGTTGAGATCTCCTTCAGAAGGCCACACCAGGAGGCGGAATCGGGGCGGAGACGGGTCTTGCTATCCACCATTATCCGGAGACGGAGGGTTGTCCTCTGATACTGGCAACAACAGGAGGCGTATCCTAAGGCGGAGACTGATCCAGCTGAGAGTGAGGTAACTGCAGTGCCTGACAGCTGGTGGGTGTATCCCATAATCACAGTCCTGCCTCTATTTTAACAGCAGTACCTTTCCTAAGTCAGGGAAAGAATAAATTAATAAAGAAGTGAACAGACCCGTGTCGTTAGGAGAGAGATTATTCGTATTCGTCCTACACCCTCTGCCAAAACGGTATTCTCACCTGACTATTAATCCCAACAGCACCGCATTTTACAGGGACATTGAATATCATAACAAACTCACTGGAGTCCTACATTTAACCCCTTCCCGGCAATAAGCACATTGAGGAAAGGGACAGTTGTAGTCTCCTTAAGCTGCTGTACAGTTGGACTTAGTATAGGGAAGCCGCTGCATGTACTGAGATCCAGTGAGGGAGCAATAGTCTCTTACACAGTTGTTCAGAAGGGTGCCGGAAATACACCGTCGACAGTGCAGTTTACGACAAGAAAGTGAGAAGTGTAGCAGCCGTGAATACAGTTCTATGACCCAAATAGCTTCCACTTGTGCACCGTTCCAGCAGAGTAGTCGAATTCATCTGTAACGAACCAGTTTACTCAGGAACAGCAATAACTCTGTTGATCGACTACATTACCAGAGGAGGTACACTGGGAACGAGTATAGTAGTTCCGTGTTCTAATTATCCCGGGCAACGAACCATGTGAGAGCTCTCATTAGGATTTTGGTAGCCGTGCACGTGCTCTAGGGGATTTGGGTTTAATTGTAATGGGCTAGTTTAGTTCTTACTAAATATTTGGTGAATTATTGCACTAAGTCAGAATTTTACTGTAATTTAAATTTAATTTCATTGCTATTAACTAATAGATCACTACGCGTAGCTAGTCAGATACACTCTAGTATTAAATCCTTGCGGAATAGTGTGCATAGGATTAATCACCTTACAGGGGCATAACTAAGACGGAGTATTCACCGCGAATAGGCAGCTCATGCGTAGGGAAGGCATTTTATGTTGATTTTATTGAATCTTCATGTCTGTGGTATAACCTTATATAATTGTTACATGTAAGTTTAAAGTTATTTTGAAGTTTCTTGCTAGAATTGATGTTTATCCAATAAAGTAAAATTTATTTAGGTACCAGAGTGTAAAATGTGAACTTGAGCGCTCACCTGTATATCGCTGGACATCGACGAGATAAAGGTAATGGGGCTGATTTGACAGTTTGTAACAACAAATTTTGGCGTCCGCGAACAGGATAGAATGTCGGAATCACAGGAAACCCAGACTCCGGTATCCACATCAACATCTACCCGGAGGAGACTACCCGTATCACCTGGTCAATCTCCGGCAGGGCAAAATCAAGGGATAACATCGCCCATTACAATGCCATATTACTTTGGCGCTTCATGGCTTCCTACCTATTCGGGAGACATGCGTACCCCAGGAACCAGCCAGCTTAAGGACTTTAGGAATAAGATGCATTCCATGTTCAAATTGTACCCGCTGAGCGAGGTACAGAAAGTGGAGATCATATTGGGACAGTTAAAAGGTTCTGCGCTAAGGGAGACAGAGGCATGGACGGAGGAAGAAAAGGAGACAGCAGAAGGCGTCCTGGAAAAATTGGGGCGCATCTTCGCCTTAAAAACAATTTCTAACTTAAAAAGTCGACTGTATGCTAGAAAGCAAAGAGCTGGTGAAACACTACGGGATTTTGCTTTGGGGTTGCAAGAAGCAATGAGAGCAGTTCAAGCTTTGGACCCCCGCGAAATACAACAGGCTGATGAAACATTAATCAACCTCTTTATTGAGGGAGCACAAGAGGAAAACATTCAGTCCCAACTGAGATGGTGGCGGCGGCATCAACCGAAGTGTTCCTTTGCGGAGTTCAAGGAAGACATTTTCCAAATTCTTGGATTAAATTCCTGCGAGGATCCTGAATATGAGGCATCAGCCGAACAAGAAGAAGGAGAAGAGGTGAAGATAATCAAAGTGCACCCAAAAGCAGAAGCTGCATTATCTAAGGTGGTTACCCAACAGGCACAAATTCCATCCAACCAGGATTCAATCAGGATCTTAAATTCTAAGCTTACAGAGCTTACATTAAACCTAACCCGAATGGGTCAGAAACTTGAAGAGTTAAGTCAAAGTCAAGGTGTTGGTTCACGTCGGGAATGGCGACAAGATCGGGGAGGAAGGAACCGATCTCGCTGGGATCTACCAAGGGGAACAGGGAGACGTCCTACTGATCAATTCGATGCCCAAGGACGGCCTATATGCCGAGGTTGCCGGCAATGTGGACACATCGAAAGAAATTGTCCCAATGGAGCTTTAAACGAGGAAACCCCGAGGCAGGGGACCGAACCTCGGGAGGAGATGTATCAATAGGTCCGTCATCCCAAGACTGGTGGCCCAGATATGTAGGTGAATGCCCTCGCCTGAAGATCCAGATTTATGGTGTGGAAATGTCTGCTCTCCTGGATACGGGCTCACAGGTTTCAACTATCCGACTCGCTGAGTTTCTTCAGCATTGGAATGAGCAGGACATCGTATCTCCCCCGACCACCTGGTTACATCTATTAGCTAGCAACGGACAACCTATTAATTATAGTGGTTACTGGGAAGCGGACATGAGAGTTGGTAGAGCCAACTTGAGCAGACAGGGATGTCTAGTGACGACTGTGTCAAATTAATTCCTACCCCCAGTCATCCTGGGAATGAATGTCCTCCGGAACTGTCCTGATGAGTTGGTAGAAGCCCTTCGAAAAGAAATGAGGACAGCTGCCCCGTGGGAACGGAAAACGCTTCATCAGACTGTTCGAGTACTGGAAGGTCAGAAGAAATTTACCAATAACCAGGGAGAGGTTGGGAAGGCCCGAATTGCAGATCAACGACCTGTACTGTTGATGCCCAACTCAGAGCAGGTAGTCTTGTGCAAGGCTCGGATTGGTCCTGGCGGACACGATTATCATGCCGTGATTGAAACCTGTGACCCTGATGGACAACAGCCATTTGCCATAGCTAGGACATTGGCAAAGGTGGAGCGAGGTAGAATACCCATTCGCATATTGAATCCTCACAATTATCCTATTCGTCTCTTCAGACACTGCCCGGTGGCGAAGGTGTTTCAAGTAGACTTTCAAGATGTTGTGGAGAGAGAAATACTAACGGCACCTCAGGGAGTATTGCCCGAAAGTTCTTCTGCCATTGTGATTGAGAGCCCGTGGTGGAGTGGGATCCAAATTGGTGATCAAAGCACTACAGAGGAACAGCGAGAAGGGGTGTTAGAAGTAGTCCGAAAAAATTCAGTGGCTTTTAGTCAACATCCCTCCGACTTTGGGAAAGCCGAAGGTGTGTATCATCATATTCATACGGAAAATCATCCTCCAGTAAAAGAGAGACACCGACCCCTACCTCCCGCAATGTATCAGCCTGTGCGTAACATGATTGCTGAGATGAGAGACGCAGGGGTTATCCATGAGAGTCACAGCCCGTGGGCAGCTCCGATAGTTATTGTGAAAAAAAAAGATGGAAGTCTTCGGTTCTGCGTGGACTATCGCAAACTGAACGCCGTGACCCACAAGGACGCCTACCCACTACAAAGAATCGAAGAATCCTTGACCGCCTTGAAGACGGCAGCCTACTTTTCCACTTTAGATCTCACCAGTGGATATTGGCAAATTCCGATGGCCCCAGAGGACAGGGAAAAAACTGCCTTCACCACTCCAATGGGTCTATATGAATTCGATCGGATGCCTTTCGGACTCTGCAACGCACCAGCTACGTTTCAGCGTGTAATGGAACACTGTCTGGGACACCATAATTTTGAGATGGTACTGTTATACCTAGATGATGTTATCATTTTTTAAAGAAATTATGAAGATCACCTCCGGCATCTAGACGAAGTGTTCAAACAGCTCATCAAATCTGGTCTGAAACTTAAGCCGACAAAATGTCACTTGCTAAAACCCGAGGTCCAATACTTGGGACATATTGTTAGCGCTGATGGTGTCAAGCCCGACCCTGAGAAGATACGTGCGGTACAAGCCTGGCCCATACCCAAGACAGTGAAGGACGTGAGGAGCTTTCTGGGTTTTGTGGGGTACTATCGACGTTTTGTGGAGGGTTTTACCAAAGTGGCAGCTCCACTACATGAACTACTACGTGGCAAATCTGGACAAGAAAGGAGGAGTTCGTCCTTAATCATATGGGGAAAATATCAACAACGCTCTTTTGAATTACTAAAGGCCTCTATGGTAGCTGCTCCTCTTCTTGCCTATCCGGATTATGAGAAGCCTTTCCAAGTTTATACGGACGCGAGTCATTGCGGGCTAGGGGCAGTGTTATCACAGATACAAAATGGACGAGAAAGAGTGATAGCTTATGCCAGTCGAGGCCTCCAAAAAACCGAGCGAAACAGCGAGAACTACAGTACCTTTAAGTTAGAGTTGCTCGCTCTCGTCTGGGCCATCACAGAAAAGTTCAAGGACTACCTAGCAGCTACCCCGTTCATTATCACAACTGACAATAACCCTTTGGCTCATCTGTCTACGGCTCATTTGGGAGCACTGGAACAACGCTGGGTATCCCGCCTGGCTAACTTTCGGTACACAGTCGATTACCGGAGTGGAAAGTTAAATGGGAATGCCGATGCCCTGTCCCGCCTACCTACTATAGACATACCGGAAGTTGAACAAGACAATGCCGAGGATGTAGAAACTCCGGTGTTCAAATCCCTGAACCAGGGATTGATAGTAACTTCGGATCCTGTTTCCGCTCAGGACATTTCACGATCCAAAAGTCCTCCTGCTGACTTACCCACAGTAGACTGGAAAAAGGTCCAAAAGAAGAGCTCAGTATTGAAAGAACTTATGGAACTTATTCGGCAGGAACAACAACTGAACAGGGCACAGCGAGCTAAAGCGGACCCAGAATTAGTGAAGTTGTTGTGACACCGAGACCGCATCCGGGTCAAGCAAGGACTCGTTACACGTGTCAGTATCGAACCAAGCACCCACCAACCCATCGCCCAGATTGTAGTTCCAAAATGTCAGGCCAACATCTTACTTGAAGCCTATCATGATATGTCTGGACATTTCGGCACACAAAAAACCGAGGCAGTGTTACGAAGGAGGTATTTCTGGATCGGTATGCGGGAGGACATTGAGAGGTGGTGTAATGATTGCGTACCGTGCAATTTAAAAAAACCTCCAGCCAGTAATCAAAAGGATCCCCTGCATTCCATCTGAAGTCAACGCCCTCTAGAGATCGTTGCACTCGATCACGTAAAACTGGAGGTTAGCACCAGCGGGTATCAATATGCCCTGACAATGACTGATCATTATAGCAAGTTTCTGGTGGTCATACCCACAAAAGACTTAACTGCAAAAACCACTGCAGAAGTATTCTTAAAGCACTTTGTGAGGCCCTATGGGTATCCCGACCGGATTCTCACCGATCAAGGCCCTGCCTTTGAATCGCAACTGTTTCACGAACTTTGTTCGCTGTACGGCTGTCGGAAATTGAGGACAACGGCCTATCACCCACAGGGGAATGGGATATGCGAACGGGCCAACCGGACCATCATCGGGATGCTAAGGAGTTTATCTGCAGAGAAGCGTACAAAGTGGCCCACTATTTTACCTGAACTTACCTACTTGTATAATAATACCGAACATTGTTCTACCGGGTTCACACCCTACTACCTCATGTTTGGCAGGCAGGGCAAGTTGCCCACGGACTTGGAACTGAACCCTGTTCTGATCGACCCGATAGATCCTAAGGTTGATTGGGTACGTGAACACCAGCAGCGGATCAAAACAGCCAGACAGATTGTTGAGCAGAGGATGGAGGCCGTCCATAGACGACAAGAGAAAGCGTACAATACCAATGCTCAGCCTCTTCCTTTACAGGTGGGAGACAGAGTCTGGTTGAAGAAGAATCACCGCTCTAGCAAACTTGATGCTATGTGGGAGTCTATTCCATATGTTGTGATTGGTGTACCAACAGGTAATACCTATACTTATCGAATCCGTCAAGGTCACGAAGAGCCTGTCAGAGTCGTACCTAGGGATCAGTTAAAACCATGCACTATGGAAGTTCCGGTAACAGAAGGAGACTTCTCGGTGACAGAAGGGCAGGATACTCCAGCGGACATTCCACTACATGATCCTATAGAGCTCCTGTTGTTCATGGGTGGCAATGCTTCACCCAGTTCAGCAAGAACAGTAGCCACCGGCCCCAATAAAGAGAGATCTGCTGCAAAGGAAGAGGCCAATGGTACCACAAGTGTTCCAGAGGAGAGGGCAGTACTTGCTCCAGCCAATCGGAGGCCGGAACGCAGCACTAGGGGCATTTTACCTCTAAGGTACCGAGACTGAATATGCCTGATCTAGATATACAATGGTAGATCCCAGCGAGTGAGACGGCTCAACCTTGTATTGTAGATTCAGAAAATATGTGAAATACTAATTGCTTTATAATACTGTTATGTAATTAATTTAAGCAAGGTATTAGTGAAATGTTAAAGATCAATTTCTCTATCTAAGTAAGAAATGCCAACTGCGTGAGGACACGCATCGTTCTAGCAGGCAGGCATGTGACACCCCAATAGGGTATTTTAGGTGCCCCTATATGGTTATTTAGGGATGTGTTATTGGGCAGACTCAGGGAATCATTGGTGACAGTGGGCAAACAGCGGTTATTCCCCCGCTGGAGCCGGCGTGTGCTTAGAAACTTCTCGGGCTGCCGCGCGCCGGTCTCCAGGGGACACACAGCGGGCACGAGAGAAAAAGAGCGGAGACTGACCGTTGGAGAGGAGAGGGTGGTGTGGTGTGCTGCGTCAGAGAGAGCGGTGGAGGAACGGAGAGGAGTGCCGTCCCGGAGCTCAGCAATCTTGAGTTGGCGGAGCTTGAGCCCTGTGTCTCAGTCTTTGAGATAAGAGACACGCATCCCTACGACAGCAGGAGAATGTAAGGCGGAGAATAATTACGTGGCTCCCCGTCATGTCCAGCCTCCAAGTGCGGTGAGCAGCGTTGAGATCTCCTTCAGGAGGCCACACCAGGAGGCGGAATCGGGGCGGAGACGGGTCTTGCTATCCACCATTATCCGGAGACGGAGGGTTGTCCTCTGATACTGGCAACAACAGGAGGCGTATCCTAAGGCGGAGACTGATCCAGCTGAGAGTGAGGTAACTGCAGTGCCTGACAGCTGGTGGGTGTATCCCATAATCACAGTCCTGCCTCTATTAAAAGGGACAGTTGTAGTCTCCTTAAGCTGCTGTACAGTTGGACTTAGTATAGGGAAGCCGCTGCATGTACTGAGATCCAGTGAGGGAGCAATAGTCTCTTACACAGTTGTTCAGAAGGGTGCCGGAAATACACCGTCGACAGTGCAGTTTACGACAAGAAAGTGAGAAGTGTAGCAGCCGTGAATACAGTTCTATGACCCAAATAGCTTCCACTTGTGCACCGTTCCAGCAGAGTAGTCGAATTCATCTGTAACGAACCAGTTTACTCAGGAACAGCAATAACTCTGTTGATCGACTACATTACCAGAGGAGGTACACTGGGAACGAGTATAGTAGTTCCGTGTTCTAATTATCCCGGGCAACGAACCATGTGAGAGCTCTCATTAGGATTTTGGTAGCCGTGCACGTGCTTTAGGGGATTTGGGTTTAATTGTAATGGGCTGGTTTAGTTCTTACTAAATATTTGGTGAATTATTGCACTAAGTCAGAATTTTACTGTAATTTAAATTTAATTTCATTGCTATTAACTAATAGATCACTACGCGTAGCTAGTCAGATACACTCTAGTATTAAATCCTTGCGGAATAGTGTGCATAGGATTAATCACCTTACAGGGGCATAACTAAGACGGAGTATTCACCGCGAATAGGCAGCTCATGCGTAGGGAAGGCATTTTATGTTGATTTTATTGAATCTTCATGTCTGTGGTATAACCTTATATAATTGTTACATGTAAGTTTAAAGTTATTTTGAAGTTTCTTGCTAGAATTGATGTTTATCCAATAAAGTAAAATTTATTTAGGTACCAGAGTGTAAAATGTGAACTTGAGCGCTCACCTGTATATCGCTGGACATCGACGAGATAAAGGTAACGGGGCTGATTTGACAGTTTGTAACATTACCACTCCACTAATGTCCATGGGTTTTGTGGTGTAAGCCATCCAAATGTGAGTGTGCTTGCTGGTTACCCTGGCGTAAGGCAAAATAATTTTGCAATAATGTGGATACTACAGTTTCCACATTATTGCGGTGTCAACCAATGTTTAAATGTAAATAAATGTGCAATCACTCAATGTTAATAATGAATGTTCACATTGTAATAATGTGCTACCAAAACAAACAATGAGATAGGCTTTAGCGCAAGACCATACACAACCTACTCAATGATTGCTACATTTGTGTAAAACAGCAAACAATGGTGGTCATTCTGATTTGATCGCTCGCTAGCAGTTTTTAGCAGCTGTGCAAATGCTATGCCGCCCACTGGGAGTGTATTTTAGCTTAGCAGAAGTGCGAACGAAAGGATCGCAGAGCGGCTACAATTTATTTTTGTGCAGTTTCAGAGTAGCTTCAAACCTACTCAGCACTTGCGATCACTTCAGACCATTCAGTTCCTGATTTGACGTTACAAACACACCCTGCGTTCTCCCAGCCACACCTGCGTTTTTCCTGGCACGCCTGCGTTTTTCCAAACACTCCCTGAAAATGGTCAGTTGCCACCCAGAAATGCCCCCTTCCTGTCAATCACTCTGTGGCAGCCAGTGCGACTGAAAAGCATCGCTAGACCCTGTGTGAAATGACATAATTCGTTGTAATAGTACTTCGCGCGTGCGCATTGCGCCGCATACGCAGAAGTGCTTTTTTTTGCCTCATCGCTGCACAGCGAACTAATGCAGCTAGCGAACAACTCGGAATGATCCCCAATATGTCTACTGATGTTATATTGTAGATAACCATAACTACTGAATAATCTGTGTCTAACATCCTTGAAAAATTGTGTTTGCTTTGGACTTATTCATGCAAATAAGGAGGATGATGCTCATTGGGTACTTAATATTTTAAACCTAGAATTGGGACAACATATGTGGCAGATTTTAGACAAGGCATTAAGTAAATAGAGTAAGGTCTGAAATTTGTGTGATTAACGCTGTCACGATCCGGGTAACTGGACGCCGTTTCCTGCCTGTTAGGTGTCTCCTGACTGGCGGGAGTTCAGTTTATACTTCCATATTCCCAGTTCATGCATTGACAGTATATGTATTTAGGACTGGATGCATTTAATGTAATATGTCATAAGGTTTTCTTTTTCTTTTATTTTGCCGGAGGATGATTACAAACATTATTTACACAGCCTCTAAAACGTGATCACTCCTCACACTTCATGGGGTAAATTTACTAAGATGGGAGTTCTATTTAAGATGGGATGTTGCCTATAGCAACCAATCAGATTCTGCTAATTTCTCTAGCACCTTCTAGAAGATAATACCTGGAATTTGATTGGTTGCTACGGGCAACATCCCATCTTAAATAGAACTCCCATCTTAGTAAATCTACCCCAATGTCTTTACTGTATATATGTATATATTTATGATGTCGTTTATGATGCAGTCTCTATCTCCAAACACAACGCAGGCTGTCTAATTGCACACAAATAGGTATATCGCCTGCTCTAGTGAACGGGCGATGTATATCTGTAGTGCATCAGTGGGTGTGTACACTTGTTATGTCTGTGAAGGCACCGTTCATAGACATATTGCGTCAACCCTGCAGCACAGCTGATGCTGATACAGTATATCTTGCAGATATATTGGTCTGTCGGGCTGTGTGTACGGGTGGCCGTACTCTGACTGCACGGACTGACATCACAGCTGGGCCAATTCAAATGCCCGTCCAGTTGTGATGTCTGCACAGAGACATCAACTGGCTGATTGGTAAGTGTGTATGCTTACCGAATGGGCCGATATATTGGCGGATCCATCTGCATAGTGTGCGCTAAACCTCAGATCAGCAGCAAACTTTGGTTGTGTGTGTAGACCAGTGTGTAGATATTTTTATACAATTGCACAACAAGACCACTATACCAGCAGAGGGATCTGCAGATGTATGCTTCCACGCCGAACAGAAAATACTAAATAAAAGTCTTTGTAACTTTTAAAACTAATCAATACTGCAGCTGCCAGCTTTAATAAGAGGTCAGGGGTGGGGGGTAGGCTATAGTTTTGCCTAGGGTGCCAAGAAACCTTGCACCGGCCCTGCTCCTGAGGTTGGCTCAGCGAGCCAGGGCCGGGCTATAGCTATGTTTTGGCTTACATCTCTTGCTTATGGCCTGCGCGCTGGTTCAGCGGCCTCCTCAGTGTACTCACTTGCGGTGGTGTGGCACTCTCAGCCCCGCCGGGGCCGTCATTACCGCGCCTGTGGTTCCCCACTGGATGTGCGTCCTCTGTGTGCCGCTGCCGCCACCATCATCCCTGTGGCCACATGGTCTCTGAGTGCTTCTTTCCCCTTCAATCACGGTCACTGGGCGCAGCCATTTTTTATTTAGTCACATGATGCTCTTCTCACCTATCCGCAGGGCTGCTGGAGCCTGAGCTTAATTGTCAGCCAATCCCTGCTATCCAGTAGGTAAAAATATCCTGTCTCAGCACCCAGAAGGTTGTCAGTGCTTCCATTGTCTCTCCAGCGTTCCAGTGTGCAGCTTATCTAAGGACTCTTCAGTGAACACTCCCTGCAGTATAACCTGACTCCCTGGTGGTTCCTCTCTGCGGTGCAGCTCCAGTTCTCCTGTGCTGATGCTCTGTGGTGCAACCTGACTCTTTAGTTCCCGCACCTAACGCTAGCAGAGTGTACAACTCCAGCTTCCAGCAGCCACTCTCTGCAGTTCTCTGTTTCCACTACTCACCATAGTAGTGGGGCATCCCTCCAGCTCTACCTGCGATCCCTAGCATCACTCCAGCTCTACCTGCGATCCCTAGCATCACTCCAGCTTTACCCGCGATCCCTAGCATCACTCCAGCTTTACCTGCGATCCCTATCATCACTCCAGCTTTACCTGCGATCCCCAGCATCACTTAAAGCTTCACCTGTGATCCTCAGCTTCACTCTATGTTTCACCTGTGTTCCTACGTGTCATAAAGCACTCCCATTTCAACTCCGGATCACTGGTCATTACCAGCTGTGATTCAGGGACTCACTTGTGACTTTTATTGTTTGGTTGCACATTCTTGACTTTTATGATTTAATAAAAACCCTCAAAGATACCTCCTGTTGTCGTGGTCACGCCTTCGGCAATTGGTACTACAATCTCAGCACATGTCTAGGAGTCCTCTCCTACCTCTTAAGTTCACGTACCCGTCAGCCCCTGCAACTGAGGCCTCCAGCTACCGACACCAGCCCTCAGTTGTGACAGTAAGCACTGACCTAATGTATCCGGTCAGAGACCAAGTCCAAGGGACCAGGCCAAAACAAGAACTGGCAGCCCGTCTTGAACATCAGGAGGCTGCACAAGGCCTTGTTATCCAATGTCTCCAGGACCTCTCCTCTCGACTGGATGAGATTCAGGCAACCCTCCGTAGGTCAGGGGCGTCTAGTGTGCCGACTGTAGTACCTCCGGTGGTATCCCCACCCACCATACCCACTTCTCCTCCACGTCTTCATTTGCCAACACCTGCTAAATATGATGGATCCCCGAAAGCCTGCAGGGGTTTCCTAAACCAGTGCGAGATCCACTTTGAGTTGCAACCTGGCAGTTTTCCTACAGACCGCACCAAAGTTGCGTACATCATCTCCCTACTCAGTGGCGCCGCCCTCGACTGGGCATCACCCTTATGGGAAAGATCTGATACCCTGCTGTCGTCCTACTCTGACTTCGTGGCAACATTCAGACGTATCTTTGATGAGCCAGGTCGAGTGTCATCAGCTTCCTCTGAGATTCTTCGGCTGCGTCAGGGGACTCGAACTGTCGGCCAGTATTTAGTACAATTCCAGACGTTGGCATCTGAGGTTACCTGGAATGAGGATGCGCTCTATGCAGCCTTTTGGCAAGGCCTCTCAGAACGTATCAAAGATGAGCTCGCCACCAGACACTTGCCCTCGAAATTAAATGAGCTCATATCGTTCTGCACAAAAGTTGACCTACGGTTTCATGAAAGGGCTATAGAGCGAGGTAGGTCAACAGTGCATAAGACCCCTTCTGCTCCTCCTCCTCGACAGCCATCTCCATCTAAAGATGAACCTATGCAGATAGGTAATTCACGATTGTCTCCAGCAGAGCGCAGAAGACGTTTATCCAATCACCTTTGCCTATACTGTGCTGTACCTTCCCACCTCATTAACGCCTGTCCCGGCGTCCGGGAAACTCCAAATCCTAGCCCGCCAAGGAGAGGGCTGGCTAGGAGTAATGAATTCCTCTCCATCTTCAAGTGACTGCAATCTCTCAGTTTTTCTTCAGGTGGCTCAGCATACCAAGAATCTTATTGCCTTGTTGGATTCTGGAGCAGCCGGGAACTTTTATAACTGAGAGGTTTGTTAAGCAGTGGTCCCTACCCACTGAGAAACTGTTATCTCCTATATCTTTAACTGCCATGGACGGCAGTAGGATTCCTGATGCGGTGATTACTTCCAAGACCCTACCTATCCGTCTGAAGGTAGGGGTTCTGCATACAGAGCTAATTTCCTTCCTGGTTATTCCAAGGGCCACTCATCCTGTGGTTCTAGGCCTCCCATGGCTTCGTTTGCATAATCCTCAAGTTGATTGGAAGACGACCCATATCCTGGCATGGGGTCCTTCCTGTTCTAAGACATGTCTACATAAAGTGCTTCCAGTTTGCAACCCCTCCTCCAAACCTCCTGATGTTCCACCTTCTCCATATCAGGATTTCACCGATGTATTCAGCAAATCTTGCCGATATTCTTCTTCCCCATAGAGAATGGGATTGCCCTATCGATCTCATTCCAGGGAAAACTCCTCCTCGTGGACGCACGTATCCATTGTCGTTGCCTGAGACCCACTCCATGGAGGAGTATATCAAGGAAAATCTGGCTAAAGGGTTTATCCGGCCTTCCTCCTCTCCAGCTGGCGCAGGCTTCTTCTTCGTAAAGAAGAAAGATGGCGGCCTGCGGCCCTGTATTGATTACCGGGATCTGAAGGACATCACAGTAAAAAATCGATACCCTCTGCCGCTTATCCCTGAGTTATTTGACCACGTTAGTGGAGCCACTATCTTCCAAGTTAGATCTGCGGGGTGCTTATAATCTCATCCGAATCCGAAACGGTAATGAGTGGAAGACCGCTTTTAACACCCGTGACGGACATTATGAGTACCTCGTCATGCCTTTTGGACTCAGCAATGCTCCAGCGGTATTTCAACACTTCGTGAATGAGATTTTCAGAGACATTCTTTATCGTCATGTCGTGGTTTATCTCGATGATATCCTTACATTCGCGAATGATCTGGAGGAACATCGTTTCTGGGTGAAAGAGGTCTTGTCCCATCTCCGTACCAATCATCTATATTGCAAACTGGAAAAGTGCGTCTTTGAAGTAAAATCCATCCCGTTTCTGGGGTATATTGTATCCAGTTCCGGCCTGGAGATGCACCCTGAGAAACTTCAAGCGATCCAAGACTGGCCGATTCCTGTATCCCTCAAGGGCATTCAGAGATTCCTTGGGTTTGACAATTATTACAGGAAAATTATTCGAGACTTTTCCACCATTGTAGCATCTATTACGGCTCCTACCAAAAAGGGTGCCAATCCTTCCAAATGGTCAGAAGAAGCTACCCAAGCTTTTCATTTGTTGAAACAAAGATTCATCTCTGCTCTGGTTTTGAAACAGCCAGATACCAGTTTGCCCTTTATCCTTGAGGTGGACGCCTCTTCTGTTGGAGTGGGGGCAGTACTGTCTCAAAGAGCTAACGATGGACATCTACATCCTTGTGGCTTCTTCTCACGAAAGTTCTCTCCTGCCGAGCGTAACTACACCACTGGCAATCAAGAACTTTTGGCAATTAATCTCCCTTTGAAAGAGTAGAGGTATTTATTAGAAGGAGCTTCTCATACCATCACCATCATGACGGATCACAAGAATCTCCTGTACTTAAAAGGCGCTCAGTGTCTTAACCCTCGCCAAGCCAGGTGGGCACTTTTCTTTTCCAGATTTGACTCCAAATTGCAGTTTTGTCCAGGGTCACAGAATCACTAGGCTGATGCCCTTTCCCGCTCCTGGGAGCAAGATAATGAGTCTGAGTCTACTGACAAGTTTCGTGAAGCCGGCTCTCAGAAGGAAGCTCTTGCATTGGGCACATTCCTCTCGCTTTGCCGGACACGCGGGCATACACAGGACCTTAGAATTTGCTTCCAGATCTTACTGGTGGCCGACCCTAAAGAAGGACATTGCTGAATTTGTGGCCTCCTGCCCAAAATGTGCCCAACATAAAGTTCCCGCCAGTCACCCGCTGGGCAACTGGTTCCTTTGTCTGTTGCTCATCATCCGTGGACCCATCTTTCAATGGATTTTGTCACAGATCTCCCTGTGTGTAACAAATTCAACACCATCTGGGTGGTAGTTGACCGGTTCACCAAGATGGCTCATTTCATTCCTCTCATCGGTCTTCCATCAGCCTCCAAGTTGCAACAAGTCTTTATTCAAGAGATTTTCAGATTACACGGTCTCCCTGTGGAGATAATTTCTGATAGAGGTGTTCAGTTTGCGGCCAAGTTCTGGCGAAGTCTTTGTCAGGCGCTCCAAGTCAAGCTAAAATTCTCTACAGCCTATCACCCTCAAACCAATGGGCAAACTGAGAGGGTGGATCAAGACTTGGAGGCCTTCCTTCGTATCTAAGTTTCCTCTTCCCAGGATGACTGGGTTCAACTTCTCCCATGGGCTAAATTCTGCCACAACAATCAGTATCATTCTTCATCTTCCTCCACGCCATTCATCACCAATTATGGGTTCCACCCAAAAGTTCCTGAGTTCCAACCGCTTCCAGAAACATCGGTGCCTGCAGCTGATATCACGATTCGGCAGTTTTAAAATAACTGGAAGAATGTTCGTTCAGCTCTTTTGAAAGCATCCTCCAGGTACAAGAAATTTGGGGATAAGAAGCGTAGGGCGGTTCCTGCCCTTAAAGTTGGTGACCGCATTTGGCTGTCTAGGGTTCCTAGTTCCTAGTATGAAATTCGCCCCCCCCCCCCCCCCCGCTTTATCGGACCCTTCCTCATCAAACAAGTTGTTAACCCAGTGGCTTACAAGCTTCAGCTACCTCCATTTCTGAAGGTTCCTAGGACATTCCATATTTCACACCTCAAACCAGTGATTCTGAATCGCTTCCATTCAGCGCTTCCCTCTGCTCCCAAATTCAAAACTTAACGTGGTGTTGAGTATGAGGTTGCCAAGATCCTGGATTCACGTATTAGATATGGTCATCTCCAGTATTTGATTGGAAGGGCTATGGTCCTGAGGAACGTTCCTGGACAAATGCATCTGATGTCCATGCTCCTAAATTGGTTAAGAAATTTTATATCAGATTTCCACGAAAACCTAAGAAGTGTCCTGGGGCCACTCCTAAAGGGGGGGGGGGGGGGGTGCTGTCACGATCCGGGTATTTGGACGCCGTTTACTGCCTGTTAGGTGTCTCCTGAGGTTGGCTCAGTGAGCCAGGGCCGGGCTATAGCTATGTTTTGGCTTACATCTCTTGCCTATGGCCTGCAGCACTGGTTCAGCGGCCTCCTTAGTGTACTCACTTGCGGTGTTGTGGCGCTCTCAGCCCCGCCGCGGCCGTCATTGCCGTGCCTGTGGTTCCCCGCTGGATGTGCGTCCTCTGTGTGCCGCGGCCACCACCATCATCCCTGTGGCCGCTGTGCGCATCTGGGCACATGTAGTTTCTGCTGTGGCCTCCGCCACCATTACCGTTTGACACATGGTCTCTGAGTGCTTCTTTCCCCTTCAATCACCGTCACTGGGCGCATCCATTTTTGATTTAGTCACATGATGCTCTTCTCAACTATCCGCAGGGCTGCTGGAGCCTGAGCTTAATTGTCAGCCAATCCCTGCTATCCAGCAGGTATAAATATCCTGTCTCAGCACCCAGAAGGTTGTCAGTGCTTCCATTGTCTCTCCAGCGCTCCAGTGTGCAGCTTATCTAAGGACTCTTCAGTGAACACTCCCTGCAGTATAACCTGACTCCCTGGTGGTTCCTCTCTGCGGTGCAGCTCCAGTTCTCCTGTGCTGATGCTCTGTGGTGCAACCTGACTCTTTAGTTCCTGCACCCAGCTTAAGCAGAATGTACAACTCCAGCTTCCAGCAGCCACTCTCTGCAGTTCTCTGTTTCCACCATTCACCATAGTAGTGGAGCATCCCTCCAGCTCTACCTGAGATCCCTAGCATCACTCCAGCTCTACCTGCGATCCCTAGCATCACTCCAGCTCTACCTGCGATCCCTAGCATCACTCCAGCTTTACCTGCGATCCCTAGCATCACTCCAGCTTTACCTGCGATCCCCAGCATCACTTAAAGCTTCACCTGTGATCCTCAGCTTCACTCTATGTTTCACCTGTGTTCCTATAAAGCACTCCCATTTCAACTCCGGATTACTGGTCATTAGCAGCTGTGATTCAGAGACTCACTTGTGACTTTTATTGTTTGGTTGCACATTCTTGACTTTTATGATTTAATAAAAACCCTCAAAGATACCTCCTGTTGTCGTGGTCACGCCTTCGGCAATTGGTACTACAATCTCAGCACATGTCTAGGAGTCCCCTCCTACCTCCTAAATTCACGTACCCGTCAGCCCCTGCAACTGATGCCTCCAGCTACCGACACCAGCCCTCAGTTGTGACAAACATTGTATAAATACTAACATACCCAAAAGTTACAATTTTTCTCTCTATTTCAGGCGGACACAAATCAGGTAACTCATGTTTGAAATTATATATTTATTACATTTGTAACTCAAACACATAATAGTTACGCAAACCTGACAGTGTTTCCCCCCCCCCAAGCAGATTATACCTGCAGCGGTTTACACTATTTTTTTGTGGTAAGCCTTTGAGCTGGCAGAGTCTTGGCCAGGCACATTTGGTCGTCTTCTGCCTGATCTACTTACTGGGGAGGTAACTGGTGTATTTATTGGGGTGGTAGTTCCGGAGCTGGTGCTCGGTTATTGTGTGTTTAATAAAGTTATATTGTGGTTGAGGTTAGTAAGTGTGGCGTTAAGTTGAGTATTGGTGGCCGTGTTGTTTTCAATGATTCTGCCTAGGCTTTCAGTAAGCCGATTGTTGGTTTCCAGTAGATTTAGATAGTTTTGGTACTGCCTCATTTGGTCATCCATAATACTTGCCAAAGTGTTCATCATGTGGCTGTTGTCAGCACGCATTTGCTCCATACAAGTAGCGATTCTACTCATTTTGCTATTTTGTCGGCTCATAGTGCGACTGATTCTAGGCAGGTAATGTGGCAGACTTGAGAGCAGTTGAGTTTATCTGCGAAGACAATCTAAATTATTAGACTGTTGTATTGCCCAGCTGGCCCAAAATACTTGCTCTTGTGTTTGAGCCTGTGGTGTGGCTGGGCTAATTTGTGGTGGCGGAGGCGTTTGGGGCGGAGGCGGAGTCATAGGTAGCGTGCTTGGTCTGGTTGTGTCTAGTGGCTGCAGTTCAAGCACAAAAGTCTCCTCCATTTCCGATGGCTACTGGGCCGGGGTCATGCTGTCATCTGTGTGTGGTTTAATGTGAAAACATTTTAGTACTATCTGCAAATGTTGTTTTAACTTTTTGCATAATTGTTTTTGGTAGAACAACATGCCTGAAAATTATTGCAGAAAATTATTTTCCTACATAAGCAAAAATAATACATTGGCATTACGGCAAGCCCTATGTCATATTTTGTTCGTGCGTGTGCGTGTGTAAAAAACACTATCCAAACAGGAATAAATATATTAAAACAAATGTACAATCCCTGTGCTAGTCAGATTATGCATAAATCACAAAGTGCCTAGGTTAGACTACATATAAGATGGCAATACAAGTAAAACACACTGCTTGTAAATAAGTAAACAATACACAGTGGACAATGATTATTCTGTGTGTAATCTTGTCTTTAGGATTAGTTTGCATACTTTTGAGATCAATATACTAGTGTATACTTCAAATGTACACACATAAATAGATAGATTTTGTGAGGAGGTTTAAAGGCCTTGACATTTCCTATCCATGCGTTTTGTTTTGTTTTGAATGGAATTGGATTAGTGTGTGTGTTTGCTTATTAGCTAATTATGTGTAAAGTTCACTGTGTTATTATGTGTCGCAATGTAAATTGTATGGACTCACCAGGCAGATGAGGGGAATGTGGTTCCCGTGTTGGTGAAGGCTCAAACAAATTGGCCGGTGGCCTTGATGATACAGTCGATATGCGTCTCGTTGGCTGAGATGCAGATTGTACCATCGGTAGATCTGGACGTTGCATTTTATGTGCCACGTGTTTCCGCGTGGCTTGTGCGCATTTGCGCACTAGGGTGAGGCCTGGACGGTCCTATTTTGAAAGAATTTACATTATTATTTTTTAAAAGTTACTTTCGGCCACATAAAGTGTTATTTCAAGGATACTTTACCTGCAGCACCAGCATCCTCATGTGCGACATTTGTAGTAGTAGTGTGGCGTGTTCTTTTTTTCTGACTGTAAAAAAAATAATATTTTAGTTTGTACACACAAATGTATTTTAAAACAAGAGAACACACATTAACCATTTCTTCATTATGAATGACAAATACATGTCTATATTGTCTGATGTGACTTCTGCTTCCAAAAAAACCCCTACAGCAACACACATGGACACACGTGCCACACAGATGATTACACTGCCACACAGATGATTCTGAAAAAAACTATTTGAGGCACATTCAATTAAACTACACTATCAGACTACATAACAAATGCAACATTCATTAACAAAATATGTATTTACGTACACAAACACTATTATAAAAAAAAACCAAGCTGCAGCAACAATAACCTCTTTGTCCAAAACTTAACAAACATGCTAAGCACATTGTCCATAAATGGCAAAATGTACATCACCAGGATATGTGCAAAAAAGTGCAACAAAACTCACATCCTCAACAAATATTTTCACACAAAATGATGCGATAATGTTTCCTTTATTTAAAACTAAACATCTTAAAATAACAACATTTAACGAAAAATGTTGTTGTCCCCATTACCCACACAAAATAAACCAAAATAAGGCCACTTTAACATTCAAAACAAACAAGCAAATAACATAATTTGCATCATACATTCTAAACATACTCGAAAAATGACACAAACAATATTAATAGGCCCAAGAGCAAAAACTATTCTACACAAAAACAGCATCTGCACAATTATTCTTCTAAACAGTAATTTAATATTTCTAAAATAAAATACAAAAAACTATTTGTTTGAGATCAAAAGTTAAACAAACTCACCATCCTGCCTGGGACAATCTGAATCACGTACATAAGTGGCACCAGCCACTTTGGCAGGAATTAAGGTCTGCACGGGCTCCTCCCACTCCGCATATGTCGCAATAAATGGATGGCCTCCCCCGGTCTGACTGGCAGACTCTGCCTCCTTGGCCATCTTCGCCTTGACATGGTGCTTGATGTCGTAAAAGCGCTTACGACACGTGTCCTCGGTCCGCCTTACCACACCCTCAGTGTTTACAGTGGCAACAACTTTCAACCACAGCACACTCTTTTGCCGAGATGTGACCTTGGAGGACTCATGGCCAAACAGCTGGCGATGATGGCGCATCAGCTCACACACCAATGCAACATTTTCAGCGTAACTAAATTTAACATTACGGCCCGTCTTCGTAGTGGTGCATGGCTGCGGAGCAACAGCAACATCACTGTCACTCTCACTAGAGGCCACAGCAGCAACCTCACCCTCCTCCTCAACCTCACTTTCCCCCTCCGCCTCACTAACCTCCTCCCTCTCATTCACCCCCTCCGCCTCACTCACCTCCTCCCTCTCATTCACCCCCTCCACCTCACTAACCTCCTCCCTCTCATTCACCCCCTCCACCTCACTGACCTCATCCACCTCACTGACCTCTGACTGTGACAACAAACAACATTTATCACTAAGAAATAAAACACAAAAAACACACTCCTCCACTACCACTACACACCACACACCAACCACACACACACACACACACACACACACACACACACACACACACACACACACACTAGACTGAAAAAAAATTACAGCCACAAAAAATATACAAACTAGACAACAATTATCACAAGACGACTTTCAAAAACAATACAGCACTCAACAATCAATTTAACTCGCTAAAACCACTATCCAACTCTCCAACACCATAGACCACTACCTCTCACCTCTCCACTAGATAAACCCACGAGGTCCGGTTTGGGGCATATTTATACTAAGCAGCACAGACACTCCTCCATCACAAACACAACCAATCACGTTCGAGTGTCAAAAATGAAAGGCGGGAAAAATACGGCTGCAAAATGAAACAAAACACTGCCGTGAATGCTAACTACGAATCCGTAATCCAAATCTGGAAATTACAGACAAAAACACACAAATCAGCTGTAAATGGCATGTGAAAAATACGAATTACATCGACATCGGAAAACACGAAAAATCACATCTCGGCAGATTAGTAAATAACATGCACAAAATTCAAAAAGTTGCAAAAAAACACGAACGATACAAATCGTGATCAATCTCTCACCGATTCACTAGAAATACGATTCTTAGTAAATATACCCCCAGCTGTTGTTAAACGAGACATACCAGCATGCCCTGCAATAGTTTTCGCATGGACAAATGGAAAAACTGTTGCAGGACATGCTGGGATGTGTAGTTATACAACAGCTGAAGGGCCAAAGTTTCAACATCATTGGTCTAGGTCCAGGGTTCTCAAACAGTGGATCACAATCTGTTTAACAACATATCCCAGCATGCCCTGCAACAGTTTTCACTTTCCAAAATTGGGCAACTGTTACAAGGCATGCTGGCCTGTGTAGTTCCACAGCAGCTGAATTTGCAAAGGTATCTCTGTATCTGTTTCAAGTAAACCAAAAACATAAAAATTTTTTGTTATTTAAAAAATACAAACTCTCTTCCGTCGCACCATACTCCTCCTCCTCTTCAACCCCGGCGGCTGGTTGAGGGGGAGAGGGTGGTTGAATGGGGGAAGGAGGTTGAGGAGGAGAGGGAGGTTGAATGGGGGAAGGTGGTTAAGGGGGAGAGGGAGGTTTAATGGGGGAAGGTGGTTGAGGGGGAGAGGGAGTTTGAATGGGGGAAGGTAGTTGAGGGGGAGAGGGAGGTTGAATGGGGAAGGTGGTTAAGGGGGAGAGGGAGTTTGAATGGAGGAAGGTGTTTGAAGGGGAGAGGGAGTTTGAATGGGGGAAGGTGGTTGAGGGGGAGAGGGAGGTTGAGAGGGTGATGGAGGTGGTTGTGTGGCTTGTCTTCTTTCTGCTCTTCCTAAGGATAGAGGAACACAGTTTATGATGTTGAAAATGTTGTACTTTTATTTTAAAAATACACAACTCAATATTTCACTTTTTTTTAAATCAACAATAAATCAAGCTTTATTAAACTTAAATTAAGCACAACATTATTACTGTTATGCTAATGTTCGTGTATTACTCAACATACAACCCACACACATACTCTCTACATCCACACAAACATCCATGCAGAACATACATTTCCCCGATGTTCAGCCTAAACATACACCCACTTATGGAAGCAAACTTTAACACATTCAGAGATGCAAACACACTCATGCGCATACAAATGCCACAGTATGCCGTACTTACGTTGTTGTATTTGCTGGTGTAATTCCGCCAACAAACAGAGCTCTCTGCGGTGGAGGTGTGACCACTGCCGCTTGAGCTGGACTATGCTCCGCCTGCTGCGAAGCTTCGTCCTCAACTTTCTGCGGACCTCTGCATCGGCTGCACGCTTCCGGGCGTTGGGCACATAAGGGCCCGTGCGGCCTATGCAGTGGTCCATTATTGATGTGAGGAGCTGCAGCTCCCTCATGCTGAATGCGGCAGCTCACATGGTGCCAATGGTGTCATCATCATAATTGAAAATATTTATACTGTGTGCCTACTGTTGATTGGTCAACAGGTGTGATGGTCATAAATATAAATAAGCTTTATTGCTATTAATACACATAAACAGTGTGGTCCATGCTGTCATTTGCTTATGAAAATGCCAGTGTATGCTACTGTAATCTGTTTTTTATGGAAAAACTAACCTTTTACTGAATATCCTCACAACACACAAACTGCAACCAGGCGCTTAATTGAATTTAATTAATATATCATCAATTAATTATTCTCAAGCTGCAATACAGAGCTACTGACTTGGGGTCTTCAAGTCAGAATAATTAGCACAGGTGGTCCCTGTGCTGATTCCCAAAGCTGCTTTACCAATTAGCTCTCTGCGCTATTTATTATGGTATGGCTGATGTTCAAATGATCAAACTACAAATTTTACTATATTTCATATGTTTTAATACACATAAAAATTAGACCGGTCTAAAATATCATAAACAATGTAAAACAATAATAATCAGTATTATCAAAAATACTATAGACTTAACACAAGGAGGTGGAGCCAAGCTACTATATGCCCAGTTCTCGTAATGGACAAATAGTTTTAACTATACTTCAGTCCGCATATTAAACTTATTAAAATGCACATTCATTTATTTCTGTAACCCATGTAGGGATATGAGTTCCTTAAGTGCTTTTTAAAGATGAACAATGTTCCATATTCAACTGCTCGTCAGCAAAGACAGAAATAAAGCATGAAAATGCGCTCCTGGACAGAGCCTTACGTGTAATAACCGTCCGTGCTGTGTATCGCAAATTGAAGCCCCCAAAGGTCTGTGTCGCGGTCCCGGTTTCAGGGGATCAAGCGTCTGCAATGACGCCCGCTGATGACGAGGGTATCCAGCCACAGGGATCAACGAGACCGCACCGTTTTGGTGCTGCTTGCAAGCACCCAGGTCCCGGTCTCTCTCCTCTCAATTGCTGACGGGCTATTGTTGGTGGCGATGAACAGCAATATTGGTAGGTTCAAGAAGAATATATGGGTCCAAATTCCACACTTCTGACGCGTTTCGCTCCTTTTACAGCAGCTTTATCCAAGAATAATCTCCAGAGAATCCAGGACCCTTTTTAAAGAACAACTCTCCAACTCCATTGGTGCAGATAATGATGAATAATTATCACCTGTTGTCACACCTGCTCAACTACACCTCCTGCTCCAACCTCCTTATAATTACTTATGTTAGGTAGAAACTGTTTAGATTTCTTTTATTCCTAAATGAATTCTAATGTATAATCATAAACATATTATTATCAAATCCATCCATATTTAAAAAACAAATAAAAAACAGAAAAAGACATATATGTATAAATAAATAAAACCCTATTGTCCGCTTGTCCATAAAATTCTCCTCTTTCAACTCTAATATATCCACAACTATTTACCAGATTATATTCATAATCTTTATCCCTAAGAGAAAAACCATACCTAATATACTAACAACATTATGAAATATAAATTTAAAACATTTTGGTTTGCTTAAATATACCACTATACTATCACCCCTTCATGTGATTCGAACACCTAGTTTCACCCATCCTAATCCTTTTCTCTACCGTTCCTCCACCACTGGGTTCATATCAAACATAGAAACATGTTCTTTACTAATTTATCCATTTAACGAAATATATACATATGTGTACTGAACTCAGTAATCAAACCGACACTTATCCAGATTATCCTATTTGCCCTCTACCATTGTGTTTACACATATAAACTAAACTAATAATATATATAAATAATAAAAATAAAAATGTTATTGCAAAATGTTTTATCATATTATCAATATTGAATATTCTCCTCTTGTGATTCATACACCACCCTTCCTTCCTCCCAACCCGTATCACTGTTGTTACTCCATCTCTGGATCTATACCCAATACCCAAAAACCACATCCCCCAACTGCCCTATTATTTAATCCCCTCCCCAACACATAACTAATTGAGATTAACATACACTCCTATTGACTAAGTTAAGTGTTTATACCCGGAACACCCAAAACCAATGATGCTTGGCATAGCCAAAAAACAGCTGTACCAACATCTTCTCCTTTTTTACAAACCAGGGGGTCAGTCCACTGATTTTCCAAAACAGACTCCTAAGCGAAAGATTCAAATTCAATACTTTCGTTGAATCCCTGAGGTGACAGCGTTTTTAAACGAAACATCCATAATGCCTCTTTTTTACATAGACTCCGAAATCGATCCCCCCCTCTTGTAGTCCCCTTCACATGATGGACCCCTATACAACTCAGCCCTTTTGGATTTGATTGATGTACCATAAGAAAATGGTGGGAGACGCTATGCTTGACGAATCCTTTGAGAATGTTCAATCGATGCTCCCTAAACCGGGCTTTTAATGACCGGGTGGTCCTACCCACGTACTGCAGGCCACAAGGGCACTGCAGCACGTAGACACAATAAACCGTGTCACAATTGATAAACTCACGTATAGTGAATTTCTCTTTTGTGACATATGATTCAATTTCTGTGGATTTATTAGCCATGAAACCACACGTTATACATTTTCCTTTTCCACACCTATAACACCCCACAATCGGATTTCCTAGCCAAGATGAACTGCTTGATTGAGAGGTCTCCTTGGGTGGTTTCTTTAACATACTGGGGGCTAACAAGGTTTTAAGATTCCTATTCTTTTTAAAGATAATCTGAGGTTCCGCCAGAATAGCAGTCTGTAATATGTTATCCTGTTGTAATATCCTAAAATTTTCTTTCACCACTCTTTTGATTTCTAAGGACTGATTATTATATTTGGTTATGAACCTCATACGTGTTGGAGTTTCCGTATTATTTATCCCACATACATTGACCTTTTTCTTTGTGGTCAATAGAGTATTCCTATCACATTTTTCTATTCTATCTTGCGCTGCAGATACTAAATCTTTAGGGTAGCCTCTGGCGACAAAATCACAAGTCATTCCTTTAGCTTGTTCCCTATAATCTTTTAAATTAGAACAGTTCCTACGCAACCTGCCAAATTGACTGTGAGGCACATTGCGTAGCCATGGTTTATAATGATTGCTGGAGAAATGTAGGAAGTTATTAGTATCAACTTCCTTTTTATAGTTTTTTGTACATATAACCCCTTCATCAGAGAAGATAGTCAGATCCAAATAATTAATACACACCTTACTATAAGTGTGAGTGAATTTTAAATTAAAATTGTTTTTATTCAAATAAGTGACAAACTCAAGTGCTGATTGCGAATCCCCATCCCAAATGAACAATAAATCATCTATATAACGGCCATAGAATACCAGATTCACGCCGAATGGTCCACTCCAAATGAACTCTTCTTCAAATGTTCCCATGTATAGATTAGCAAAGCTCGGCGCGAATCTGGTACCCATGGCCGTCCCTAGAATCTGCAAAAAAAATTCACCCTCAAAAACAAAATAATTGTGCTCCAATATAAACCTAATAGCTAAAAGTAAAAAGGTGCATAGTCCAGCCAAAATCTCCTTATTATGTTTTATAAATTTATCCACTGATTCCACCCCTTTAATATGGGGAATGTGAGTGTACAACGCCTGTACATCCAAAGACAAGAATGCATAATTAGGCTTCCATTGTATACCTCTTAGAGAATTTAATAAACTCGTAGTATCTTTAATATGAGACTTCAGTGTGACCACGGACCCTTGTAAATAATAATCAATAAATTGTGACAAATTAGAAGCGAGGGACCCTATACCAGAAATTATGGGACGACCAGGAGGTGAAGTGAGGGATTTGTGCATCTTGGGGATGTGATAAAAAATAGGAGTGACAGGATAATCTATGAATAAAAAATAAAATTCATCTTTGGAAATGATATCTCCTCTTCGGGCTTCCTCCAACAACTCTCTATATTGTTTCTGAAAAGACACTGTAGGGTCCTTATCTAATTTTATATCAAAGGTATTATCATGTAACTGATTATAGGCCTCCTTCAGATAATAATCTCTAGTCATTAACACAACCCCCCCCCCCCCTTATCAGCACATCTAATCACCAAAGAATGATCTTTCTCTAATTCTTTTAAGGCTCTCCGTTCTTGTGGAGTAAGGTTGGACCACCCAGATTTCTTATCACAAACCCTCTGAAAGTCATCCATAGTTTTCTTATAAAAATAAACAATAGTGTTAGATTTATGGAACGCAGGATTGAATTGTGACTTCCTCCTAAAGGGACTGACCCCTTCTTCCCCCTCTTTGTGAGACTTCACATCAAACAACTGTAACGGTTTTTTCTGTTGAACATCTATATGATTCTCCTCCCATAAACTTTCTAACTCCAACAAGGAATCCAAATCAGTTTTGTCTAAAATTATAGGGGCTATTTCATCGTTCTTAAGTTTTTTTGAGGCAAAGTACCTCTTACGGCAGAGGTCACGTGTAAAGTAATTCAATTCAACAAACAGATCAAACATATTAGGACCCTGAGAGGGTGCAAAATTTAATCCCTTTTTGAGGAGGGTAATTTGTTCATTACTAAGAGATCTATCCGTTAAATTAAATATACCCTTCTGGTCTAATTGAACCGGGCTTTTCTTACATAATTTCCTCCCTCCTCTTCTTCCTCTTGTTCTCTGGGTCTTTTGGACTGATCTCTGCCTAAAGGGGCAAACCTGTTGTATGTGTTGAATTTTCCCAATCTCGAGTTCACCTCTAAAAAATCATTAAGGGGAGTTTCTTGTTGATCGCTACTAGCCTTTCTCTCTTTTCTTTGACTATATGTGGGGGTGAATTTGGAATACTGGTTTCTATTTTCATTTCCAGCTTGTCTTCCCCAATCCTTAATAGGGGATCTACGAGATTGATATCTACCATAATATGGTCTTCTATTTTCATATGAACTCTTAGGGTAGTGGGGAGTGCTTTGTTGTAAATGTGTATCATTTCTTTGTTGATTACGTGGGGGCTGCTTACGATATGTTCTCACTTGACCATCCCTGTAGTCATGATTATCCCTCATCAATTTCTTATTTTTCATTTCTACCAATTCCTTTTCAAAGTGCTCAACTCGTTGGTTGGTATTTCTATCCCTTTCAGAAAATAAGGGTGAATCTTTGTATTTACTCAAAGATTCTTTGGCTTCTTCTATTTTCTGTCCTATCTCTTTAACCTTATTTTCTCTGTAAACAATAAGAAGTTCCATTAATTTGAATGAACATTCATCCAACGTGCCATCCCACTTCAATATTAAGGTGGGATCCTCATGAATAGACAGTGACTTGAAAATTCTCAACCCACGGGGTATTTGTTTAGATGCTAGATATTTCCTTAAAGAGACACTGTCCCACCAATGTCTCATCTCGTCTTTCAATAATTGTTCCAGCTTAAAAAAACCTTTTATAATATCACCATCATTACCATTACTTGTGATTTCTATTGGGTCTGGTATATCTCTATCTGATTGCACATATAATTCCCTTCTGGACAAGCGGGCATTGAAACATGTGAATTCAGCCATACCATATAATTCCTTAGGAAATATGCCTCAATATTAAGAAGAAAGCTGCCCGGTTAAATATTCAGCTGGAACAAGTCCCTGCTGAAAACACCCAATCTAAGCACAACACACAAACTGCAACCAGGCGCTTAATTGAATTTAATTAATATATCATCAATTAATTATTCTCAAGCTGCAATACAGAGCTACTGACTTGGGGTCTTCAAGTCAGAATAATTAGCACAGGTGGTCCCTGTGCTGATTCCCAAAGCTGCTTTACCAATTAGCTCTCTGCGCTATTTATTATGGTATGGCTGATGTTCAAATGATCAAACTACAAATTTTACTATATTTCATATGTTTTAATACACATAAAAATTAGACCGGTCTAAAATATCATAAACAATGTAAAACAATAATAATCAGTATTATCAAAAATACTATAGACTTAACACAAGGAGGTGGAGCCAAGCTACTATATGCCCAGTTCTCGTAATGGACAAATAGTTTTAACTATACTTCAGTCCGCATATTAAACTTATTAAAATGCACATTCATTTATTTCTGTAACCCATGTAGGGATATGAGTTCCTTAAGTGCTTTTTAAAGATGAACAATGTTCCATATTCAACTGCTCGTCAGCAAAGACAGAAATAAAGCATGAAAATGCGCTCCTGGACGGAGCCTTACGTGTAATAACCGTCCGTGCTGTGTATCGCAAATTGAAGCCCCCAAAGGTCTGTGTCGCGGTCCCGGTTTCAGGGGATCAAGCGTCTGCAATGACGCCCGCTGATGACGAGGGTATCCAGCCACAGGGATCAACGAGACCGCACCGTTTTGGTGCTGCTTGCAAGCACCCAGGTCCCGGTCTCTCTCCTCTCAATTGCTGACGGGCTATTGTTGGTGGCGATGAACAGCAATATTGGTAGGTTCAAGAAGAATATATGGGTCCAAATTCCACACTTCTGACGCGTTTCGCTCCTTTTACAGAAGCTTTATCCAAGAATAATCTCCAGAGAATCCAGGACCCTTTTTAAAGAACAACTCTCCAACTCCATTGGTGCAGATAATGATGAATAATTATCACCTGTTGTCACACCTGCTCAACTACACCTCCTGCTCCAACCTCCTTATAATTACTTATGTTAGGTAGAAACTGTTTAGATTTCTTTTATTCCTAAATGAATTCTAATGTATAATCATAAACATATTATTATCAAATCCATCCATATTTAAAAAACAAATAAAAAACAGAAAAAGACATATATGTATAAATAAATAAAACCCTATTGTCCGCTTGTCCATAAAATTCTCCTCTTTCAACTCTAATATATCCACAACTATTTACCAGATTATATTCATAATCTTTATCCCTAAGAGTAAAACCATACCTAATATACTAACAACATTATGAAATATAAATTTAAAACATTTTGGTTTGCTTAAATATACCACTATACTATCACCCCTTCATGTGATTCGAACACCTAGTTTCACCCATCCTAATCCTTTTCTCTACCGTTCCTCCACCACTGGGTTCATATCAAACATAGAAACATGTTCTTTACTAATTTATCCATTTAACGAAATATATACATATGTGTACTGAACTCCGTAATCAAACCGACACTTATCCAGATTATCCTATTTGCCCTCTACCATTGTGTTTACACATATAAACTAAACTAATAATATATATAAATAATAAAAATAAAAATGTTATTGCAAAATGTTTTATCATATTATCAATATTGAATATTCTCCTCTTGTGATTCATACACCACCCTTCCTTCCTCCCAACCCGTATCACTGTTGTTACTCCATCTCTGGATCTATACCCAATACCCAAAAACCACATCCCCCAACTGCCCTATTATTTAATCCCCTCCCCAACACATAACTAATTGAGAATATCCTCACTCAACTAAACATTGCAGGATTGATGTGTTAGTTTATGTTGGGAAAAAGTAATTAGAAAAAAAATTAAAAACACACACATAAAGGCATCACAATCAAACACATGTATTATCATTGTAATTTTTTTTGCTAAAATTACTAATGTGTCAATAAACACATTACATAATTGTTGTTCAAAACAATATATATGTTGACAACATAACACTGCTGGTGTTTATTAACTCATAACATTGGTTTTTTTTATCGACATTCCAATCTGTTTTATGTGAAACCAGTATCAATTCTTTTATTTTTGATGTTTGTATATTCAATAAACCACTAATAATGTTTTATTTTTATTGTTTTTTAATTTTTTTATTTTTGTGTTGTGGATTTTTATTAAAAAAATAAATCTGTTAGACATTGCCTAAATATACATTCACAAACTACACAAAACACTTGTAGGACGTGATCAAAACGGAAACATACTTGAAACATTGGTGCACTATTCTTGCCCTAAGGGCATGTCCCCGCTGCACCTCCGAGCCCCGGATTCTTGTCCGGCCAACCCCTGGCTTCTCATCCTCTCTGGACAATTCCTCAGTTTGAGGAAGCGCAACACGCCTCCTTACAGCAATATTGTGCAGGATTGCACACAGGACCACAATTTTACTTACCATTTCCGGCAAATACATGAGGTCGCCACCAGTGCGGTGGAGCACACGGAAGCATCCTTTCAGGATGCCAATTGTGCTCTCCACCAGCTGCCTAGTGGCTGTGAGTGCGGACTTAAATGCTGTTTGTGGCCCTGGTGTTGGTGTGCTATAAGGAGTCATGAGCCAGGGGGTGCAAGGGTATCCACGATCTCCTGTAAAAACACAATACAATCCTAAGCATAAAACATGTCCAACTTAAAAAAAAAAAATACATTATGCCAATACAACTCAACCAATAGCCACGTGTCTTGGCCTTCCAACAGTCTTAATTTTTGCCATATCCCTCATTGCCTAATGACGTTGGAATCATGTGCACTTCCTGGGTACTTGGCGTTCAGGGAAAGAATCTGGAGGGATGGGCCACAAACAACCATCACATTCAAAGAGTGGAACATTTTTCGGTTCCAATAGATCTCTTCATTATGTTTTGTTGCCACAAGTGGAACATATGTCCCTTCCACATCCCCAATAAAATGTGGGAAGCAACTACCCCCTTTCTGGAATTGCTGCTTCAACACAGCTAGGGACCCCACATCCAATGGCATTGATATGAACTGCTTAACTCTCTTAAAAAAATGGATCTATTACGCATTGCAGAATTTTTGAGAAAGCAGGCTGGGAGAATCCTACAGCACCCCAACCATGTGCTGGTAGGAACCTGTGGTGCAGAAATGTAACACAGCAAGGAATTGTGACAGCGCTGGTATTGCTGTATGATGCCAAATTGATCTATATAGATCACTATTGAGAGAGTTTCTAGGATAACATGAGGGGGCAGCCAATAGCGCCGCACCACCTCATCATCTGGCATACCAAAAAGACTGACATAGGTACGGAATATAGTAGGCCTTGCACACCTCCGTTGCCTACGAGGATGAGGGACAGGTTGGAGTTGGCTGGCTTCAGACCCTAGATATCAGGCTACCAGCATCTTAAAAAGGATAAAAAATGGTGTTAAAACTACATCCAATGTGTTTTGTTTTTTTAAAATACTTCTGCATCATAATCCATAGCTAAATGTTGAACACCAGGAGGAAAGTACAAAA
Organism: Pseudophryne corroboree; assembly: GCF_028390025.1. Taxonomy (NCBI): domain Eukaryota; kingdom Metazoa; phylum Chordata; class Amphibia; order Anura; family Myobatrachidae; genus Pseudophryne; species Pseudophryne corroboree. The sequence goes on along the minus strand of NC_086453.1, from coordinate 154,980,565 downwards.
AAAATACTTTCGGTAATATTTTACACAATTTAGACTACCAATACTACACCACAAATTAAACCACAACAACACAGTTAGCATGCATATACTTACCTTAAATGGACAATTAACAAACAAATATACTGTGGCAGGGACAGCATTTTTCTATGTGAAAGTAATGTGGAGGATCCAGACCAGGGTTTGGAAAGAGTAGCAGAATCCCAGGTGTGTGATCCGCAGCATCTGGGATTTCCTGATATAAGGGTTTCCAGGGCAGAGTCACCTTGCTCTTGACAGTGGAATAGCTACCCAAGTGATAGGCCGGGTTGTGTGGGTTAGACTAGGGACCACTTGAGCCTATCAAGAGTCTGCTATGCTGAGAGTGCCTGTATGCTACTACCTGTAATACCGACTGCATATAGATTTAACTTTCTAAGTGGAGACCTGCTGTTCAAAATAAACACCAAAAGTGTTCATCTGAGTCCCCGTGTTCGTGATCCTTGTCACAAGTGGTGGAGAATGTGAGCAAGAACACAGTGTCCAGCAGAAACTGTTGGTAAGCATACCGGTGTTTACACTGCCAGTTTTCCCTTTTCTTTTCTTCCTGTCTGGTTATGCAGTGCAAGTGACAGCCTTAAAGGGTCATAGCATTATAGGCAGACTGTTTGCTGTTATGTGTTAAATAGCCAGCAAAACAGGTGGGTGTCGGCTTGGACTGTTTGGTAAGCCTGGCACATTATATTAAACCTCCTAGATTTGTCCTTAAAGGGGCCACGCAGAGCAATATGGAGGAGCTACTAAAACAATTTGCTGAACTTGCAGCTGGGCAACAAACCCAGATTTAAATGTTACATGAGGGCCAAAAAACCCAGATTCAGATCTTACATGAGGGGCAACGAACCCAGGCTGAAAGACAGCAAACTCAAATTCAAATGTTGTGCGATAAGTTAAAAGCGCTTAAAAAATCTGAGTCAGAGCGGGAAAGGTTAGTAAAGCTCACCCCAGCAGATGATATAGAGGCATTCCTTTGCACATTTGAGCGCACGGCCATGCAGTTGGGATGGCCTGTGGAGGAATGGTCTGACAGGCTGGCTTCCTGACAGGCTGGCTTAACAGGGGAGGCACAGCGGGCATATGTGGACATGACTGTGGCTGAGGCATGCTCCTATCCTGGCCTGAAAAAGGCTATACTGGATAGGATTGGAGTGACGGGGCCCAGCAAAACCCAAGAAGTCCATGATCGGTGACGGCTGGAGAGCTCTGAGGCTCCCAGGATTCAGCTGGCCAAACTAGCCCGACTGGCAAGGGCCTGGTTCCAGCCAGATAAAAACTCTGCAATGCAGATTGTGGAAGTAGTCGCACTGGACCAGGCTATGCGGGTGTTAGACCACTCGGTGCAGCAGTGGGCCCTTCAGGCTGACCACCAGACATTTGAGGAGTTGGCAGTGGTGATTGAGCAGCACCTGATGCTGGGAAAGCTGAATAAAGCCAGGTCAGGATACGGGCCACCACCTAAACCCAGAACTCAGGTCCCAGTAGTTAAACTAAAGGCTCCGCCTCCCTTGGTGTGCTTTGAGTGCAGCAAGCCTGGTCATATGCGGGCCGATGGATTGCAGTGCGGGGAAAACGGCTCGGCTGTTGGTCAGCTTGGAGGCAGGGGTATCCCAAGCAGAGTCCTCCCTGTTCCGGGTGCAGGTACAGGTGGAAAACTGGGAGATTTGGGCCCTGGTGGATACCGGCAGTGAGCTCACCATTGTCGCGGTTAACGTGGTTCCTCCAGGAGCTGACAAGGTCCAGCCTCCTGTTAGGGTGTTGTGCGTCCATGGCAATGTGGAGGAGTTCCCACGTGTCTACTTCCCCTGACCATTCAAGGTCGGTTGTTAAAGGTGGTAGCGGCGGTGACCTCCAGACCCCCCTACCTGCTGATCCTGGGCCGGGACTTTTCATTGCTGCAGGAGCTGGTTACCTGGCATACTACCAACAAACCATCAACCACCGAAACAACTCAGATGCCAGAGACTACCAAAGTTTAGCATCCGGGAGAGAGGCTGCTGGTCCCAAACCACCCCAAGAGACTGAGTCAGAGGCCCATTGGAACCCAGTTGGTGAGAAGATATCACTGCAGGACTTTGGGAGAGATCAACACGATGACAGCAATTTGGTACACGCCTTTGCGACTGTTAAAGTAGTTAACGGCAGGATAGTTGATGCTTTACCATCAGAGGGTGTACCATATTTTGTTTTGAAAAATGATTTGCTATATCGTGTCGTTACTTTACAAGGGAAAAAGTTAGATCAGCTCTTGGTTCCCCCGAAAACTGGAGCGATTGGTGTTAGAAGCTGCCCATACGCATTTGTGGGGTAGCCATCTAGGGGAGGAGAAAACACTCCAATGCATCCAGTTAAGGTACTTTTGGCCCAGCATCTATGCTTCCGTTAAGAGGTATTGTCAGGAATGCCCAGTCTGCCAGAGGACAGCCCCACAGCCAGAGTTTAGAGCTCCACTGGTACCCCTCCCAATCATTTCCATACTTTTTGAGCGGATTGGTATGGATCTGATAAGGCCACTGGAAAAATCTGCGCGAGGGCACCAATACATATTGGTGGTAGTTGATTATGCCACCAGGTACCCAGAGGCTAAACCCCTGAGCAATATGAAATCTGGCACTATTGCCAGAGAACTACTAACCATGTATACCCGCTTAGGAATACAGAAAGAGGTCTTAACGGATCAAGGTACACCTTTCATGTCTAAACTCATGAAAGATTTATGTTGGTTGCTAAGCGTAAACAGGATTGCCACCTCGGTGTACCACCCGCAGACAGATGGCCTGGTAGAAAGATTTAATAAAACCCTTAAGCAAATGATAAAGAGGGCAGTGTCACAAGAAAAATTAGATTGGGATCTGCTCCTACCTTACTTGATGTTTGTGGTCAGAGAGGTACCCCAATCTTCTACAGGGTTTAGTTCCTTTGAGCTCCTCTATGGAAGACAGCCCAGAGGAATTCTAGATCTCTTAAAAGAAGGGTGGGAAGAACAACCATACCAGGACCCTAATGTTGTTCAGTTTGCCCAGTTATACGGCCATCTAAGGCAGATTGCGCCACTACTGAATGTACACATGGAAAGGGCCCAACAACATCAGAAACAGAGGTATGACGTCACTTCAGTCAACCAGTCCTTTAATTCGGGAGACAAAGTGTTAGTGCTGGTGCCCACCACAGAAAGCAACAAACTATACACACTTCTTATAGAAAACAAGTACACGTGGCTGCATAACATGGACACAAGTGTTAAAGCACTGCTTAGTTGTACACATATCAATCAAAACATATCTTACCTTCAATACTGGACACCACTTTAACTCCTGCACTCCTGACCACTGTAACTCATGAACCACAAAAAACTCCTGCATACTGTACACCCACAAACACAGACTGCATAGAAAATGCAATCAATAGGGCAATCAATCAAAGAACATGTAGCAATTATTTATGCATCACCTGTGCTGTTTCCCGCAAACCATGCATACGCAGGTATAAAATCGCGACCCCCCGATTCAGACGCACATGCAACCAGCATCATGGAGCCAGATCCACTCGCAGAGGAGATGGCCAGGCTGAATGCCGAAATAAAGGCTATACTCCAAAGAAGTAGACAGCTGGCTTTGCAAAGACAGCAGCAACAAACACCTGCCACTGCAGATGTGGAACAACCAGGACACAGTAGTGACAAAACCACATCTACTGGCCCACAAAAAGAAGAGGCTGGTGGGAGGGCCCTGGCTGAGGAACAAGTGGCACAAACTGAGGTAGAGTCTGGCCCAGCTACCCAAACCCAGAAATCACAGCCACAAAGTGAAGAGGAAGGTGGAGACACTTCTCTGGCTGATGCAACACGCAAAAAGAGAAAACGACAACCCCATTTACAAAGAGGGAGTTGGGAATTCTGGTCCCACAGGCCATTGATAAAATCTATTTTGACAAAGTATCGTACTGTGTGTATATACAACCGCCCCCACACTCGAGTTGTATGGACAGGTGTATATACTCTCCGGCGCCAGTACCTACCGGACTGAAGGAGATTAAATAATAGTGCAGACTGCTGCTCCTAATTATAGGGATAATTGCATTCCCTATATTGAACACAAAACACAAACTACCTACAAGGGTGTAACCCCCTGTAGAAAATCAGGGGCGCTGTCCACACTAATTAAGGAGACAATTGAAAATATTCACAATAAAAGGATAGTAGTGAATAAAAAATATATATATTATAATTTATTAACATACAATGCTGCAGCATAAATGACATATATCAAATACATAATATGCATGTTATGAGCCCTGGTACAAGTACTCCACATACACTAATAAAATTATTTAAAACTCGCTATAATTAAGAGGCTTGGACTTTGATATTAATGGATTTCACAATGTCCACTGATTTGATAATGAACTGGCTGGATTTAGCTTCTCAGACACTCATTGTATTCATGTGTCTTTAATTCATTAGTGTCCCGAAAGAACATGTGTGCACACATATATTGATTTAAAATAGGTAATTACCATGTACAGTTAGCCTTTGTATCACCTCCAAAATCAATTTGTTTGGGACAATCCCGGTTTTAAAACTCCCTCTGCTGGTGCTCATCCGTTTATTGCAGAATATCTGGAGAAGGTATCCACGGGAATTCATCCACAGCACTCAGGCTCCCTTTGCTGGTGACTATCCGTAATTGCAGGTATACTGGCTGCTGATCATAGCCACAAGCCGGTAATCATAGCCACAAGCCGGTAATCACGTGATTACCGGCTTGTGGCTATGATCAGCAGCCAGTATACCTGCAATTACGGTTAGTCACCAGCAGAGGGAGCCTGAGTGCTGTGGATGAATTCCCGTGGATACCTTCTCCAGATATTCTGCAATAAACGGATGAGCACCAGCAGAGGGAGTTTTAAAACCGGGATTGTCCCAAACAAATTGATTTTGGAGGTGATACACAGGCTAACTGTACATGGTAATTACCTATTTTAAATCAATATATGTGTGCACACATGTTCTTTCGGGACACTAATGAATTAAAGACACATGAATACAATGAGTGTCTGAGAAGCTAAATCCAGCCAGTTCATTATCAAATCAGTGGACATTGTGAAATCCATTAATATCAAAGTCCAAGCCTCTTAATTATAGCGAGTTTTAAATAATTTTATTAGTGTATGTGGAGTACTTGTACCAGGGCTCATAACATGCATATTATGTATTTGATATATGTCATTTATGCTGCAGCATTGTATGTTAATAAATTATAATATATATATTTTTTATTCACTACTATCCTTTTATTGTGAATATTTTCAATTGTCTCCTTAATTAGTGTGGACAGCGCCCCTTATTTTCTACAGGGGGTTACACCCTTGTAGGTAGTTTGTGTTTTGCATTTTGACAAAGGACTGGATCTGGAGAGAAATCACAGACTGTGTGAATGGTGTTGGCCCAATTGTCCGCACACCACAGGAAGTAAGAAGATGGTAAGTACATACTTAGGCCAGAGCCGGATTAAGGGGGGGGCCCAGGGGGTATGTACCCCGGGCCCCCCTTTCTAAAAGGGCCCCCCCCGCCGCCAGCCACAGATTGGATCTCTGTTAGCGATCCGACCTGCAGAACTGGCCTCCCGGACCCCGCGCGTCTCCCCGTCGGTTGCCCTGGCAACCTAACAGCGCTGGCGCTTCATGAAGTAAGGGACAGCTGAGCGACGGCTCAGCTGTCCAATGGGTGAAAAGTAGTAGCAGCCTGCGGCTCAGTCACTGGCTGGGCGCGCAGGCTGCACGGAAGATGTGTGGAGCCAGAGGGGTTGCGTGGGGGAGCGAGCTGTATCTGCTCTCCTGTCTCACCAGCAGCCTGCCAGCAGCAGATCAAAAAGTAAGCTGCATGTATTGTTTGTTGTTTTGTTTTTTACCTGCTGCTGTGTTAAATTGTAATTTTTTGCTTTGTGTTCTGTGTGTAATTATGTGTGTGTGGGTAATGTGTGTGTGTGTGTGTGTGTGTGTGTGTATATATAGGTGTGCGTGTGTGTGTGTATATATATATATATATATATATATATGTGTGCATGTGTAAACATATACTGTATATGCAGGTGTATGTATGTACATAGTGTCCCAATAATTCAGCACTCCTGGTGTCTAAGTAATACCACTATTGATGAAAGTGCCACACTAATAAAGGTCACTGAAACATTGCCAAACTTATGCCTAAATGTTAGGATCTCCTGCTCTGTGCTGCCACGTCGCCATGGCAACCGGGAGGCAAGTGTTAGCGAAGTAACCTGAGCGCAGCTGATACTCCAGTCCGGGTTTTTACTGTGTAGTGGTTACAGGCTCTGTGCACGGCAGGGAATCCGGCGCTGGTTTTGTGCTCACTGTCGGTGAGGTCTGAGTGGGGCGTGGACAGCACCTGCTATATAAACCATCCTCTCAGGCTAGGCAAATGCTGCTAAATCTTTGTTTGTTAGTCAGTTCCAGAGAGTTAGCTAGTACTGTGTGACTTTGTATTTACTTGTTGCTTACTGCGAATAGGCCTTGGGATTCGGTACTTCATTCTGCCAATCCGGACCTAGCAGTAAGACTGGAGTCAGTTGTTTGACCTGCTGGGGTTCTTTTGCTATTCTGTGAACCCAGCAGGTTTGCGGCTGTACTCTCAGACCTGCGTGCTTAATAGAGATGAGCGGGTTCGGTTTCTCTGAATCCGAACCCGCCCGAACTTCATGGTTTTTTTCACGGGTCCGAGCAGACTCGGATCCTCCCGCCTTGCTCGGTTAACCCGAGCGCGCCCGAACGTCATCATGACGCTGTCGGATTCTCGCGAGACTCGGATTCTATATAAGGAGCCGCGCGTCGCCGCCATTTTCACACGTGCATTGAGATTGATAGTGAGAGGACGTGGCTGGCGTCCTCTCCATTTAGATTATAAGAGAGAGAGATTTACTGGAGCTTAGGACTAGGAGGAGTACTGTAGAAGTGTAGAGAGTGCAGAGAGTTTACTAGTGAGTGACCACCAGACAGTGCAGTTTATTTAATAAATCCGTTCTCTGCCTGAAAAAAGCGATACACACAGTGACTCAGTCACATACCATATCTGTGTGCACTGCTCAGGCTCAGCCCAGTGTGCTGCATCATCTATATATATTATATATCTGTCTGACTGCTCAGCTCACACAGCTTATAATTGTGGGGGAGACTGGGGAGCACTGCAGTGCCAGTTAAAGGTTATAGCAGGAGCCAGGAGTACATAATATTATATAGTGAGTGACCACCAGACAGTGCAGTTTATTTAATATATCCGTTCTCTGCCTGAAAAAAGCGATACACACAGTGACTCAGTCACATACCATATCTGTGTGCACTGCTCAGGCTCAGCCCAGTGTGCTGCATCATCTATATATATTATATATCTGTCTGACTGCTCAGCTCACACAGCTTATAATTGTGGGGGAGACTGGGGAGCACTGCAGTGCCAGTTATAGGTTATAGCAGGAGCCAGGAGTACATAATATTATATTAAAATTAAACAGTGCACACTTTTGCTGCAGGAGTGCCACTGCCAGTGTGACTGACCAGTGACCTGACCACACTGACCACCAGTATAGTTAGTAGTATACTTATATTGTGATTGCCTGAAAAAGTTAAACACTCGTCGTGTGACTTCACTTGTGTGTTGTTTTTTTTTTTATTCTATAAAAATAAAACTCATTCTGCTGACAGACAGTGTCCAGCAGGTCCGTCATTATATAATATATAATATATACCTGTCCGGCTGCAGTAGTGATATATATATATTTTTTATATCATTTATCATCCAGTCGCAGCAGACACAGTACGGTAGTTCACGGCTGTGGCTACCTCTGTGTCTGCACTCGGCAGGCAGTCCGTCCATAATTGTATACCACCTAACCGTGGTTTTTTTTTCTTCTTTATACATACATACTACTACGACATCTCTTTATCAACCAGTCTATATTAGCAGCAGACACAGTACAGTACGGTAGTTCACGGCTGTGGCTACCTCTGTGTCTGCACTCGGCAGGCAGTCCGTCCATAATTGTATACCACCTAACCGTGGTTTTTTTTTCTTTCTTCTTTATACATACATAGTTACATAGACATCTCTTTATCAACCAGTCTATATTAGCAGCAGACACAGTACAGTACGGTAGTTCACGGCTGTGGCTACCTCTGTGTCTGCACTCGGCAGGCAGTCCGTCCATAATTGTATACCACCTAACCGTGGTTTTTTTTTCTTTTCTTCTTTATACATACATAGTTACATAGACATCTCTTTATCAACCAGTCTATATTAGCAGCAGACACAGTACAGTACGGTAGTTCACGGCTGTGGCTACCTCTGTGTCTGCACTCGGCAGGCAGTCCGTCCATAATTGTATACCACCTAACCGTGGTTTTTTTTTCTTTCTTCTTTATACATACATAGTTACATAGACATCTCTTTATCAACCAGTCTATATTAGCAGCAGACACAGTACAGTACGGTAGTTCACGGCTGTGGCTACCTCTGTGTCTGCACTCGGCAGGCAGTCCGTCCATAATTGTATACCACCTAACCGTGGTTTTTTTTTCTTTCTTCTTTATACATACATAGTTACATAGACATCTCTTTATCAACCAGTCTATATTAGCAGCAGACACAGTACAGTACGGTAGTTCACGGCTGTGGCTACCTCTGTGTCTGCACTCGGCAGGCAGTCCGTCCATAATTGTATACCACCTAACCGTGGTTTTTTTTTCTTTCTTCTTTATACATACATAGTTACATAGACATCTCTTTATCAACCAGTCTATATTAGCAGCAGACACAGTACAGTACGGTAGTTCACGGCTGTGGCTACCTCTGTGTCTGCACTCGGCAGGCAGTCCGTCCATAATTGTATACCACCTAACCGTGGTTTTTTTTTCTTTTCTTCTTTATACATACATAGTTACATAGACATCTCTTTATCAACCAGTCTATATTAGCAGCAGACACAGTACAGTACGGTAGTTCACGGCTGTGGCTACCTCTGTGTCTGCACTCGGCAGGCAGTCCGTCCATAATTGTATACCACCTAACCGTGGTTTTTTTTTCTTTCTTCTTTATACATACATAGTTACATAGACATCTCTTTATCAACCAGTCTATATTAGCAGCAGACACAGTACAGTACGGTAGTTCACGGCTGTGGCTACCTCTGTGTCTGCACTCGGCAGGCAGTCCGTCCATAATTGTATACCACCTAACCGTGGTTTTTTTTTCTTTCTTCTTTATACATACATAGTTACATAGACATCTCTTTATCAACCAGTCTATATTAGCAGCAGACACAGTACAGTACGGTAGTTCACGGCTGTGGCTACCTCTGTGTCTGCACTCGGCAGGCAGTCCGTCCATAATTGTATACCACCTAACCGTGGTTTTTTTTTCTTTCTTCTTTATACATACATAGTTACATAGACATCTCTTTATCAACCAGTCTATATTAGCAGCAGACACAGTACAGTACGGTAGTTCACGGCTGTGGCTACCTCTGTGTCTGCACTCGGCAGGCAGTCCGTCCATAATTGTATACCACCTAACCGTGGTTTTTTTTTCTTTCTTCTTTATACATACATACTACTACGACATCTCTTTATCAACCAGTCTATATTATTAGCAGCAGACACAGTACAGTACGGTAGTTCACGGCTGTGGCTACCTCTGTGTCTGCACTCGGCAGGCAGTCCGTCCATAATTGTATACCACCTAACCGTGGTTTTTTTTTCTTTCTTCTTTATACATACATAGTTACATAGACATCTCTTTATCAACCAGTCTATATTAGCAGCAGACACAGTACAGTACGGTAGTTCACGGCTGTGGCTACCTCTGTGTCTGCACTCGGCAGGCAGTCCATAATTGTATACTAGTATCCATCTCCATTGTTTACCTGAGGTGCCTTTTAGTTGTGCCTATTAAAATATGGAGAACAAAAATGTTGAGGTTCCAAAATTAGGGAAAGATCAAGATCCACTTCCACCTCGTGCTGAAGCTGCTGCCACTAGTCATGGCCGAGACGATGAAATGCCAGCAACGTCGTCTGCCAAGGCCGATGCCCAATGTCATAGTACAGAGCATGTCAAATCCAAAACACCAAATATCAGAAAAAAAAGGACTCCAAAACCTAAAATAAAATTGTCGGAGGAGAAGCGTAAACTTGCCAATATGCCATTTACGACACGGAGTGGCAAGGAACGGCTGAGGCCCTGGCCTATGTTCATGGCTAGTGGTTCAGCTTCACATGAGGATGGAAGCACTCAGCCTCTCGCTAGAAAAATGAAAAGACTCAAGCTGGCAAAAGCAGCACAGCAAAGAACTGTGCATTCTTCGAAATCCCAAATCCACAAGGAGAGTCCAATTGTGTCGGTTGCGATGCCTGACCTTCCCAACACTGGACGTGAAGAGCATGCGCCTTCCACCATTTGCACGCCCCCTGCAAGTGCTGGAAGGAGCACCCGCAGTCCAGTTCCTGATAGTCAGATTGAAGATGTCAGTGTTGAAGTACACCAGGATGAGGAGGATATGGGTGTTGCTGGCGCTGGGGAGGAAATTGACCAGGAGGATTCTGATGGTGAGGTGGTTTGTTTAAGTCAGGCACCCGGGGAGACACCTGTTGTCCGTGGGAGGAATATGGCCGTTGACATGCCAGGTGAAAATACCAAAAAAATCAGCTCTTCGGTGTGGAGGTATTTCACCAGAAATGCGGACAACAGGTGTCAAGCCGTGTGTTCCCTTTGTCAAGCTGTAATAAGTAGGGGTAAGGACGTTAACCACCTCGGAACATCCTCCCTTATACGTCACCTGCAGCGCATTCATAATAAGTCAGTGACAAGTTCAAAAACTTTGGGTGACAGCGGAAGCAGTCCACTGACCAGTAAATCCCTTTCTCTTGTAACCAAGCTCACGCAAACCACCCCACCAACTCCCTCAGTGTCAATTTCCTCCTTCCCCAGGAATGCCAATAGTCCTGCAGGCCATGTCACTGGCAATTCTGACGATTCCTCTCCTGCCTGGGATTCCTCCGATGCATCCTTGCGTGTAACGCCTACTGCTGCTGGCGCTGCTGTTGTTGCTGCTGGGAGTCGATGGTCATCCCAGAGGGGAAGTCGTAAGACCACTTTTACTACTTCCACCAAGCAATTGACTGTCCAACAGTCCTTTGCGAGGAAGATGAAATATCACAGCAGTCATCCTACTGCAAAGCGGATAACTGAGGCCTTGGCATCCTGGGTGGTGAGAAACGTGGTTCCGGTATCCATCATTACTGCAGAGCCAACTAGAGACTTGTTGGAGGTACTGTGTCCCCGGTACCAAATACCATCTAGGTTCCATTTCTCTAGGCAGGCGATACCGAAAATGTACACAGACCTCAGAAAAAGAGTCACCAGTGTCCTAAAAAATGCAGCTGTACCCAATGTCCACTTAACCACGGACATGTGGACAAGTGGAGCAGGGCAGGGTCAGGACTATATGACTGTGACAGCCCACTGGGTAGATGTATGGACTCCCGCCGCAAGAACAGCAGCGGCGGCACCAGTAGCAGCATCTCGCAAACGCCAACTCTTTCCTAGGCAGGCTACGCTTTGTATCACCGCTTTCCAGAATACGCACACAGCTGAAAACCTCTTACGGCAACTGAGGAAGATCATCGCGGAATGGCTTACCCCAATTGGACTCTCCTGTGGATTTGTGGCATCGGACAACGCCAGCAATATTGTGTGCGCATTAAATATGGGCAAATTCCAGCACGTCCCATGTTTTGCACATACCTTGAATTTGGTGGTGCAGAATTTTTTAAAAAACGACAGGGGCGTGCAAGAGATGCTGTCGGTGGCCAGAAGAATTGCGGGACACTTTCGGCGTACAGGCACCACGTACAGAAGACTGGAGCACCACCAAAAACTACTGAACCTGCCCTGCCATCATCTGAAGCAAGAAGTGGTAACGAGGTGGAATTCAACCCTCTATATGCTTCAGAGGTTGGAGGAGCAGCAAAAGGCCATTCAAGCCTATACAATTGAGCACGATATAGTAGGTGGAATGCACCTGTCTCAAGCGCAGTGGAGAATGATTTCAACGTTGTGCAAGGTTCTGATGCCCTTTGAACTTGCCACACGTGAAGTCAGTTCAGACACTGCCAGCCTGAGTCAGGTCATTCCCCTCATCAGGCTTTTGCAGAAGAAGCTGGAGACATTGAAGGAGGAGCTAACACGGAGCGATTCCGCTAGGCATGTGGGACTTGTGGATGGAGCCCTTAATTCGCTTAACAAGGATTCACGGGTGGTCAATCTGTTGAAATCAGAGCACTACATTTTGGCCACCGTGCTCGATCCTAGATTTAAAGCCTACCTTGGATCTCTCTTTCCGGCAGACACAAGTCTGCTGGGGTTGAAAGACCTGCTGGTGACAAAATTGTCAAGTCAAGCGGAACGCGACCTGTCAACATCTCCTCCTTCACATTCTCCCGCAACTGGGGGTGCGAGGAAAAGGCTCAGAATTCCGAGCCCACCCGCTGGCGGTGATGCAGGGCAGTCTGGAGCGACTGCTGATGCTGACATCTGGTCCGGACTGAAGGACCTGACAACGATTACGGACATGTCGTCTACTGTCACTGCATATGATTCTCTCAACATTGATAGAATGGTGGAGGATTATATGAGTGACCGCATCCAAGTAGGTACGTCACACAGTCCGTACTTATACTGGCAGGAAAAAGAGGCAATTTGGAGGCCCTTGCACAAACTGGCTTTATTCTACCTAAGTTGCCCTCCCACAAGTGTGTACTCCGAAAGAGTGTTTAGTGCCGCCGCTCACCTTGTCAGCAATCGGCGTACGAGGTTACATCCAGAAAATGTGGAGAAGATGATGTTCATTAAAATGAATTATAATCAATTCCTCCGCGGAGACATTGACCAGCAGCAATTGCCTCCACAAAGTACACAGGGAGCTGAGATGGTGGATTCCAGTGGGGACGAATTGATAATCTGTGAGGAGGGGGATGTACACGGTGATATATCGGAGGGTGATGATGAGGTGGACATCTTGCCTCTGTAGAGCCAGTTTGTGCAAGGAGAGATTAATTGCTTCTTTTTGGGGGGGGGGGTCCAAACCAACCCGTCATATCAGTCACAGTCGTGTGGCAGACCCTGTCACTGAAATGATGGGTTGGTTAAAGTGTGCATGTCCTGTTTTGTTTATACAACATAAGGGTGGGTGGGAGGGCCCAAGGACAATTCCATCTTGCACCTCTTTTTTCTTTTCTTTTTCTTTGCATCATGTGCTGATTGGGGAGGGTTTTTTGGAAGGGACATCCTGCGTGACACTGCAGTGCCACTCCTAAATGGGCCCGGTGTTTGTGTCGGCCACTAGGGTCGCTAATCTTACTCACACAGTCAGCTACCTCATTGCGCCTCTTTTTTTCTTTGCGTCATGTGCTGTTTGGGGAGGGTTTTTTGGAAGGGACATCCTGCGTGACACTGCAGTGCCACTCCTAGATGGGCCCGGTGTTTGTGTCGGCCACTAGGGTCGCTAATCTTACTCACACAGCTACCTCATTGCGCCTCTTTTTTTCTTTGCGTCATTTGCTGTTTGGGGAGGGTTTTTTGGAAGGGACATCCTGCGTGACACTGCAGTGCCACTCCTAGATGGGCCCGGTGTTTGTGTCGGCCACTAGGGTCGCTAATCTTACTCACACAGCTACCTCATTGCGCCTCTTTTTTTCTTTGCGTCATGTGCTGTTTGGGGAGGGTTTTTTGGAAGGGCCATCCTGCGTGACACTGCAGTGCCACTCCTAGATGGGCCCGGTGTTTGTGTCGGCCACTAGGGTCGCTAATCTTACTCACACAGCTACCTCATTGCGCCTCTTTTTTTCTTTGCGTCATGTGCTGTTTGGGGAGGGTTTTTTGGAAGGGACATCCTGCGTGACACTGCAGTGCCACTCCTAGATGGGCCCGGTGTTTGTGTCGGCCACTAGGGTCGCTTATCTTACTCACACAGCGACCTCGGTGCAAATTTTAGGACTAAAAATAATATTGTGAGGTGTGAGGTATTCAGAATAGACTGAAAATGAGTGTAAATTATGGTTTTTGAGGTTAATAATACTTTGGGGTCAAAATGACCCCCAAATTCTATGATTTAAGCTATTTTTTAGTGTTTTTTGAAAAAAACACCCGAATCCAAAACACACCCGAATCCGACAAAAAAAATTTGGTGAGGTTTTGCCAAAACGCGTTCGAACCCAAAACACGGCCGCGGAACCGAACCCAAAACCAAAACACAAAACCCGAAAAATTTCAGGCGCTCATCTCTAGTGCTTAATCCTCCCTCACTGTGCAGGGCGTCCAAGTGTCAGTTTAGTGGCAGTAAGCTGAACCTGTGCCCTGCAAGTGGGGGTTAGGATTGTGGATACTCTCCTTGTGTTTATATTTCTATCTCTGACCAAGGAGTTTATTCCCACACCCGTTGGTAACCCTTTGGGTTTTTTTCTGTTGCTCTTAGCAACATCATTTCAGGTGCTCCACATGTTTAAATCACTACACATCGCTTCATTGTCTGCTCTATTCTATCTGAGCATTCCTGACACTAGGGAGACACCCAATTCCTGAGCCTTTGGGCTTCTCCGTTCACTTTGTGTTTATTAGTTATTCCATCACCTCCTGTGTATGTTATGTTATACTGTCTGTGAATTCGTTTGCTTCGCTTCCCTCTCTGTTCATACACCGGTATACTCCTGTTAGCACTGGTGTGCGTAACATATTCAGCAGCCCTGAGAAACCAGTACCAAAGGGACCTTTCTGACCAGATAAAGGACCAACTGGTACAATATCCCTCGCCTGATAGCTTAGATCAGCTCATGCAGTTATCCATCCGGGTGGATAGACGGCTGAGAGAGCGTAGGCTTGAAAGGGAGACCGCAGTTTCCTTTTTTCCCAAGGGAACCTCAGACTCTGAGGAATATTCCGAGGAGCCTATGCAGATTGGGGCTACCCGCCTCTCCTCGCGTGAGAAGACGCGGAGGAGACAGCAGGGTTTGTGTTTGTACTGTGGGAATAAAGGTCATGTTGTAGTATCATGCCCAGAAAAACCGGAAAACTTCAGGGCCTGAGGGTGATGGGAAATATCCTGTCAGGCCAGAAGTCAGAATTTCCTAAAAATACTTTTCTCATTCCGGTGACTTTGGAGATCCTCGGTCAAACTGTCAAGACTGAGGCCTTTGTTGACAGTGGGGCCGATGGGGTTTTCATGGCCTGTCAATTCGCCCTGGAACACTCTGTTCCCTCAGTACCTTTGGCATCAGAGATTGAGATCTGTGGGTTAAACGGGGAACCATTGTCCCAGGGTAAAATTACCTCCTGCACCAGGCAAATTCCTTTGTTTATTGGAGCCACACACTCTGAAAAATTGTCTTTTTATGTGACTGTCTGTTCTTTTGCCCCATTGGTTTTGGGGTTACCCTGGTTAAGGGCCCATAACCCTCAATTTGACTGGGCCTCTGGGGAGATTCTTAGTTGGGGTAGTGATTGTTTCAGGAGTTGCTTGAGCCTTCCAGTCAGGCTCTCGCAGCTAAGTTTGCCAGGATTGCCAGGATGTTATGCAGATTTTGCGGATGTGTTCTCCAAAAAAGTTGCGGAGGTACTACCTCCCCATCGCCCCTATGACTGTGCCATTGATTTGTTGCCGGATGCTGAGCTTCCCAAGAGCAGGTTGTACTCCCTGTCACGTCCTGAGACTCAGGCTATGGCAGAGTACATTCAGGAGAACTTGGCTAAGGGATTCATCAGACCCTTACAGTCCCCAGTTGGGTCGGGGTTCTTTCTCGTGGGTAAAAAGGACGGTTCGTTGTGACCCTGCATCGACTTCAGGGAATTGAACCGTATCACGATTAAAAACTCGTACCCACTGCCTCTCATTTCGGTTTTGTTTGACCAGCTTCGTACTGCCACCATTTTTTCTAAGATTGACCTACGCGGTGCTTACAATCTAATCCGAATAAGAGAGGGGGATGAATGGAAGACTGCCTTTAATACCCACTCAGGGCATTATGAATATTTGGTGATGCCTTTTGGGCTCTCTAATGCCCCGGTAGTCTTCCAGGAATTCATGAACGATGTGCTCAGGGAATATTTGGATAGATTCTTAGTTGTTTATCTAGATGACATCCTAATCTTCTCTCATTCCCTGGAGGAACATCGGAAGCATGTATGCTTAGTCCTCCAGAAACTCAGAGACCACCAGCTTGGGGCGAAGCTGGAGAAGTGCGAGTTTGAAGTCCAGCAAATCGCATTTCTAGGGTATATTATCTCTTCAGAAGGTTTCCAAATGGAGGGTTCTAAGGTACAGGCAGTCCTTGATTGGGTGCAGCCCACTAGTTTGAAGGTGCTTCAGCGTTTTCTGGGCTTTGCGAATTTTTATAGACGGTTTATCGCTGGATTTTCGTCTATAGTGGCCCCCTTGGTGGCACTCACTAAGAAAGGGGCTGATGTTGCTCACTGGTCTTGTGAGGCCAAAGCGGCCTTTGCCCTTCTCAAAAGGGCATTTGTCTCGGCCAAGGTGCTGCGACACCCAGATCCAGAGCGTCCTTTTGTGGTAGAAGTGGATGCCTCTGAGATAGGTATTGGGGCAGTGCTCTCTCAAATGGGGGTGTCTGATAATCGCCTTCATCCCTGTGCTTACTTTTCCCGTAAATTTTCGTCTGCCGAGATGAATTATGATGTGGGTAACCGGGAATTGTTGGCTATAAAGGATGCACTCAGGGAGTGGAGACACTGGCTTGAGGGGGCTAAGTTTGTGGTCTCAATTCTCACCGACCATAAGAATCTGGCATATTTAGAGTCAGCGAAGCGGCTCAATGCCAGGCAGGCACGATGGGCTTTGTTTTTTGCTCGCATTAATTTTTTTATAACATATCGCCCTGGGTCAAAAAACATCAAGGCTGATGCGCTCTCGTGGAGTTTTGCTCCAGTTCAAGAGACCACCGAGGAGCCATTGCCCATTGTGTCCCCATCATGTATTAAAGTGGGCATTACCCAGAACCTCTTGTCATTAGTCCTTAGAGCACAGGAGCAGGCTCCTCCAGACCTTCCGGTAGGTCTCTTGTTTGTGCCTCCTAGGTTAAGACAGCGAGTGTTCCTGGAATTCCATGCCAAGAGGTCGGCAGGGCATCTGGGTATTGCCAGAACTCGGGAGTTGCTGTCTAGGGTGGTGTGGTGGCCCTCGGTGGCTAGGGATGTGGATCAGTGGGTTCGGGCATGTGACGTTTGTGCCCGAAATAAAACCCCTAGAGGGGTTCCTGTCGGCCCATTACATCCACTCTCTATTCCGTCTAAGCCATGGACCCACATTTCCATGGATTTTGTGGTGGACTTGCCCAAATCCTCGGGGATGACAGCCATTTGGGTTGTCGTTGACAGGTTTTCGAAGATGGCGCATTTCGTTCCACTGGTTGGGTTGCCATCGGCCAGATGCCTGTCTGAGTTATTTATGCAGCATGTTGTGCGCCTCCACGGGTTGCCACTAGATGTGGTCTCTGACCGTGGATCCCAGTTTGTGGCCAAATTCTGGAGGGCATTTTGTTCTGATCTCCAGATTTCTGTGAGCTTGTCGTCAGGCTACCATCCACAGTCTAATGGGCAGACTGAGAGGGTGAACCAGTCCTTGGAGCAGTTCCTCAGGTGTTATGTCTCCAAGTGTCATACTGACTGGGTTGCTCATCTGTCCATGGCGGAGTTTGCCTATAACAACGCGGCTCACTCTGCTACAGGGATCTCTCCCTTCCTTTGTGTGTATGGGCATCATCCTAAGGCCAATTCTTTTGACCCCCTGGATTCCACGTCTGGTGGTTCCTCTGTTGTTTCGGTCCTTAGGGGTATTTGGAGGAAAGTGAAGAAAGCCCTTGTGTCTGTGTCATTAGTGACCAAAAGGGTTTTTGATAAGCGGAGAAGACCCTGCAGCTTCAAATTAGGAGACTTCGTCTGGTTGTCCACCAAGAATTTGAAGTTGAGACAGCCATCTCATAAGTTTGGCCCCCGGTTCATCGGCCCTTATAAGATCACCAGGGTTATCAATCCGGTGGCATTTCAGTTAGATCTGCCCCGTTCATTGGGTATCAATAAAACATTTCATTGTTCCCTTTTAAAACTGGCGGTTAGTAATCCTTCTTCCAGTGGAAGACCTTCTCCTCTTCTGATACGGGGTCAGAGGGAGTTTGTGGTTGAAAGGGTTCTTGACTCCAAGATGGTTCGGGGTTGGCTGTCATTTTTGGTGCACTGGAAGGGGTATGGCCCGGAGGAGCGGTCGTGGGTGCGCAGTTGTGATCTTCATGCCCCCAGACTGATACGCTCTTTCTTCTCGCAGTTCCCCGATAAACCCGGTGGTAGGGGTTCTTTGACCCCTCGTCAGAGTGGGGGTACTGTTAGGATATCCTGCTCTGTGCTGCCACGTCGCCATGGCAACCGGGAGGCAAGTGTTAGCGAAGTAACCTGAGCGCAGCTGATACTCCGGTCCGGATTTTTACTGTGTAGTGGTTACAGGCTCTGTGCACGGCAGGGAATCCGGCGCTGGTTTTGTGCTCACAGTCGGTGAGGTCTGAGTGGGGCGTGGACAGCACCTGCTATATAAACCATCCTCTCAGGCTAGGCAAATGCTGCTAAATCTTTGTTTGTTAGTCAGTTCCAGAGAGTTAGCTAGTACTGTGTGACTTTGTATTTACTTGTTGCTTACTGCGAATAGGCCTTGGGATTCGGTACTTCATTCTGCCAATCCGGACCTAGCAGTAAGACTGGAGTCAGTTGTTTGACCTGCTGGGGTTCTTTTGCTATTCTGTGAACCCAGCAGGTTTGCGGCTGTACTCTCAGACCTGCGTGCTTAATCCTCCCTCACTGTGCAGGGCATCCAGGTGTCAGTTTAGTGGCAGTAAGCTTAACCTGTGCCCTGCAAGTGGGGGTTAGGATTGTGGATACTCTCCTTGTGTCTATATTTCTATCTCTGACCAAGGAGTTTATTCCCACACCCGTTGGTAACCCTTTGGGGTTTTTTTCTGTTGCTCTTAGCAACATCATTTCAGGTGCTCCACATGTTTAAATCACTACACATCGCTTCATTGTCCGCTCTATTCTATCTGAGCATTCCTGACACTAGGGAGACACCCAATTCCTGAGCCTTTGGGCTTCTCCGTTCACTTTGTGTTTATTAGTTATTCCATCACCTCCTGTGTATGTTATGTTATACTGTCTGTGAGTTCGTTTGCTTCGCTTCCCTCTCTGTTCATACACCGGTATACTCCTGTTAGCACTGGTGTGCGTAACACTAAAGCAGTGGTATTACTTAGACGCCAGGAGTGCTGCACCATTGGGACAATTGTGGATTTATTTGTGCGGCCACCCAGCGCAACACCCAGTGGGCAACCGCTGCAGCATTGTTCATGCAGGGGGAAAGCCAGACATTATGCCTTTGATATATACCATGGTTATGCTGCTTGACGAAGGCAAATAAAGTGCCGAAACGTTGCAAAGCTTATGCTGCCTGCATTGTGATTTATTCCGGATGATTAAGCCCGCTGAGTGCCGTATGTTGGAACTTCTATACACTATGGAATGAGCACCGCGGCAATATTTCAGGAAGTGTGAGTGCCGGTTACACGAATTGTATATATATATATATATTTTTGATCTCCCTGCCTCTATGTTAGGGGCCCCCTTGTTTGAAGTGCCCCGGGCCCCCCATAGCTTTAATCCGGCTCTGACTTAGGCACAATGACAAACACTATAGTATGCATTAACTAAGGTTTAAGCAGCATTTCCCAAGTCATGTTGCCTATAGCAACCAATACTATGACGTGCTCAAAAAGTATGCTTCCCATTTACTTACATTTAATTTCTTCTCCTTTCAACCAAACCTCAAAACATATGTAGTTGGGCTGACTTCAAATCCCGCCTGAAGCAGAAAAAGGCTGCGCACTGGAATGCTTCAAGGGCAACAGGGGGAGGGCCACTCCCTGAGACTGTGGAGTTTACAGACCTGGAGAAGCTAGCAATGGTCTGTATGTCCTATGAGGAGGTGGCAGGTGTGTCTGAAATGGACACGGACACACCTGCCATGAAAGGTCCACATGCCTTGGAAGGTAAGTTTAAAAACATATATTGTCTAGTGTTTACTGTATAAGTTTGTAAAAATATATGAATGTGTTATTTTTTTACTCTTTTTTTTTTTTCAGAACACAGCACAGGAGGGTCATCTCACTGAGTCACAGGAGGCGCGAGGGACATCTCACTGAGGCTGAGGAGTGGGGAGGCAGTAACAGCTTCTGTGTGGGGCAGGAAATACCACCAGTCCAGCCCCACACTGCCCCCCCCCCCAAAAGCACTCGCCTCGTGATTCTGGCTTAGATAGACAGTCATGGAGTTAGAAACACCGAATTCCATGACGAGATGATCCGGGAGGTACGTGAGATGTCCTACAGGCTCACTGACCTGACCACCTGTGTTCGCCAAGGCATGTGCGACATCAACTCCTCGGTCCAACAGCTCAACAACACAATAGGACAAGGCATACAGCCCATCACTGGCCTCCTTGGCCACAGTCTTAGGGAGGCTCCAACACCTGTCCCATCCCCTACCTCTGCCCAGGAACAAAATCCCACTGGGCAGGGCCCTCTAAGGTCAGTGCGCAGACCTACCACTGACCAACATCCCCTTCAGGTGGGGCAGAAAAAGAAGAAAAAATAAATTCTCTCCAGATGCAGCCACATTTCCCAGCACCCATGTTGTTTATGTTCTAAGAAAGGAAAGGGTTTGTGGGCGCTCAGAGGGAGGAGTAAATCAATTGCTGCTGGTTTTGCAAAAAATAAAAATTATTTATTGATACAGATTTTTTCGTGAATACAAATAGATAGTTTAGAATGCTATTAGCAGTATATAATTATAATCACATAAAAGTAATTTACTAAAATCACAACATAAAATAAACTACTGACTGTGTCCAGGGCCTCAGGACTAAGAGTTGGGTACCCACCCTTAAAGTATTGATTAATTTATTTGCATGCAAGAAGCTTATTTAGTTGTAGTTAGGGTTAGTGCATAGTTGTGTTCAGATTGCACTTTGCGGAAAAAGAGGCTCTATATTGTTTAGTAAAAGCCTGTTCACGTATCACCTGAAAGCTGGTAGTTAAAAAGTCAAAGATAGGCTGAATGATCATGTTTATGTTCTAAAATGGTTTATCAATGGCTTGTGGGCCCAGAATGAAAAACTCCCTCCTGTTGCATGTGGTTTGTCGTCTTCTCTTTTTGTTACCAGCCTGTAATGCATTAGCCTGTGAACTTATCCCACCTTCCTCTTCAGATTATGGTCTGGCTAGCTAGGTTTGGGTATTGTGTCCAGATTCTTCCTCTATTTGCCCCATATCTTTCTCAGCCAGGGTAATGAGACCATTCTCTTGTTGTGTTTGATGACCAGCAGATGGGGTTGTTTCACTACTGGGTACTGTTATCCTATGTTGGGCACAGGCAGGTGTTTGCTGCTGTGCCATGTTCTGTTATGTTTGTTCAAATATTTATTTTTCGTTACACAACAATCTAATATTGTTTTGCCTACTAAAAATACTTTTAACCCATACACTTTGGTCTGAAATTGTGATTATATTATTGTGTGTGAAAAGTTTTACATTGTAGCTTTATATACAGTATTTTTTCTGCTTGTGTCAATTCCCTAAAAACATGGGATGTTCCATATAGAAACATAAACAAATATACTTCACATATATCTTGCTCCTTAGACAATATAAGGGCAGGAATCTGTTTGGTTACTATGGGCAACCAGCCATCTTAAATATAACTCACATTTGACCTAATTAATCCATAGGAAGGTATTAGCTAAAGCAGGAGTTACTAATACCCCTTTCACACAGACCAAAATTTCCCGGGTTAAAACACATGAACGCGCATCAACCCGGGAAATTTCTCAGTGTGAAAGGGTACAGGGACAAAAACCCGGGATTTCTGTCCCCGCATTTCAACCCTGCAATCGACCAGGGTTGGTCCCGGGATGTTCCCTGGAACCTGGACAGTGTGAATGGTGCAGGAACATGTCCCACCTTCCTGGGTTGCCTCTGCTGATGCTGATTGGCTATTCAGGGCACTTCCTGGTCTTGTGTTTTTTCTGAGACGTCCATTTTCAGAAAATGCAGGGCCATCCCGGGTTCAGTATGAAAGGCGCAGACCTGGTATATGTCGGCTCCAAATGCTGGTATAATAAACGGGCCCAACCCGGGAATGTCCCAGCATGAGCCCGTGGCAGAATTCCCGGGTTTAGGCCCTGCATTTCTGGTGTGAAAGGGGTATAACATGATAGGTTAGGGTGCAATATGTGGAATGTTGTTATATGAAACACACAACAAATGTAGGAATCAGGAAAACATGGCATGTATGTGGGATATAAACGGAAATTAATTTGTTTTTATTTTGAAAAAAATAAATACTAATTGATACACAAACAAGACATTTTTCACATGTGCAATACACATGTATTTGCGAATAATAAACATGCGTGCTGCTTGAGAGATTAACATATTTTGCTAACGTTTAACATAATAACATTTCCAGGGAGTGTAAATGTACATACCATCTCTGAGAGTGCTAGAGCTACAACAGACTGTTGATGCGTTTGCATTGCAAACAGCTGCGTCCTATTGGCAATGATTAGCTACGTGCACCACGTCAGGTACCTTTGGCGGCCGTTCGCTAGCTGTGCGCAGCCCTAAACGTACTCTTCTGCTGCGAACGCCTGGTGTGTACCAGCAACAGCCATCTTCGCTGCAGAGCGATAACCACGCCTAAAGACCTTAGCATACTCCCCCACAAGACACCCACCTTCACGCCAGGGCTGTTTCTAGCCAATTAAAAAATAAAAAATGCGCCCCCCCATGACATAAAAAAATGTGTCGTCCCCCCCCACACACACAGCTAGATGAAAAAATAAAAACTTGCGCGCGCACCCGGCATGGGGGCGTGGCCTCACCTAAATGGGTGTTGCCTCATTTAAATGGGCATGGCCTCGTCTGAAAAGACTACCTCACAATCCAGTTTTTGACCCTGCTCCAACAGATCACGACCACCACAGGAAAAAAAAATCTACCATATTAAGCCCCACACAGTAATGCCCCCTGCATTATATTATGCCACACACCGCAATGCCCTTGATACATTAAATTAGAGATGAGCGGGTTCGGTTTCTCTGAATCCGAACCCGCCCGAACTTCATGTTTTTTTACACGGGTCCGAGCGACTCGGATCTTCCCGCCTTGCTCGGTTAACCCGAGCGCGCCCGAACGTCATCATCACGCTGTCGGATTCTCGCGAGGCTCGGATTCTATCGCGAGACTCGGATTCTATATTAGGAGCCGCGCGTCGCGGCCATTTTCACACGTGCATTGAGATTGATAGGGAGAGGACGTGGCTGGCGTCCTCTCCGTTTAGAAATTAAAATAGATAGGAGAGTGAGAGTGAGACACTTCATTTACTTACTGGAGCTTAGGAGGAGTTATACTAGTGACTGATGACCAGTGACCTGACCACCAGTGCAGTTTTATAATTTATTATTATTTAATAATCCGTTCTGTTCTTGTTCTCTGCCTGAAAAAAACGATACACAGTGACTCAGTCACACTCACATACCATATCTGTGCTCAGCCCAGTGTGCTGCATCATCTATGTATAATATCTGACTGTGCTCACACAGCTTAATTGTGGGGGAGACTGGGGAGCAGTTATAGGTTATAGCAGGAGCCAGGAGTACATATTAAACAGTGCACACTTTTGCTGCCAGAGTGCCACTGCCAGTGTGACTGACCACTGACTACTGTGACCAGTGACCTGACCACACTGACCACCAGTATAGTATATTGTGATTGAATGTCTGCCTGAAAAAGTACACTCGTCGTGTGACTTGTGTGGTGTTTTTTTATTCTATAAAAATAAAAAAACTCATTCTGCTGACAGACAGTGTCCAGCAGGTCCGTCATTATAAAA
This sequence comes from Pseudophryne corroboree, assembly GCF_028390025.1. Lineage (NCBI taxonomy): Eukaryota > Metazoa > Chordata > Amphibia > Anura > Myobatrachidae > Pseudophryne > Pseudophryne corroboree. The sequence continues at coordinate 154,956,475 of NC_086453.1, read as the reverse complement.
TATATACCTGTCCGGCTGCAGTAGTGATATATATATATTTTTTATATCATTATTTATCATCCAGTCTATACTAGCAGCAGACACAGTATGGTAGTTCACGGCTGTAGCTACCTCTGTGTCGGCACTCGGCAGTCCATCCATAATTGTATACCACCTACCCGTGGTTTTTTTTTTCTTTCTTCTTTATACATACTACATCTCATTATCATCCAGTCTATATTAGCAGCAGACACAGTACAGTACGGTAGTCCACGGCTGTAGCTACCTCTGTGTCGGCACTCGGCAGTCCATCCATAATTGTATACCACCTACCCGTGGTTTTTTTTTTTCTTTCTTCTTTATACATACTACATCTCATTATCAACCAGTCTATATTAGCAGCAGACACAGTACGGTAGTTCACGGCTGTAGCTACCTCTGTGTCGGCACTCGGCAGTCCATCCATAATTGTATACCACCTACCCGTGTTTTTTTTTTTCTTTCTTCTTTATACATACATACTACATCTCATTATCATCCAGTCTATATTAGCAGCAGACACAGTACAGTACGGTAGTCCACGGCTGTAGCTACCTCTGTGTCGGCACTCGGCAGTCCATCCATAATTGTATACCACCTACACGTGGTTTTTTTTTTCTTTCTTATTTATACATACTACATCTCATTATCATCCAGTCTATATTAGCAGCAGACACAGTACAGTACGGTAGTCCACGGCTGTAGCTACCTCTGTGTCGGCACTCGGCACTCGGCAGTCCATCCATAATTGTATACCACCTACCCGTGGTTTTTTTTTTCTTTCTTCTTTATACATACTACATCTCATTATCAACCAGTCTATATTAGCAGCAGACACAGTACAGTACGGTAGTCCACGGCTGTAGCTACCTCTGTGTCGGCACTCGGCAGTCCATCCATAATTGTATACCACCTACCCGTGTTTTTTTTTTCTTTCTTCTTTATACATACTACATCTCATTATCATCCAGTCTATATTAGCAGCAGACACAGTACAGTACGGTAGTCCACGGCTGTAGCTACCTCTGTGTCGGCACTCGGCAGTCCATCCATAATTGTATACCACCTACCCGTGGTTTTTTTTTTCTTTCTTCTTTATACATACTACATCTCATTATCAACCAGTCTATATTAGCAGCAGACACAGTACAGTACGGTAGTCAACGGCTGTAGCTACCTCTGTGTCGGCACTCTGCAGTCCATCCATAATTGTATACCACCTACCCGTGGTTTTTTTTTTCTTTCTTCTTTATACATACTACATCTCATTATCATCCAGTCTATATTAGCAGCAGACACAGTACAGTACGGTAGTCCACGGCTGTAGCTACCTCTGTGTCGGCACTCGGCAGTCCATCCATAATTGTATACCACCTACCCGTGGTTTTTTTTTTCTTTCTTCTTTATACATACTACATCTCATTATCATCCAGTCTATATTAGCAGCAGACACAGTACAGTACGGTAGTCCACGGCTGTAGCTACCTCTGTGTCGTCACTCGGCAGTCCATCCATAATTGTATACCACCTACCCGTGGTTTTTTTTTTCTTTCTTCTTTATACATACTACATCTCATTATCAACCAGTCTATATTAGCAGCAGACACAGTACAGTACGGTAGTCCACGGCTGTAGCTACCTCTGTGTCGGCACTCGGCAGTCCATCCATAATTGTATACCACCTACCCGTGGTTTTTTTTTCTTTCTTCTTTATACATACTACATCTCATTATCAACCAGTCTATATTAGCAGCAGACACAGTACAGTACGGTAGTCCACGGCTGTAGCTACCTCTGTGTCGGCACTCGGCAGTCCATCCATAATTGTATACCACCTACCCGTGGTTTTTTTTTTCTTTCTTCTTTATACATACTACATCTCATTATCATCCAGTCTATATTAGCAGCAGACACAGTACAGTACGGTAGTCCACGGCTGTAGCTACCTCTGTGTCGGCACTCGGCAGTCCATCCATAATTGTATACCACCTACCCGTGGTTTTTTTTTCTTTCTTCTTTATACATACTACATCTCATTATCATCCAGTCTATATTAGCAGCAGACACAGTACAGTACGGTAGTCCACGGCTGTAGCTACCTCTGTGTCGGCACTCGGCAGTCCATCCATAATTGTATACCACCTACCCGTGGTTTTTTTTTCTTTCTTCTTTATACATACTACATCTCATTATCAACCAGTCTATATTAGCAGCAGACACAGTACAGTACGGTAGTCCACGGCTGTAGCTACCTCTGTGTCGGCACTCGGCAGTCCATCCATAATTGTATACCACCTACCCGTGTTTTTTTTTTTCTTTCTTCTTTATACATACTACATCTCATTATCATCCAGTCTATATTAGCAGCAGACACAGTACAGTACGGTAGTCCACGGCTGTAGCTACCTCTGTGTCGGCACTCGGCAGTCCATCCATAATTGTATACCACCTACCCGTGGTTTTTTTTTTCTTTCTTCTTTATACATACTACATCTCATTATCATCCAGTCTATATTAGCAGCAGACACAGTACAGTACGGTAGTCCACGGCTGTAGCTATCTCTGTGTCGGCACTCGGCAGTCCATCCATAATTGTATACCACCTACCCGTGGTTTTTTTTTTCTTTCTTCTTTATACATACTACATCTCATTATCAACCAGTCTATATTAGCAGCAGACACAGTACAGTACGGTAGTCCACGGCTGTAGCTACCTCTGTGTCGGCACTCGGCAGTCCATCCATAAGTATACTAGTATCCATCCATCTCCATTGTTTACCTGAGGTGCCTTTTAGTTGTGCCTATTAAAATATGGAGAACAAAAATTTTGAGGTTCCAAAATTAGGGAAAGATCAAGATCCACTTCCACCTCGTGCTGAAGCTGCTGCCACTAGTCATGGCCGAGACGATGAAATGCCAACAACGTCGTCTGCCAAGGCCGATGCCCAATGTCATAGTACAGAGCATGTCAAATCCAAAACACCAAATATCAGTAAAAAAAGGACTCCAAAACCTAAAATAAAATTGTCGGAGGAGAAGCGTAAACTTGCCAATATGCCATTTACCACACGGAGTGGCAAGGAACGGCTGAGGCCCTGGCCTATGTTCATGGCTAGTGGTTCAGCTTCACATGAGGATGGAAGCACTCAGCCTCTCGCTAGAAAACTGAAAAGACTCAAGCTGGCAAAAGCACCGCAAAGAACTGTGCGTTCTTCGAAATCCCAAATCCACAAGGAGAGTCCAATTGTGTCGGTTGCGATGCCTGACCTTCCCAACACTGGACGTGAAGAGCATGCGCCTTCCACCATTTGCACGCCCCCTGCAAGTGCTGGAAGGAGCACCCGCAGTCCAGTTCCTGATAGTCAGATTGAAGATGTCAGTGTTGAAGTACACCAGGATGAGGAGGATATGGGTGTTGCTGGCGCTGGGGAGGAAATTGACCAGGAGGATTCTGATGGTGAGGTGGTTTGTTTAAGTCAGGCACCCGGGGAGACACCTGTTGTCCGTGGAAGGAATATGGCCGTTGACATGCCTGGTGAAAATACCAAAAAAATCAGCTCTTCAGTGTGGAGGTATTTCAACAGAAAAGCGGACAACAGGTGTCAAGCCGTGTGTTGCCTTTGTCAAGCTGTATTAAGTAGGGGTAAGGACGTTAACCACCTCGGAACATCCTCCCTTATACGTCACCTGCAGCGCATTCATAATAAGTCAGTGACAAGTTCAAAAACTTTGGGCGACAGCGGAAGCAGTCCACTGACCAGTAAATCCCTTCCTCTTGTAACCAAGCTCACGCAAACCACCCCACCAACTCCCTCAGTGTCAATTTCCTCCTTCCCCAGGAATGCCAATAGTCCTGCAGGCCATGTCACTGGCAATTCTGACGAGTCCTCTCCTGTCTGGGATTCCTCCGATGCATCCTTGCGTGTAACGCCTACTGCTGCTGGCGCTGCTGTTGTTGCTGCTGGGAGTCGATGGTCATCCCAGAGGGGAAGTCGTAAGCCCACTTGTACTACTTCCAGTAAGCAATTGACTGTCCAACAGTCCTTTGCGAGGAAGATGAAATATCACAGCAGTCATCCTGCTGCAAAGCGGATAACTGAGGCCTTGACAACTATGTTGGTGTTAGACGTGCGTCCGGTATCCGCCGTTAGTTCACAGGGAACTAGACAATTTATTGAGGCAGTGTGCCCCCGTTACCAAATACCATCTAGGTTCCACTTCTCTAGGCAGGCGATACCGAGAATGTACACGGACGTCAGAAAAAGACTCACCAGTGTCCTAAAAAATGCAGTTGTACCCAATGTCCACTTAACCACGGACATGTGGACAAGTGGAGCAGGGCAGGGTCAGGACTATATGACTGTGACAGCCCACTGGGTAGATGTATGGACTCCCGCCGCAAGAACAGCAGCGGCGGCACCAGTAGCAGCATCTCGCAAACGCCAACTCTTTCCTAGGCAGGCTACGCTTTGTATCACCGCTTTCCAGAATACGCACACAGCTGAAAACCTCTTACGGCAACTGAGGAAGATCATCGCGGAATGGCTTACCCCAATTGGACTCTCCTGTGGATTTGTGGCATCGGACAACGCCAGCAATATTGTGTGTGCATTAAATATGGGCAAATTCCAGCACGTCCCATGTTTTGCACATACCTTGAATTTGATGGTGCAGAATTTTTTAAAAAACGACAGGGGCGTGCAAGAGATGCTGTCGGTGGCCAGAAGAATTGCGGAACACTTTCGGCGTACAGGCACCACGTACAGAAGACTGGAGCACCACCAAAAACTACTGAACCTGCCCTGCCATCATCTGAAGCAAGAAGTGGTAATGAGGTGGAATTCAACCCTCTATATGCTTCAGAGGTTGGAGGAGCAGCAAAAGGCCATTCAAACCTATACAATTGAGCACGATATAGGAGGTGGAATGCACCTGTCTCAAGTGCAGTGGAGAATGATTTCAACGTTGTGCAAGGTTCTGATGCCCTTTGAACTTGCCACACGTGAAGTCAGTTCAGACACTGCCAGCCTGAGTCAGGTCATTCCCCTCATCAGGCTTTTGCAGAAGAAGCTGGAGACATTGAAGGAGGAGCTAACACGGAGCGATTCCGCTAGGCATGTGGGACTTGTGGATGGAGCCCTTAATTCGCTTAACAAGGATTCACGGGTGGTCAATCTGTTGAAATCAGAGCACTACATTTTGGCCACCGTGCTCGATCCTAGATTTAAAGCCTACCTTGGATCTCTCTTTCCGGCAGACACAAGTCTGCTGGGGTTGAAAGACCTGCTGGTGAGAAAATTGTCAAGTCAAGCGGAACGCGACCTGTCAACATCTCCTCCTTCACATTCTCCCGCAACTGGGGGTGCGAGGAAAAGGCTCAGAATTCCGAGCCCACCCGCTGGCGGTGATGCAGGGCAGTCTGGAGCGACTGCTGATGCTGACATCTGGTCCGGACTGAAGGACCTGACAACGATTACGGACATGTCGTCTACTGTCACTGCATATGATTCTCTCACCATTGAAAGAATGGTGGAGGATTATATGAGTGACCGCATCCAAGTAGGCACGTCACACAGTCCGTACTTATACTGGCAGGAAAAAGAGGCAATTTGGAGGCCCTTGCACAAACTGGCTTTATTCTACCTAAGTTGCCCTCCCACAAGTGTGTACTCCGAAAGAGTGTTTAGTGCCGCCGCTCACCTTGTCAGCAAATCGGCGTACGAGGTTACATCCAGAAAATGTGGAGAAGATGATGTTCATTAAAATGAATTATAATCAATTCCTCCGTGGAGACATTGACCAGCAGCAATTGCCTCCACAAAGTACACAGGGAGCTGAGATGGTGGATTCCAGTGGGGACGAATTGATAATCTGTGAGGAGGGGGATGTACACGGTGATATATCGGAGGATGATGATGAGGTGGACATCTTGCCTCTGTAGAGCCAGTTTGTGCAAGGAGAGATTAATTGCTTCTTTTTTGGTGGGGGTCCAAACCAACCCGTCATTTCAGTCACAGTCGTGTGGCAGACCCTGTCACTGAAATGATGGGTTGGTTAAAGTGTGCATGTCCTGTTTATACAACATAAGGGTGGGTGGGAGGGCCCAAGGACAATTCCATCTTGCACCTCTTTTTTCTTTAATTTTTCTTTGCGTCATGTGCTGTTTGGGGAGGGTTTTTTGGAAGGGACATCCTGCGTGACACTGCAGTGCCACTCCTAGATGGGCCCGGTGTTTGTGTCGGCCACTAGGGTCGCTTATCTTACTCACACAGCTACCTCATTGCGCCTCTTTTTTTCTTTGCGTCATGTGCTGTTTGGGGAGGGTTTTTTGGAAGGGACATCCTGCGTGACACTGCAGTGACACTCCTAGATGGGCCCGGTGTTTGTGTCGGCCACTAGGGTCGCTTATCTTACTCACACAGCTACCTCATTGCGCCTCTTTTTTTCTTTGCGTCATGTGCTGTTTGGGGAGGGTTTTTTGGAAGGGACATCCTGCGTGACACTGCAGTGACACTCCTAGATGGGCCCGGTGTTTGTGTCGGCCACTAGGGTCGCTTATCTTACTCACACAGCTACCTCATTGCGCCTCTTTTTTTCTTTGCGTCATGTGCTGTTTGGGGAGGGTTTTTTGGAAGGGACATCCTGCGTGACACTGCAGTGCCACTCCTAGATGGGCCCGGTGTTTGTGTCGGCCACTAGGGTCGCTTATCTTACTCACACAGCTACCTCATTGCGCCTCTTTTTTTCTTTGCGTCATGTGCTGTTTGGGGAGGGTTTTTTGGAAGGGACATCCTGCGTGACACTGCAGTGACACTCCTAGATGGGCCCGGTGTTTGTGTCGGCCACTAGGGTCGCTTATCTTACTCACACAGCTACCTCATTGCGCCTCTTTTTTTCTTTGCGTCATGTGCTGTTTGGGGAGGTTTTTTTGGAAGGGACATCCTGCGTGACACTGCAGTGACACTCCTAGATGGGCCCGGTGTTTGTGTCGGCCACTAGGGTCGCTTATCTTACTCACACAGCTACCTCATTGCGCCTCTTTTTTTCTTTGCGTCATGTGCTGTTTGGGGAGGGTTTTTTGGAAGGGACATCCTGCGTGACACTGCAGTGCCACTCCTAGATGGGCCCGGTGTTTGTGTCGGCCACTAGGGTCGCTTATCTTACTCACACAGCTACCTCATTGCGCCTCTTTTTTTCTTTGCGTCATGTGCTGTTTGGGGAGGGTTTTTTGGAAGGGACATCCTGCGTGACACTGCAGTGACACTCCTAGATGGGCCCGGTGTTTGTGTCGGCCACTAGGGTCGCTTATCTTACTCACACAGCTACCTCATTGCGCCTCTTTTTTTCTTTGCGTCATGTGCTGTTTGGGGAGGTTTTTTTGGAAGGGACATCCTGCGTGACACTGCAGTGACACTCCTAGATGGGCCCGGTGTTTGTGTCGGCCACTAGGGTCGCTTATCTTACTCACACAGCTACCTCATTGCGCCTCTTTTTTTCTTTGCGTCATGTGCTGTTTGGGGAGGGTTTTTTGGAAGGGACATCCTGCGTGACACTGCAGTGACACTCCTAGATGGGCCCGGTGTTTGTGTCGGCCACTAGGGTCGCTTAGCTTAGTCATCCAGCGACCTAGGTGCAAATTTTAGGACTAAAAATAATATTGTGAGGTGTGAGGTATTCAGAATAGACTGAAAATGAGTGTAAATTATGGTTTTTGAGGTTAATAATACTTTGGGATCAAAATGACCCCCAAATTCTATGATTTAAGCTGTTTTTTAGTGTTTTTTGAAAAAAACACCCAAATCCAAAACACACCCGAATCCGACAAAAAAAATTCGGTGAGGTTTTGCCAAAACGCGGTCGAACCCAAAACACGGCCGCGGAACCGAACCCAAAACCAAAACACAAAACCCGAAAAATTTCCGGCGCTCATCTCTACATTAAATCCCCACACTACGGCAGGCAAGAGTCCCCATTTCACACATTACGGCAGGTGTCCCCATTTTACACATTGAGAGAGAGAGAGAGAGAGAATACTTAGAGGCGATTACCGCTCTTCGGCTCGCCTCACCAGTCACTCCTCGCGCCGGCCTTTCCCTCTTCCTAACTTGGAACCCCCTCTGTACTCCGCTCGGGGGGGGGGAGTTTAGCGGAGTGACGTGTTTGCGTCGTGACATAACGACGCAACCGTGTCATTCCGTGAAACTCAGCCCCCCGAGCGGGTTACTCGGGGAGAAATAGGAGGGGGAAGTAGGGAGCCACAGTTAGTGCCGCGGCGGGCGCCCAGTGCGGTTGCACTGCTCGCCTGCCCCAAGAAACGGCCCTGCTTCACGCCCCTTTTTGCTAGCCAGCGAAGCCATTCCCCTGCACCACCTTCGACGCGCCTCTTTGAGTGGCTGCAAACACAGAAAGCGTGTGTATTTCTGCACATTCGTCGTACAGCGGACTTGGCACTTGTGCATTTGACTAAATCCCGCTGCTTGCGATGTGAAGAATCACTGCGATCAACTCGGAATGACCCCCAAGGTTTTGCCCAACTGCTAACAAATTTGCTGCTGCGATCAACTCTATATCAGGCCCATAGTCAAGCAATCTGAGTCTGTGTACACAACATACAGTAGATGCGACATACCTGCAATATTTCCATAACAAATCTCTTAAGAGGCAGGATCTCCATGTGCCTGAACAGCCACCTACAAGTTACCTACTAGGAACAGGCAATACATTTTATCATATGTCTGAATCATTATTACAACTCTGCGGGTTATTCAGAGTTGATTGCAGATTTTGCTATTTTAGGAAAATCTGTGACCACTAAAATCACACACTGGGGTACACTCAGCATAGGGCAGGGTTGCCCAGCATGTGTGGCACTGCCCCGCAATACTTTCGCAATTCAATTGCGATCGCATCACAAAAACCTTGAATAGAGATTGACCCCTGCCTATGCAGCATGGAAATCGCAGCCATGTTTCCGATCACAGGAAACGCAGGTGACATCATCGGCCAGCCCCAAAATTAGCCATGACTTGCATTTCCTGGTGCACTCCCCCCAACGCTGCATCGTCCGCCCCCGGACGCCTGCTGCCTGTCACTCATGCATAAAGATTTATCGCACACGCGCACTGCAGACGCTGTGCGAATGCAGTGGCTGTGTCCATCTCTGAATACGGCCCTCTGTGTGCACTTAAACACATGCACAGTAGAAAAACAAACTGCATCCGACATGGGCAGTGAGTGTGAATCAGACCCATAATAAGGACAATCACTATGTATTGCATAAAGAGATAGATAACGCTGATAATTCTCATGGGTGAAATACTATTTTATTACTACATTGTGGGGAAGTTAATGTTAATTAATGGGTGTGGTATGTAAGGTCGACAGTAAGTAGGTTGGCAGTGTTTGGGTCGACCACTACTGGTCGACAGGGATGGTAGGTCGACAGGGTCTTTAGGTCGACATGTGACAATGACCGGGAACCCCAATTAGTGCACCGTGTCCCCTCGCATAGCTCGCTTTGCTCAGCACAGGTTACCGTTCACAATTGTAGTCCACGTGGATCGTAAAGTATGAAAAAGTAATTTTTTTAAAAAAACCTCCTGTCGACCTTTTGACCTGTCGACCTAGAACATGTTGACCTACTTACTGTCGACCAATAGTGGTCGACCAAAACATTGTCGACCTACTTACTGTCGACCTAAAGACCGGATCCCGATGTCAGATAAGCTAAAAAGGCATTTGCATATGTAGTTTTGAGTATCTTCTTAAATAAATTGCTGTTCTGTGTTATAACACTTAAAGATGCCAAAACATGGCTATTGGTTGAGAATGTATTCCTCCAAGTCCTTAACCATTATCATGTCATATGTGAAATGGACAAGACTTGCATTTTTGCATTATGTGCCTAAAATATAATCAGTGATCACAAGGTTAGGATTGTCTTTATATTTATCACTATTATTAAAACTATTTTATTCTGAAAAGAAAACTAAAAAATGACATCAACATGCAATAAAAGGGGACCATTTAGTAGAGGCCAGGACCAAAATATTGCCCCATGTCATTTGCAAGTTGTCTAAGTTCTTGGAAATCCTCCTGACTTGGAACAGCTGCTTCATCTACAAGATCGTCAAACTGCAGACTCTCATCCTCCATATTATCACCTATGTCCACACTGAGCATGTTCAATGCATTTCTTGCCTGCCTCTCGCTCTCTACGGCTGTCTACAAAGGCTAACTCTTCATCCTGGGAAGGCCATGGAACGAGATCCGTATCATAGTATATAAACCCATCGTCTCTATGGACCAGTGGTGGGAAAAGGGAATCTCCTCTGTAATTTGTGAAATCGATTACTTCATCTGGGCTCTCGCAGGTGGAAATAAGGTTTCTACAGGAATAATAAAGAGCACATTAATATTGACAATGCTGAATCTTATTGACAAAAACCAACTATCTCAATCTTTCTGCAGTATATACTTTAAATCTCTGTTTTTATTGAAGTCAAGCTGAAATCTCAGTATGTACCTTGATAGAAAAATATGCATTTTGATAGAAATTATTAATTAACATTTACTTATACGGAATACATATGATATACCGGCTGTCGGGATGCTGGTTGTCAGTTTCTCGACAACGGCATTGCAGCAGCGAGCGCAGTGAGTTCCCTTATGGGCTTGCTGCGCGCCCCACGCTTCAGGCCTGGTGGCAAGCTTTGCTTGCAACAGGTTATATTCCCACTCGGGTGGTGGACCCACCACCCAAGTGGGCATACAGAGCTGCGGTCGGGATACCGACCACCAGTATTTAGCTGCCTGTCAGGATTCCAGTGTCGGGATCCTGAATGCCGGGATCCCGACAGGTGGTATATTAACCGCGTACAACTTATACTGTATAGTGGTAGCATATTCTGTTGCGCTTTATAACCTGAAATGAAATGTCCATAAACCAAGGCTAGTACAAAACAAGTTGCATTTTAAATGATAGCTAGTGAGAGTTTTCAATTATCAGCGATGGGCGTTCTGATTTTTTCTCCAACACATAGCAAACTGTATGCATTTCAGATTTTTCTTTGCACTCACAGAGGAGAGCAAAGAAAATAGGAATTTAATACCTACCGGTAATTCCTTTTCTCGTAGTCCGTAGTGGATACTGGGAAATGTATTTACCATGGGTATAGATTGGGTCCACTGGACCCTGGCACTTTAAGAAAGCATTAGTGTGTGCTGGCTCCTCCCCTCTATTTCCCTCCTGCAGACTCAGTCTAGGAAAACTGTTCCCAAGGAGATGGAAATACTTTGAGAGAAAGATATAACACAAAATAGCGGTGAGGCAATGAACCAACACACAACAATAAGAAAGAAAGCAAAGCTAATCAGAATAGAGGTAAGCAACACTAACTTCAAGAATGATAGCAACGCCAACCAAACATGGAACAGGGAAAGCAACAGCAGACCCAACCATGAACACTTACAACCAGGTAAGCAAACAAAGCACTGAGGCGGGCACCCAGTATCCACTACGGACTACGAGAAAAGGAATCATCGGTAGGTATTAAGGGGGTCATTCCGTGTTGATCGCTCGCTAGCAGTTTTTAGCAGCCGTGCAAACGCATTGTCGCCGCCCACTGGGGAGTGTATTTTTGCTTTGCAGAAGTGCGAACGCCTGTGCAGCAGAGCGCCTGCAAAAACATTTTGTGCAAAACAAGACCAGCGTTGATTCTAAAGTTGGAGGGTTGGCTTTTGATGTCACACACCCACCCAGCGTTCACCAAGCCACGCCTGAGTTTTCCCTGGCACGCCTGCGTTTTTCCAAACACTCCCTGAAAACGGTCAGTTGACACCCAGAAACACCCCTTTCCTGTCAATCTTCTTGTGGCCACCAGTGCGAATGAAAACGTTGCTAGAATCTGTGCAAAACCACAAAGGACTTTGTACCCGTACGTCGCAAGTGCGCATTGCGGTGCATACGCATGCGCACAAATGCCGATTTGTAGTCTGATCGCTGCGCTGCGAACAACGGCAGCTAGCGATCAACTCGGAATGACCCCCTAAATTCCTATTTTCTCTAACATCCTAGTGGATACTGGGAAATGTAGTTACCATGGGGACGTCCCAAAGCTCCCAGAACGGGTGGGAGAGTGCTGAGACCTCTGAAAAACCGCCTGACCAAACTGAAGGTCATCTTTGGCCAAGTTGCCGAACCTGTAGAACTTTACGAACGTGTTCGAACCAGACCAAGTAGCTGCCCAGCACATCTGTAAGGCCGAGACACCCGGGGCAGCCACCCAGGAAGAACCCACTGACCTTGTGGAGTGGGCCTGAATAGAACTCGGCAGCGGCAGAGCTGCTGAAGTATAGGCTTGTTGAATAGTCAATCTGGGCCAACGAGCAATGGACTGCTTGGAAGCAGGACATCCAATTTTAGTAGCATCATAAAAAACAAAAAGCGAGTTTGACTTCCTGTGACGAGCAGTCCTTATTACGTAAAATTTCAAAGCCCTCTCAACATCCAGGGACTTTGGGGCAATGGAAGTGTCTGATAACACTGGTACCACAATAGGTTGATTTACGTGAAATGCTGACACCACTTTCGGCAAAAACTGTGGGCGAGTCCTGTGCTCCGCCCTATGCTCATGAAATATCAAGTACAGGCTCTTATAGGATAAGGCCACCAATTCCGACACCCGCCTTGCAGAGGCTGAGGCCAGCAACATGACAGTCTCCCACGTCAGATATTTCAAGTCTACCATATGCAAGGGTTCAAACCAGACTGGAGAAAGGTCAAGACCACACTGAGGTCCCACGGAGTCATGGGAGGGTGGTTGAATGTGAAGAACACCCTTTAAGAAAGTCTGTATTTCTGGTAGTACCGCTAGTTGGTTCTGGAAGAAGATAGAGAGCCAAATCTGAACTTTGATGGAGCCTAATCATAGGCCCTTATCCACTCCTGCTTGCAGGAAAAGTAGACAATGGCCCCGACGAAAATTCCACAGGGGAATATTTTCTACCCTCGCACCAAGAAACATATTTCTTCCTAACACGGTGGTAATGCTTGGATGTGACCACCTTACGGGCCTGGACCTTAGTTAAAATAACCTTGGATGGGAGACCCTTTTTAGTTAAAATCTCCCTCTCAATTTCCAAGCCGTCAAACGTAGCTGATGTAAGTCTGGATAGACAAACAGTCCTTGTTGAAGAAGGTCCTTGAGAAGCGGCAGAGGCCAGGGTTCCTCCAGATACAAGGTCCAGAGGTCCATATACCAGGCTCGTCATGGCCAATCTGGGGCAATTAGAATTGCCTGAACCCTTTCCTTTTTGAGTCTTTTTAGAACTCTTGGAATGAGAAGAATTGGAGGAAACAAGTACACGAACAGGTAAGTCCACTGTGTCGTCGGAGCGTTCACCGGGATCGCTTGCGGATCCCTCATTCTGGAACAGTAACGACTCAGCTTCGTGTTGAGATGAGAAGCCATCAGGTCTATTTTTGGACAATCCCACCGGTGAATCAGTTATTGAAATACTTGAGGGTGAAGGACCCATTCCCCCAGATGCAGGTCGTGCCTGCTTAGGAAGTCCGCCTCCCAGTTGTCCACGCACGGAATGAATATGGCTGAGATGGGTGGTATTCATGTGACCGGCGGTCGAGAGACCGACATTCATATGACCTCCTCCAGCATCCCAACCCCTCACTATCCCGATGGTTGGCATGCCGATCAACAGGGACTATTTCCACTCGTGGGTGTCCACGACACCCACAGAGTGGGAAGAGAGCCCGTGGCGATCGTAGGTCACCACTGCGCCCGCTTGCTGCACTCGCCCCTCCCCACCAGGATCCCGGCGTCGGTATGCTGCCAAGATCCCCGCGTCGGTAAGCTGACCGGCGGTCTCCTACTACACCAGTCTGAGATGGCCCTTGCATTGACTTCCACCCAGGGGAGTATCCTTGACACCTCTCACATTGCGGCCCTGCTTCTTCTTCCTCCTTGTCTGTTGATGTACGCCACTGCCGTGGCGTTGTCTGACTGCACCTGCATGGCCTGATTCCGAAGAAGGTATGAGGCCTGCAGGAGAGCGTTGCAAATTGCCCTGATTTCCAGGATGTTGATTGGAAGTGCAGATTCCTGACTTGACCACTTCCCCTGGAACTGGGTCCCTTGGGTCACATCACCCCAACCCCCGGAGGCTGGCATCCATTGTTAGCAGAGTCCAAGTATGGGTATTGAAACTCTGACCCTCCACTAGATGGGAGACTTGTAGCCACCACAACAGGGTGATCCTTGCTTTCGGCGACAGATTTAAACTCTGGTGCATGTGCAGGGGAGATCCTGACCACTTGTCCAACAGATCCAGTTGGAACGGCCGTGCATGGAACATGCCGTACTGAATTGCCTTGTAGGAGGCTACCATCTTGCCCAGCAAGCGAATGCAAAGATGAATTGAGATCTTGTGTAGTTTTAGCACCAATCGGACCATAGACGGAATAGTCAAGGCCTTGTCCATTGGAAGGTACACCTTCTGAGACACCGTATCCAGGATCATCCCCAGGTCCTGAATTCTCTGAGACGGTACCAGGTGTGAATTCTAGAAATTTAGGATCCATCCATGATCCGTAAGCAGACGAGTATTCAAGTCGATGCTGTGCAGAAGCTGTTCCCTGGACACCGCCTTCAGCAGGAGATCGTCCAAGTACAGGACTATGTTGACACCCATCCAGTGTAATAGCAGCATCATCTGTGCCTTAACTTTCGTGAATACCCTTGGAGCCGTGGAGAGACCAAAGGGTAAGGCCAGAAACTGGAAATGTTGGTCCAGTACAGCGGAGGAACGCTTGATGAGGGGGCCAGATTGGGATATGCAGGTATGCATCCTTGATATCCAGGGATACTACAAACTCCCCCTCCTCCAGACCTGATATCACTGCTCTTAGTGATTCCATCTTGAATTTGAACACCCGAAGATAAGGGTTCAGGGATTTGAGGTTCAGGATTGGCCAAACAGAGACGTCTGGATTCGGGACTACAAAGAGACTTGAGTAAAATCCCTTTGTGTGTAACAGAGGAGGTATTAGAACAATAACTCCCATTGAAAGCAGTTTTTGAATGGCTTCTTGCAAGGTAACACTTGCTACAGGTGAAGCTTGTAAGTCTGACTTGAGAATCTGAGAGGAGGTAGTTCCTGAAATTCCAGCCGGTATCCTTGGGATACGAGATCCCTCACCCAAGGATCCTGGCAGGACTCTGCCCATATGTGGGCGAAGTGTTGAAGGTGAGCACCTACCTGAGAGTTGCCTTGCTGCTGGGGCCAACCGTCACTCGGAGGGCTTCGTGGAAAAGGATCCGGAGACCTGGTCCAAAGTTCCAGCAGCTGCTGGTTTACGGGACTTAGCGTGAGTTCCTCTAGCAGCATTGGAGGTATTTCTGGCTTTGCCTCTGAATCTGACCACACAAAAGAACTGCAGAGAGGGCCCAGGAAAGGAACGTCTAGCAGGAGGCACAGCAGACTGCAGATATGAAGAGATAGCCACTTGTTCAGTTCTTCCCCAAACTAGGCATCACCTGTAAAAGGAAGGTTCTCCACACCATTCTTGGAATCAGCATCCGCTGACCATTGTCACAGCCACAGGGCTCTATGAGCCGATACCGCCATAGCAGTGGTATGGCGGTTAATGATACTTAGTTCCTTAACAGCCTCACTCATGAAGTTTTGCAGCATCTTGGATATGCTGCAGTAATGTGACTATCTCATCCTGAGGTAGTGTATACAACCCCTTTATAATATTATCAGACCCTTTTACCATGGCTCTAGGAATCCAGCCGCAAACTATGGTAGGGCGTTGGGCTATGCCCACCGCAGTATAAAATGACTTGAGTGTATAAATCGACTTGAGTGTGGTCTCAATTTTGCGATCAGCTGGGTCTTTGAGAGAGATAGCCCCAGGTACAGGTAGTACAATTTTACGTGACAGCCTGGACACAGACAAATCCACTGTAGGTGGGTTTTCCCAGACTTTCCTATCCTCGTTAGGAAAGGGAAAGGAATGTAGTACCCGTTTAGGAGTAATACATTTTTTGTCAGGATTTATCCACGCTTCCTTTGAAAGGGAATTTAATTCCTTAGAAAAAGGGAAGGTTGCAGAGGTCTTTGGTTTCATGTTAAAAAACAATTCCTCTGCTGATTCTGCTTCCTTACCTCCCTAATAGCATAAATCAGAGCCTCAACTCTCGGGGACAGGGAATTATCCTCGTCCACCTCTAATTCTCCCTCATCTAACTTTGGTAATTCAGAATCAGAGTCAGAATGCAATATCTGTGGGAGAGTGCGTTTACGAGAGACCAACAGGTGGGGCTGAGGCGCCTGTCTGCAGTCGGCAGTAGTTAACAAGGTTTGTCTTTCTTGCTTAGCTGTAGCCAACTCTGAATTTATGTTAGTAATCATTTATTTAAATGATTCCATCCACTCAGGTTCCTGCATATTACTACCCTGTGAAGGTATAGAGCATTGGGTACACATTAAAGACCCCTGAGAGGAAGGTGTAACCCTATCCTTACGTGAAGTACACACAAACTTATTTTCAGACATTCTGGAGAAGAAATCACAGAGATAATGAGGAAACACAGTGCAGTATTAGTGAGACAGCACACTTATCCCAGACAACTCCAAATGGAGTGATACAGAGAGGATTGGAACCAGCACACAAACCTCAGATCAGAGCAGCGCTCCGCTGGGTGTGTGTGTGTATATATATATATATATATATATAATTTACCTTACAGCAGTATAACTGCTGACAATACGCTCCCCCCTTCTCTATGACCCTCTGGTACCAGTACAATTGGTGATTCAGTGGGTTCTACAGAGGAGCAGTCTCCGCATGCAGCCTGTACTCAGCAGCAGCAGCAGGAAATGTCACCTTTTCCTTCTGGTCCTGCACTCCAGGAAACCCTGTCCCCTCAATGGCGCGCGGTCCCTATAAGTTATTTATACTGGCTTCACTCCATAAATGTGTAAAAAAGGAGTTTGCAACGCTTTTTTCTATGCATCGACAGTGTGGGTACGCAGCAGGCATCGCAGCCCGTATCCAGGTGACCGCTGCCCCTTCATGCCGCCATGTTCACCGGGGACCCGCTAAGCGGGACCCCAGTGTCTATACTCACTGCACCGCGTCTTCAGCATCTGTTAGGGGTGGCGGCATGCTGCCGGTGTGGGCTCACACCCTGGGGCATGAAAAATATCACCTCAGGAGCTCAGTGTCCTGTCAGTGGGGATACAAACCATTAACTCTAAGGAAGTTGGTTCGGTACCCCCCAAGTCCCACGACGCAAGCAGACTGGATGCCAAAAGAAGAAAACTCTCTGGAGAGTAACAGAATGCACCCGGCTCCTTGGGCACATTTTTCTAAACTGAGTCTGCAGGCGAGGCATAGTGGGGAGGATCCAGCACACATTAACGCTTTCTTAAAGTGCCAGGCTTCAGTGGACCCGATCTATACCCATGGTAACTACATTTCCCAGTATCCACTAGG